>NC_041818.1:4085936-4401395 GCF_900964775.1 Scleropages formosus
CAAAAGATGCAAATGTAGTCAGCAAACACAATCACCTGTGTACTGCAGAGTGTTAGAAAGCATTTGACAGCATGGATATGTGGTTCTCACAATGCATTCAGTCTCACACAGCCACTTGGTTCAATTTTCAAATGTAGTTTCTGTTTATTGTGGTGGACTAAATGTTGCAGATCGGATAAATAAAAATCAGGGCCAATTAACAATAAGTGCAACTAATAAATGGGTGGCACAGTGAGTATCGCCGCTGTCTCACAGCATCTGCGTGGTGTGAGAATACATGGGTTTGATCCCTGCTCAGTCTGTGTGGAGTTTTCATGTTATCTCTGTTTCTGTGAGGGCTTCCTCCCATAGTCCAAAGACATGGTGTTCAAGTTCACTCATAGTGTGTGGGTAACAGTGAGAGTGTGTTCCACTGCTGCATGGATGAGTGACCCCTTGTAAGTAGTGTATCTAGCAGTATAAGTCACCTTGGTGAATAAGGTGTGGGATGATAACATTACATAGTGTTCACTGGGGGGGGGGGGGGGGGTGTGGTGGTGCAGTGGGCCGGACCGGGTCCTGCTCTCTAGTGGGTCTGGGGTTCAAGTCCCGCTTGGGGTGTGGCTCCCTGTGACCCCGTATGGGACAAGCAGCTGCATGCGTGTGTGTGTTCACTGGATGGTGCTTTGGAGAAAAGTGTCTGCTAAATGAAGTAATGTAGTCAGTGGCTTGGATAAGTGAGATAACTGAGAGTTGAAGTTCTGTATAAAGAAATGTCAGTGTACTTTACTGCAGAGAGGAAGTCACAATTACATGATTAGTTGACTGTTTAAGCAACAAAAAAAAAAACTGCCTTACTTACCCAGAACTTCCAATTTCAAACTATAGATATCAGTTGTGAGCTCACGGAGCACTACTGAGATGTCAAGCAAAATACTGAATGGGTTAAACTATGTCAAAGCAGCATGTTTCATCATATGTGTTTTAAATCAAAATGTCAGACAACATTTCTGTTATGAGATAAAATCAGCACATAGAGTATTATTCAGTTTAACAATTTGGTTGCAATGTTATGTGTCTCATCCTTCAGTTCTCTGCTCTTTATTCTTTATTGATGTATGAATGTCCAGGTTTGGAACTGACAAAAGTATTCTGTATTTAGAACAGTCTTTACTACCACCAAGGAAGTGATACTGATCTTACTTAAAGTGACATACTGTATACTAACCAAAAAGGTGAACTGCAAGTATTCAGTGTCATTAGGATCAAAGTTCTGTTTTAAGGTACAGTAACAGTAGGGGATCTTCTCTTCTGCCTTATCAGCAAACTACACATTTTTCATGCTTTTAAACTAATTTACAGTATGTTTACAGTTTTTTTCTTCTCTTCAATTAGCAGGTGCTTTTTTTCCTCCAAAGGGAAGTACAATTCAGAGTACACACACACACTTTCAGAACCACTTGTCCCATACGGGTCGCGGAGAACCGGAGCCTACCCAGTAACCCAGGGCATAAGGCCGGAGGGGGAGGGGACACACCCAGGACGGGACACCAGTCCGTCGCAAGGCACCCCAAGCAGGACTCGAACCCCAGACCCACCAGAGAGCAGGACTGTGGTCCAACCCACTGCGCCACCGCACCCCCCCAATTCAGAATAATCAAAGTGCATTTCCCACCAGGCAAAGAGCTGAAGAACCACACACCAGATTGTCAAAGCACTGTTGGAATTGATTTTCTACAGTTTGAGGTTCTTTGGAGTTTTCAGCTGTTACACTCAATAAAGCTTAAAAAAGTTTTATTTCAGTTCTGCAGGGTTTCATTTGGTGTTGTCTGTCATAGACATATGCAAATAATTGAAAAAGGGACATACAGCTGCACTGATGTTAATGCACCTGTGTATCCTGCATGTGTCCAGTGTGATTGCACCTTACCCCTGGCATGTCTCTATAACATTTTTAATACACTTATCAGTATATTTTCAAAACAAAAGGTACTAAAGGCCTTTTAGAATCTTTTGCTGCTCTATGGAAAATAACCGTGCCACATAGGCATTTTATATTTTGGCATGCAGCTCACAGTAATAACAAAGAGAAAAAAATACAAGCGTACAGCACAGACAGTTTGTCTACTACCACTATTTTAGGAGCACTTTTTACATGAGTCGCTGCATGTAGAATTGGGTCTAAAAGGATATGCAACGGTGATGATTTTAGACAGTATGATATTCATTTATGAAGCTGTTAGGAAAACATGACAGACGTGGCTCAAAAATAAATGTGTTTTTGGATCCATCCTTAATGCTGAGAGGCATTCAGAAGTTCTAAGGGAGAGAGGGAGCTCACTGCACCACATTGGAGCCAAATGATAAACGGTGTGGACTTTCAATTTTGAACCTCCTATGAGTAGGACCACCAAGACACCAAAAGAGGAGGACTAAAGTGTTTTGCTTAATGGGGTGATCAGGTCCTGTAAGTATTGGTGTGCAAATTCTTTGACTGTCCATTTTTTTAAGTTGATATGGGCAGCTACATGAAGGTGAGGAGGGGAGACACATGGAATCATTTTGGCCGCTGAAACACAACCCATTCATTAATGATGGAGCATAGAAATCCAGGTAGAGGCATTGTGCAGTAGTCCAGGATGGGTGTCTCCATGGCCTGGACCAGGATCTATGAACAGTGTGTTGTGAGATATGGGCAGATTCTCTCAATGTTACTCAGGCGCAATCTTCGGAATTAGATTATGGCTTCAGTGTGCTCAGTGAAGCAGAGACTTGAGTTGATTGTTACTCACATATAATTAAGTGGATTAAATGAGCGAGTTGTCCAGTTTGACAGGGAGCTCCTGACAGGTGGATGGACCCGTTGGGAGATGGAGGATCTCAGTCTTGGAAAAACCAAACTGTAGACGGTAATCAGTCATCCAAGCAGAAATGTCCACGAGGCATGGCTGTACATCTGTGGCAGCAGGAAAACAGAAGAAAAGGTTAGTATTGTCAGCATTACAACAACACACCAGAAGAGGCAATCACAGATCTAAAGAGGAGGTAGACAACTTAGGCCCCCAGAACTGAAGTACACACACACACACACACATATTTTCAGAACCACTTGTCCCATACAAGGTTGCAGAGCCTACCCGGCAACACAGGGCATAAGGCCAGAGGAGGAAGGGGACACACCCAGGACGGGACACCAATCCACCGCAAGGCACCCCAAGCGGGACTCAAACCCCAGACCCACCGGAAAGCAGGACTGTGGTCTAACCCACTGCGCCACCGCGCCACCGTGCCACCACACCCCCTACCCTGAAGTATGCATTTCTACTAAAATATATATAGATATTTACGTTTTTGATAAATGATTTCTTAAACGGGGGGCATTATTTCTATGTGTAATAAGGGTAGAAGGAAATGTCATAATCTAATAGCGTCTGGTCCTTTACCTAGACTCTTCATGGGGACATAGTGTACAGTAGACTGGGTTCCTTTAACACGTGGTTGGAGACATGGTGCCGCTCTAATCGTATATCATTTGTTAATAACTGGGATGCCTTCTGGGAAAGGCCCAGGTTTTTCATTTGTGATGGTGTACACCTCAACTGGAGTGGTTCGTTTGTTCTATCTCAGAACTTGGTCTGCAAGTTGCAGGACTGACTCATGCATGGGTCATCTCCTTTAGTAACTGTGTGTATTGATAGGTCTGTTACTCTTTCTGATATCAGTAGTCATTTCTCATGTGATGGGGTTTTTGTACCGTGTCCAGCGTGGACCTCAAAACTTTAAAAAGAAACATAAAAGTGCAGCCAAAACATACAAACTATTATAAGGCCATGATGTTTACAGTTTACCTAGACTTAGTGATAGGAGCACTTGCACCAAAAACCTAAAGTACACTGATCAAAAAAAATTAAAGGAACACTTTGAAAACACATCAGATTTCAATGGGGAAAAAAAAATCATGCTTGATATCTATACTGATATGGACTGGGTAATGTGTTAGGAACAAAAGGATGCCACATCGTTTGATGGAAATGAAAATTATCAACCTACAGAGGGCTGAATTCAAGGACACCCCGAAAATCAAAGTGAAGAAATGATGCGGCAGGCTAGTCCATTTTGCTGAAATTTCATTGAAGCAACTCACAATGGTACTCAGTAGTTTGTATGACCCCCACGTGCTTGTATGCATGCCTGACAACGTCGGGGCATGCTTCTAATGAGACGACGGATGGTGTCCTGGGGTATTCCCTCCCAGATCTAGACAAGGGCATCACTGAGCTCCTGGACATTCTGAGGTGCAACCTGGCGGCGTCGGATGGACCGAAACATAACGTCCCAGAGGTGTTCTATTGGATTTAGGTCAGGCGAGCATGGGGGCCATTCAATGATATCAATTCCTTCATCCTCCAGGAACTGCCTGCATACTCTCGCCACATGAGGCCGGGCATTGTCGTGCACCAGGAGGAACCCAGGACCCACTGCACCAGCGTAGGGTCTGACAATGGGTCCAAGGATTTCATCCCGATACCTAATGGCAGTCAGGGTGCCATTGTCTAGCCTGTAGAGATTTGTGTCCCTCCATGGATATGCCTCCCCAGACCATCACTGACCCACCACTAAACCGGTCATGCTGAACGATGTTACAGGCAGCATAACGTTCTCCACGGCTTCTCCAGACCCTTTCACATCTGTCACATATGCTCAGGGTGAACCTGCTCTCATTTGTGAAAAGCACAAGGCGCCAGTGGCGGACCTGCCAATTCTGGTGTTCTATAGCAAATGCCAATCGAGCTCCATGGTGCCGGGCAGTGAGCACAGGGCCCCCTAGAGGATGTTGGGCCCTCAGGCCACCCTCATGAAGTCTGTTTCTGATTGTTTGGTCAGAGACATTCACACCAGTGGCCTGCTAGAGGTCATTTTGTAGGGCTCTGGCAGTGCTTCTCCTGTTCCTCCTTGCACAAAGGAGCAGATACCGGTCCTGCTGATGGGTTAAGGACCTTCTACGGCCCTGTCCAGCTCTCCTAGAGTAACTGCCTGTCTCCTGGAATCTCCTCCATGCTCTTGAGACTGTGCTGGGAGACACAGCAAACCTTCTAGCAATGGCACGTATTGATGTGCCATCCTGGAGAAGTTGGACTGCCTGTGCAACCTCTGTAGGGTCCAGGTATCGCCTCATACTATCAGTAGTAACACTGACCCTAGCCAAATGCAAAACTAGTGAAAAACAGTCAGAAAAGATGAGGAGGGGAAAAATGTCAGTGGCCTCCACCTGTAAAACCATTCCTGTTTTGGGGGTCATCTCATTGTTGCCCCTCTAGTGCACCTGTTGTTAATTTCATTAACACCAAAGCAGCTGAAATTGATTAACAACCCCCTCTGCTACTTAACTGACCAGATCAAAAGTGTTCCTTTAATTTTTTTGAGGAGTGTACATTAAAACAAACACTGTCAAGTTACCACCGAGGCCAAACTGTAATATAAAATACTGTCTGTTAAATATTCGGTCACTAACAAGTAAAGCTGTCATAATAAACGACTTAATATTAAATTATAAGTCCGAACTTTTCTTTCTTACCAAAACCTGGCTCGGTGAGTCCGATACGATTCTACTAATAGAAGCCGCTCCAGACGGATATGATTATTTCCATAAATCTTATTCTGTATGTCATGGAGATGGAGTCAGTGTTCTTTTCAATAATAAATTACAAATAACACAGAGAAATCATGATAATATCACCTTATTTGAAGTTCTAGAACTAGATTGTAAATCAAAACCCCATATTATTGTAGCATCCCTCTATGGAGCTACTAGAAACAGGCTCAACAGACAGGGTAAAAGGAACATGCTCTTTATTGAAACTGTACATGTCCCCAAAAGCAGTCTTAACAAAGATGCTTCAGACAGTACAAGACACAGAACACCTCAAAATCCCCCTGGGTCACTCCCAGCCCCCCTGCTGCACCCTATGGTTAAGGGGTTCCCCCCGGGACTCCCCAGAATCCCACTCTCAAACACTGAACATAAATAGAACAACAACCAATCAGAAACCACACACAACTATGTACACACACATAAACACTAATGCCAACTATTTACATTTACTCCCCTCAGTGATGTTACATTATAATTATATTCCTTGTCTACCGTCCACCTGGACTGTACTCCTCTTTTCTCGAGGAATTTAGCAACTTCATAACCGATTTAGTCATTATTCATGACAAAATTATCCTGATGGATGATTTCAATATTCATATGGACGTATCATCGGATACTCTCGCTAATAGTTTTACGTCTCTCTTAAACTCCGTCAGTTTTACTCAAGTTGTTACCGGTCCTACTCATTCCCGTAACCATACGCTCGATCTCGTCATAACCTACGGCGTAGATTTCCATCATGTTAATATTATCCCTTTAAGCGAGGCTATTTCTGATTGTCATGCCCACCCTCAGTGCAACGAGGGACACCTGCGGCAGATCAGGGAGCGACCACATAAAAGGACGCTCCAGAGCACATACAGATGTGGAACCAGATGGTGGCCAGTAGGCATACTTACAGCTCTATAAGATGTATTTCATTATGGTAGCCATTATTTGACTGTCTTCCTTGTTTGTATTTGTTTTTCTTGCCTTATGCCTGTGTTAAAGCACTCTGTATCACTGCGTGAGAAGAGTGCTCTATAAAAATGATTTGAATTGAAGTATCTCTACTGGCCATGGAGAAAAGGAACAAAAACTCCCAACTGAAAGTTGAAAGAGGAAAAACACTCTGGGGGTCCAAGTGCCAGTGGCTGCCTGTCCCTCCTGGGGATTCTAGAAAGTAACAATTGTAAGCCAGTGTGTAACAAGTAATAATGATTGTTGCTAAATGGCATCTTAGATCCCCATCTTTGTAATTCTTAATCAGATTACTAGTAATAATGACATTGTTGCTATATAGTACCTGGATTTCCCAGTTCAGCAAGGTATGCTTCATCCATCACGGAGGTTGGTCATCATCATCACATGTAAAAGGTATATTTGTTTGTGTGTCAGGCAATCTTCCCTTCATTCTTACAACACTGCCTTCACAGCAAACCAGAAGCCCAGAAGACTGTTACCTGATTTATTTTTTTTCCAGCACTTTTTCCAATAATTGAATGTGTAACTTACCTTGTGGTACAGATGCAGGTTTAGTCTCTGTTTGCATGTTCTCCCTCTGTCTGCGTGGTTTTCTTTAAGGTACTCTGGTTTCCAAAGATGCATATTTCAGAGGAACTGATTGATTACTCTGAATTGCCTTTAGTATGTTCATATTGATGCATTTGCTCAACTATTATTATTCTGCAATGGGTTAGGAATAGTTCCCTCCTGGACAATTCCCTGGCTCATACCCTGTGCTTCCAGGATATGTTCTAGACTAAGTGATTTTTCCATTGAACAAGCAGTTATTGATAATATTGATTAATTTGTTTCTATGCCTGTGTTCAAGCACTCTGTGTTACTGCGTGACAAGAGCGCTCTATAAAAATAAATTGAATTGAATAATATGGATAATCCATATCTCATCCACTATAATATTAAATCTACAATTTCAGCACTTGATGTATTGCTGGGATAAATGTATAATTCTGGAACCATCTTAGAAAGGGGGGGGGAAAGAGATTTTGGTTGCATTATAAAAGTCAGCAGTACTTTAACTATACATTTTAAATCTCTCCTTTTAAATACAATATATCTAAGTTGATTAGTTTAATCTATTTTTGTATAATTGTAATGTGGAATAAGAAGGGTTATAAAAGATGTTTTTATTTAGCATAATTGTGATTTATTTGGATCAAGATCAGTTTTATGTATATTGATTTTGTGGTATCAATGAAACATACACCACTAAGTAAATTAATGCAGGCAAGAGAAAGGTGCACCGTCACACATAAATTACACGTTTAATTACGTATGATACTCAGTAGAATAGAGCATAAGTTTCTCAGGGCAAGGGAAAAATAAGAAGTTGCAGAACTCAGAGGAAAAAATAAGTGGCAGGATTAGACAAATGAACATACAAAAAAAAAAAAAAAAACATTGATAGTAAGAAGATCTTAGAGGACAGAGACATAGGGAAAAATAAAGACGTAGTAGGAGCTTCAAGTAGTGGATGTGCTGGGAAGGCACCGGACTGATGGAGAGTAGGGAGATAAAGATACTGTTCAATACACAGTGACAGAAATGGACTAGTGCAGCAAAAATTCAAACCACTTCTATTAAGTAAGGGAGAGTGAAAAAAGTGGGTAATGAAGAGAGGTGCAAGTTTAAGAAAATGCCAGCTGAGAAGGTTTTTATTTAAACCATAAATGGAGTCCCCATGGACACAGATGGTGAGAACTTTTTTTTAAAAAAAAAAAAAGAATGAAGGTCTAAGGAATGAATTGAGGACCCAGGTGGCTGAATATAAAGACCAAAATGGCATAGATAAGAATATTCTAAAGCCCAGTGGCAGACCTTGACTTAAGAGGTGAAATGTGGCTCACGGACTCTTAAGTTTCATCTTGTTTGAGTTATTATATCTGTGTCTTATACTTCTGTCTGAATTGCGGGTTTATTGAGGTTTGTGGAAAAAGAAACCTAGGACAGAGATGCATATCTCTTTCCAGGCGGTCTCAATCTAACCTAGAATAGACATGTTGCTTGGAAGGAAAAACTGGAACATGCTCAAGAAAAGAAAGTGTACAACTCTTCATGTAGCCGCGCAATTTCTTTCCGCAAATTGCAATTTAATTGGGAAGAGCTGAAAAAAGTTTACCATTTGTACTGTAAATCTTTCCCCATTTGGGCAGTGCACTTCTTAAACTAATTTGCTCAAGCCCAGAGTACCAAGTGCCCAGGCAACAGTGATGGCAAAGTGTGAATTTATTGTCCGAGTACTGATGTAGCTACACAGTAAAATAACATGAAATTAACAAAAATCTACAAGAATATTCATACAATTTATACAGTTTATGTAGTTTTTCGCAAAGAAATAAAATATATTATTTTACCAGGTATTTAGTTTTAATGGTATAAAAATGCCTTTTAGCCTAACTTAAAGAGTAAAATTAGCATTTACAACTAAGTGCACCATATTCAGTATATTGTACTAAATCATTTTATGTGTCTATTTAAATTGCCCCATATTTAATAGCGTATATACATTTTATATGCATATTCCTACAAATATAATGTGTGGGGGGGTGTGGTGGCACAGTGGGTTGGACCACGGTCCTGCTCTCTGGTGGGTCTGGGGTTCGAGTCCTGCTTGGGGTGCCTTGCGACGGACTGGTGTCCCGTCCTGGGTGTGTCCCCTCCCTCTCCGGCCTTACGCCCTGTGTTACCGGGTAGGCTCCGGTTCCCCGCGACCCTATATGGGACAAACGGTTCTGAAAGTGTGTGTGTGTGTGTGTGTGTGTGTGTGTGAGAATATAATTTACTCTGCTTCTCTTCTATGCTACAGAGAGGTACACTTTGATTTTTATGGGCATTTGCACTAAGAAAATGTTTTTACCAGAGTGCACTGGGCAATTGAATTACATTGTCAGCTAACAGTCACAATGAGGTTATCGCAAATGAAAGCATTCCTTCCCGTTTGTCCAACTGAGGCAGAGAGCTAACTCCTAAAGGCTTTGTTTCATTTGTATATGGTTTCCAGAAACTAGGAACTGCTGCAATTTAGCTATTAGTGGCAGGCTATAGTTGTCTATGTGAAAAATAGAATGTGGCAGAGTGACATAAATCACTTCAGTGCAACATGCTGTGTTCACATGATAACAAATTAAATTTACTGATGCTGCAGAAATAAAAACATGCCTAAGCAGCTTTTTACTAGGAAAAAATGGCAATGGAAATGAAACAAACAAAAAAGAAACAGTAATACCAAAGCTGTCTCGTGGAGGAATAGCATGACCTCTGTGCATACAAATAAATCTATCTTTGTTGCTTGTTTGGTTTACGGGGTTTCTGACAGGGTAAATTCTGAGTTGTAAGGTATAGGCAGCTGTCATATCTCCTGCACAGCCAGAAAAGGATCCCAGAGGCAAGACCCCCGTAACGGAGAATCTCTTTTTCATACTGTTTAATTTCAATCACAGGCTTCAATGGCTCAGAAAATTCTCTTCCTCATTCTCCTGGCAATGAAGCAGGGTATCACTTAAGCCTTTAACAAGAGAAGAAATAACATTCTGGACTTAGTACAACGGACTCCTGCTGTTTAGCAGCATCCCCCCATCCAAGGAAAAAAAAAAAAAAAGACAAGAATTTGTCAGACACTGAGTTCCCAAGGTGGACACTTCTTGACAGACACAACCTTGCCATATCCAAAAATGCATAATCTCTGTTTCAATCCAGTTACATTAGAAAAAAGCAAACGTTTTCAGGAGTGCTTTAATTACTACACAATTTCAGACATCTAATTGAAAGGAGATTAGTTTCCTTACCTGGTAGCCAATTGCAAAAATCAGTGCAAAGCAATTTTCTTGAACACAAATAGTAAAACAAACACAGGTTGTCAGCTTTATAAAGTGCAAAAGACGAACTGTGTCACTGTGGGAGAAGAGCACTGTATAAAAATAAATCGAATTGAATCCAACTGAGTGGTTTTGCTAGTGTACAGTTATGTAGCTATAATTCAAATTCACTCAACTCAATACTTATAATTATTACTATATAAAACACATAACTCGAATAAAAGCTCTTTTCACAGCTGTATTTTGAGTAACAGTTACATCTCTAAAGCTCTTTCTGTAGTGTGTCATGTTTTTTTAATGCTGTAGAAACATGCTCATAATAAATTTATGCCCTTTAAACGTGCTCTATATTGTCATCAGCAGTATGGCTGTTGTGAAGATGGGAATTGCACACAAACTAGTGAGAAAGTGATGTAAGACAGATTACTCAATTTTGGTTGAAAATTACAGACCGGTCTCTCTCCTCTCCTTCCTGTCCAAAACCCTTGAGTAGGCAGCCTGTGATCAACTGTCCGATTTCCTCACCCGGAACCATCTCTTTGATGGTTATCAGTCTGGTTTCAAAGTTGGTCACTGTACTGAGACCGCCAGAAGTATCTGACGCTCTCCAAGCTGCTAGAGCTGCCTCCCTTTCCTCAGTCCTCATTCTCCTCGATCTGTCTACAGCATTCGACACTGTAAATCACCGGATTCTACTCTCCTCTCTTAACCAGCTTGGGATCAAAGGTGCGTCACTAAGATGGTTTGAGTCCTACCTCTCTGACAGATCCTATCAAGTGGTCTGGCGGAGCTCTCGTTTTTCTCCTCTGCCTCTCTCAACCGGTATTCCGCAGGGCTCGGTATTGGGTCCTCTTCTTTTCTTCATCTACACCTCCTCCCTCGGTCCGGTCATAGTCTCCCATGGGTTCAAATACCACTGCTATGCTGATGATACCCAGCTCTTTCTCTCCTTTCCACTTGGTGTGTCAGACATCTCCGCACGTGTTGCTGCCTGCCTGTCGGATATCTCTTCATGGATGTCTGATCACCACCTCCAACTCAACCTCTCAAAAACAGAAATTCTTTACCTCCCAGCTGGCCTGTCCTCCTGTCACAACCTCTCTATCAAACTGGACAACTCACTCATTCCGCCTAGTTCCTTTGCTAAGAGTCTGGGAGTAACGATTGATGCAAGTCTGTCATTATCTCAACATATCAAAGCCACAACCCAGTCCTGTAGATACATCCTGCATAATATTCGTAGGATCCGTCCCTACCTCACTACTGACTCCGCCCAACTACTTGCCCAGGCCATAGTGACTTCCCGTCTAGACCACTGCAGCTCTCTTCTGTGTGGCCTTCCTGCTAATGCCATCAAACCTCTGCAGTTTCTACAGAATGCTGCTGCACGAGTTGTGTTTGATTTGCCAAAGCGCTCCCATGTATCTCCTCTACTCATCTCTCTGCACTGGCTTCCTATAGCTGCCCGAATCAAATTCAAAACCCTGATTACTGTGTACAAATGCATCAATAGACCTGCTTCCAGCTATTTACAGGACTTGATCAACAGATATACTCCAGCCAGGACCCTTCGCTCATCTATCTCTGCTCGCTTGGTGGTCCCGCGCACGAAAGGCAAAGCTTGGAGGTTCTCGGTTCTGGGTCCGTTGTGGTGGAATGACCTTCCCCTGTCACTCAGAACTGCGGAAACTCTGTCTGTTTTCAAGAAAGGTCTGAAAACCCACCTTTTCCAGATTCACTTCGCCCAAGATCTCTCCAGCTCATCTATGGTGTAATTGTTCATGCATCGTAACTCCTGAAGCATCCCCAGATTCAGCCATTACTCTGGTATTGTACTGCTCATTTGTGTATCTTATAATGTTTAATTAAAAAAAAAAAAATGGTGTGGGTATCAAGATTTGCCTATGCTGTGTCTTATGCACCTACTTGAATGATGAACCTCAGTATAGCAAGTGGTAGGGAACAAACTAGGTTTGCTTGAGACTTTCATGTCTGCAGCGATGTCTCCTTCTCTCAATATAATGCAAAAATTGTACTTTTGCTGAGATGTACGTCGCTTTGGACAAAAGCGTCTGCTAAATGAATGAATAAATGTAAATGTAAATGTAAATGTGCACACAGTGGCCTACAGCAGGAATCCTAACGACTGAACAGATAAGCACAACTGCAAAGCCCTCGGATATGTGCTCCCAGGACAGTCAGTGTACATCACTGTAAGGTTAAGCATAAAAGTGGCCAGGATACATGGATGAACATAAAGCATAAAGTATGTAAAGTTAGCATTTTTACATTTCCTGAATAGTCTATATAAATCTAAGGATCAGGATTTTTTTACTATAATTTTTTTTTTTTTTTCATTGCTGGTGCTTTACAATGAGCAATGGACATTTGATAGAGCTGTATATGTCACAAAACCCCCTTCCCCACCTCAACCCACCAGAGACGAATGAAATAAAATACACCTTTAAAGTCAAGAAAAAAAAGAAGTAAAATAATAATAATAATAATAATAATAATAATAATAATAAGAAGAAGAATTTCAGTCCTTTCCTTGACAGGAAATGTGAAGATGTCATCAAGGAGATACAGAGCAAGGCCTGTAGAAAACTGTACACCAGTCAGTGTTGAGACAGAACCAACAGTTACAACCCAAAAAGCAAACACTCCTCGGCTGTCCCACATAATGCTTCATGTGGAAAAGAGTGGGGAATTCAGAGACAAGATGAAAATGTCATGGAAAGGCAAAACATGAATGAACCAAATGATAACAAAATATTATAGGAAGACAGAGAAACATATGGACAATGCAAAAATTACTAACATTTAAACAATGTTTTTAAATACACTCCGGACCTTCAGAACCCTTCATTTTAGAAGAGGTTAATGATAATGAATGAATGAATGAATGAAAATATAACATTAAAAAACTAAATACCTTATATATATAATATTATATATACCATAATTGTCATACATAAAGGTATCTTCTCTGCACACACTGTCTGAAACTGCTTGTCTCGAGCAGGGCCATGGCGAACCACAGCCCAACCTGGCAACACAGGGTGCAAGGCTAGAGGGGGAGGGGACACACCCAGGACAGCACGCCAGTCCATCACAAGGCAACCCAAGCAAGGCTCGAACCCCAGACCCACCAGACAGCAGGACCCAGCCAAGCCTGCCGTGCCCCCACACCCCCATATGTTTTTCAGATGTTATTTTAGTTGCTGCTGACATATCTTGTCTGGGAACCAAGTATGTGTCTTTGTGTGTGTTTGTTTCCATGACAAGTAATGGTAATTTGATCCAATGAGAGCAGGACTTTGCCTAACAGGGTGATTTCACAGAAAAAATAACCCCATTATGTAAGCCATGGGTGCATTTAATTTCTCAATATAGTGAAAAGATTCCCAAATAAGAACAGGCAAAAATAGTCTTTGGTTCATAACAACTTTAAAGATTTTATCTGTTCGAATGAATAATGAGTCATTCAATTAATTCCAACCAGTTTTGGATCATTAAACTTTAAAACTTTATTTATATTCACAGTATAACATTAAGGCTAGTTTGGCTCAGTTTCACTTAGTGGATTATTGCTTTCCTACCACCATGAGTCTGTTAGAAACAGTTTACAGCTGTTAGGTTTTTGGTGTTTTCTACTTGTTAAACAAAGAAGTGACCGTACTTTTCAGAATGATCCAACAAGCTTTAATGCTATTTGTGAAAGAAATTAAATGCTTTGTTTAAAATTGCAAATACTGGTAACATTGCAAATGAGTCAGGCTGTTGCCTAAGAGATATGATGGAAAGGTTGTCAGTGATGTCAGTAATTCCGGAAATTGCTCCTTTTAGAAGATTTTTAAGTCTAGGGAAAAAACATAAAAATGTTTCACAAGGCTGATCCTATGAAAATAAACTTTTAAAATGACTGTTTTTCACAAATTAATTAGCAATCAGATTGAACAAAAATATAAGCACATAGTTTTCATCACAGCAGTAGGGAGGCATGGTAGTGTAGTGGAAAGTACTGCAGCCTCATTAGAACTGAGGCTGTACAGGTGTATGTTTGAAACTGGTTCATTTTGTCTGGCGTTTGCACATTCCTCTCATCTTTGTTTCCTTTGGGTCTCTGGTTTCCTCACACATTCGCAAGACTTGCTATTCAGGTAAACTGGCAGTGGTACTGTAAATTGTCCTTAGTGTGTGCCTGTGTAAGTGTGAACCTAGTCTGTGAAGAAATTAAAAATATATATATATTCAATACACACACACATTTTCAGAACCGCTCGTCCCATACAGGGTCGCAGGGAACCGGAGCCTACCCGGCAACACAGGGCGTAAGGCTGGAGGGGGAGGGGACACACCCAGGACGGGACACCAGTCTGCCGCAAGGCACCCCAAGCGGGACTCGAACCCCAGACCTACCGGAGAGCAGGACTGCGGTCCAACCCACTGCACCACCGCACCCCCGCACCCCCGCACCCCCACTCCCCTTATTCAATACACATTATATACAATATATATACATTGTTCTGAAACATGAGTAATATCATCAAATTCAGTATTTGAAACATCACTGTCACCATTTTCTTTCCAATCTCTAATAAAGATTTATTACAGTTTCTGAAAAGTTTATCAAAAACCCCTCTTTTTTGCAGTGACTGAGGACACGACACCGTTGCAAAAGAGAACACAAAATACAGGATAATTAACAAACTAGTTTCCTGGACCTTTCTTTTCAATTTAGCAAAGTGGGAAAGTTTGTGAGAAAATCCTGTTACGTATCAGCAGAGATTCAACACTAAAATCTAGTGAATGAGGGTGGCAGCCTTTGGTATTTAAAACAATTGCTGGAAGGAACCCAACCAAGGGTCCAACCTCAAATCTGAGATCCCACTCCTGCCACAGTACCTTTGAGCAAAGTACCCTGAATTGGTACACTAAAATACCTTTCTCTATAAATGTAAAGCTACTGTAAACCGTGTTATCCAACATTGTTTCCTAGAACAGAAGTCTCAGCTGAATAACACACACACACACACACACACACACAGAGTTTGAAACCACTTGTCCCATACAGGGTTATGGGGAGCCAGAGCCTAACCTGGCAACACAGGGCATAAGGCTAGAGGGGGAGGGGACACACCCAGGACAGGATGCCAGTCCACCGCAAGGCACCCCAAGGAGGACTCAAACCTCAAACCCACCAGAGAGCAGCACCCAGTTCAACCCTCTGCGCTACCGCGCCCCCCACTCGGCTGAATAACGATATCAATAATATGACATATTAAGGGAATGTACTATATATAAAATATATATGTATATACATACAGACACACACCTATATATATATTATATATCTGTGTGTGTGTGTGTATGTATGTATATGTCTGTATGTATGTATATATATATATATATAGCTTAACAGCTCATGGACATATTATATAGTATTAGATGAAAACTGATTGCGACTGAGGACCACCGTTACAGAGAGCGTCTGCGGGTGCGAAGCCTTGCGCCACACCCCCTTCTCCTCTGTACAGTGTGGTATATTCTGGATGCTCATGCTGATGTGGTGAGTATGAGACCGCGTTTCTCTGGAAGAAGCAGAGCGCGCAGAGGTTCGCAGCCCGTCCGCAGCCCCCGGCAAAAAGGCGGAATCACCTGAAGGCACGAAGAAGCACCGGCGCTCTTTCCACACTTCACATCTCGGCGAACGTCGTCTACTTTAGCGCTCCTGCTTTTTCCAAGAATGAGTGAAAACTGAAGAAGGGGGAGGTACGCGATGGTGCTGTGAAGGGATGGAATGGGGACAGGCTCCCGTTCGTGCTCCCGCTCTTCGAGGTAAGGAGTCACTGACTATTTCGCTCAGAAAACTGCGAACTGTCGAAGCGCGTCTTTAACACGGTCACGGACCTGTGTGATGCGCAAACAGCGGCCTCCCGTGCGATGCGTACCTGTTTTAATTTGGACTTTGCCGATTTCATATTCGCACACTTTTGCGTTCATTTCTCTAATAACATGATCATGTCATGCAGAAAATGTGCGCTATCGTCTCAACTTCGGTCGCATCTACCGACTCTTTTCTGTGAAGTAAATGACTAGTGTCCGATTCAGGCGCCGTTTTTCGTCGCATTTCCAGTCAGTGTTGGTAAATCAAATGCAAAGTTAGATCTTAAAGTAATTTTCATAAAATGTTTTAAATGAGGGGGGTGCGGTGGCGCTGTGGGTTGGACCGCAGTCCTACTCTCCGGTGGGTCTGGGGTTCGAGTCCCGCTTGGGGTGCCTTGTGACGGACTGGCGTCCCGTCCTGGGTGCGTCCCCTTCCCCCTCCGGCCTTACGCCCTGTGTTGCCGGGTAGGCTCCGGTTCCCCGTGACCCCGTAAGGGACGAGCGGTTCTGAAAATGTGTGTGTGTGTGTGTGTTTTAAATGATGTACCATCCTCATTTTTTGTTACCGAGAGGTAAGGTGAAAGGCAATTTTTTTCACTCACACCTTATTTTTTTCATATATATTTTCCTACGTTACTGCTTGTATTTCATGAAGACGGGAAAATGACTACTCATAAAGCGTTCTCCACAAAATTTTGGTCTTCTTATATGGATTGCAGAAATTGCTTTTTAAGTGTCCAAAACACAGATGTGCAGTGTGGTCTTCTTTCTGTGGATGTGTTCTTTAAACCAGGCATTCATTTCACTTTCGTCCCAAATAGAGAGATTTTGAACTTTTTGATTTGTCAAATGACTTTACTGTTACTGAGCAGCGAATAGTAGATTATAGAATGTATAAGGCAACTGGAAAACAATTAGCCACTACTGAGCTGTGGAAACTCGACCTGATTTATTTTAAAGCCTCATACAGGGGATTTTGCGCATCAAGTTAAAGCGCCAGATCTGAGGGTTTTTCTGAAGCATCACTTAGAAACTGAGCACTCAACAGGATAAAGTCCAATATGGGCCAGCAAAGCTTTTCACATAGAGTTTGAACAGAGGAAAACAGAGGAAAATGTAAGTAAATTCAGAATAGTAGCAGAGTACTGACTGGAATGAAATACTGAGTAAAGGTGACCTGTTTATCATATGCTGTACATATGATATTTTTCAGTGGGTCGTAAAATTCTTCCCGTTTTACATAGTGTTTTTTTTTAAGTGTTCTCTTACATATGTTGGTTCTAATATTTCATTAACATTCCTTAACACCTCAAACTAAATATAGTGCTCTCAGTCCATATACTGTACTCCTCCTCATAAATTGAGAATCTATCTATCTATCTATCTATCTATCTGTCTATCTGTGTCTTAAATCATAGGACAATCGCACATTTAGAATTGAAGGTTAAAAATATGCTCAGTTTTGCATGTCATGATTATAAAACTACTTCATTGTAACTTTTTTCCTGAAGACTTTAGAGTCTAGAGTCACAAAGTTGTACTGAGAATTGCAATTCAGGTTAACTTCCATGTTTTTAAAAAATCAACTAATTTACCCATAATTGAAATCCGAAAGCTAGGGGGCACTCTCGGCTCATTGCTGTTGTTAGCGTTGTTTACAAATCCTGTACATAAGTTGCAAACATCTATCCCAAGCAGTCATTTTTTAAGGTATAAATGTACAGGCATATGGAGCCCACCTTTCTTGCTTATATGAAACTGCATGGCATCCTTGCAAATATTCATTTTAACATGAATTTCTGGCTGCACTTTTTATGGATGTGCATCTTAGTGCATGAAAGAAACACTGGAAGGACAACGGGGCACATTATATAATGGCCATGGACCTCCCAGAGCTCTTAATCTCCAACAGTTTCAAAGCAGCGGTTAGTTGAATGGAGCAACCACACACTGATCTTCTCTACAAAGGTTGTACTATAACCAAAAATAAAGAAAAAAAGAAACATTGGATTAATTTCAGACATTTCATACTTTTTCTAAGTTGGGCAATTGTCTGCATTCAGGCCACATTCTCAAACACTTGCCTGCGTCTTAATTAACAAGCGAACCTGCAATCTGTTTTCTCAAAGACACTGAAAGCATTGGCACATGGCAGTGTGTTTGCCTGGCCTCACAGCTATTAAGGATAACAAGTACATTAGCAGAATAAATGAAGACTTGTCTTGATCAATATAATAGATTGTTACGTGGTCAAAGGAACAAAGGTCTCTGGTACTTTGTGGGCTGAAGGTTGAAGAATGTGCAATTAAAGCTTGGTAAATAGTATGAGAAAGCAGATGTCTGCACTCTTGTGTGTGAGTTTGTGTGAAATGTAGAACTGGTTGACTAGAGATCAGATATCTCTATAGCTATTATTTTCAACATTTTGAACTTATATTAGCCTAAACTGGGAAGCAGAACCGAATTGTAATGAGCTTAGCAGCCTCTAATTGTGTCCAACATGAAGGCATAATGCAAGGTTTATAAGAGATTTTAAATTTATTGTGGCATATGTTAAAAAAAGTGTGGGGGGGCAGGTTGGCACAGTGGGCTTGGCAAGGGCCTGCTCCCTGGCAGGTCTGGGGTTCAAGTCCCACCTTGGGTACCTTGCAGTGGACTGGCATCCCATCCTGAGTATGTCCTCTCCACCCCAGCCTTGCACCCTGTGTTGCCGAGCTAGGCTCCAGCTCACCACAAGCCAACTTGGTACAAGCGTTTTCAAACTGTGTGTGATATCAAAAAGTAGATAGTGCAACTGTGCTGCAGGTCCTGATGCTTTTTTTTTTTTTTTAAATTATATGTTTAGTTTATTTTTGAGATTGTTTATGTTACATGAATGAACTACACAAGTTGTGATTGAATTTGTTCTACAGGAGTACTGAGTCAAATTTTGGTTGCTTAAAAAGGTTCTCTAATATCGAATTTCAAGTAGAAGTATTCACTTAACTTATTAGCATGCTTTGTCCTGAAAGAATTTTTACATAGCAGTACATTTTCAGTGTTAAAAGAGAGACTAAAATTAATGCTTGCCAAAAATATTTTTTGCTTCAGTTGATGCACTTTACTATCTGGGAAGCTTTTGCCTGGAAGGAGAAAGTGAAGCCTACAATGGAAAAGGTTGTCACTTTGAATTTTATGAAGATCAAATGTATTGAAGTAAAGAGAAAAAAAAATCTGCAGAAAAACTTAAACACCATCTAGGTATAGATTTTACCTCTGAAACATATCATTAAACAAGAACATACTTTCTAAAGGCAGAAGCCATAATGATTGGTAACAATACGGGGGTTCTTTTCTATTTATGTACTGAATTCCAATAGAGACAAACAGGAGAAATGAGAAAGGAAATTGATGGGGAGTTTGGAACTTTGAGTTCATATATTGTGGTGTTTTACTAGCCTTGAGGTCATATATTCTAGATGCGTCATGCGACATCTGTATTAACTGGAAAATGGCAGTTTTGCACAGTTGTTTATTCAAATATATAACAAATTATATGCAATAAATATTTTGATTTTTTATAGGTGATCTTTAACAATCAATGCTGAAGTAAACCCCTTAATGCAATTATAATGCCATCTATCTATCTATCTATCTATCTATCTATCTATCTATCTATCTATCTATCTATCTATCTAGCTATCTATCTATCTAATCTTAGTTTCCTTGTTTGTTACACAACTAACCTGAAGTGGAAGCATATTCATTTATACCAGCCCTCTTCTTCCACAACTGTAATTTGCTCTCAAAAGTCTGTTATTAGTTCATTAATGCCTTTGTAGTGTTAAAGTATAAAAGAAAAGTTAATAATAATAATAATAATAATAATAATAATAATAATAAACTGATTTTCCTCTACCAAAAAATGTAAGTGTTAGAACAGCACATGCTCTTGTATTATTTTTGCCTCTGTCTAAACTAAGATATGAGAGCAATTTATTTTTAAATGTTTATACTGTTACAAACAATAACAAATTTGTTATCAATGAAATTTCTAAGTCACATCAAATTCATTTGTTATTTTATATTTTTCAAAAGGTGTCTCATTGGTTATGTTTGCATAATGAAGGTGACTGCTGGCAATGAGTCTTTGAACAATCATCATTTCTAAAATGCCAGCCATAGTCTTTGCAGGCTTATAAGATTGCTCCTTGTTTATGTAAATTGCATGCATATTTGTTGTGGGGAAAAGCATAAGAAAATCTATGCTTCTCAGTCCCTTTTTTATGTGCTTTCAAACCTCCAATTTAACAGTAAAAGGCACTTTTTATGCTTTTTGGGGTTTAAAAAGTGCAATAGTCAGTAATGTCACCTTGGTTTCACCTTTGGATCGCATGATGCTGTTAAATCACCATTATATGCAGAATAGTACCACTTCTGGAGGAAGAACAGCACACATACTGTTGGTTTCCTGTCAGCTTCTGTATTTCCCATATTTGATCCCTTAAATGCAGATTATCAATGCGCCAGAAATTGCGTCTTCAATTGCTCACCCATCGTAATAATAATAATAATAATAATAATAATAATAATGTATATGAGATGACAAAGAATTTATCTCATACACTATTTAGTATTTAGGATTATGTTAATTTTATGTTTTTGTGTGTATTGGTACTAAACTAGCAGCAGTTTTTTCTTTTTTTTAAAAAAAAAATAGAATATAACACAATTTAACATAGCATTTTGATTAACCTGTGATACCACACCTCAGTGTGTGAAAGACTTTGTCATCTGTTTCAAGTTATTTTTTTACTTTGCGTATGGGGAGTGGCAGGCTAAGTAACATCATAAGAATTGTTTTCTCATGGACCTGTAAGTTTATGTTGCAGTGTCAGTAACTAAAATTGTAAGTTTTTTGTTTCTTTAATTTGTTTATTTCCATATGATTATGGATGCTGTAAAAGTACATTGTTTGTGTATACTGTTAAAATACTTTAGTCAGTGTCTTGTGGGAATATTTATTTGCAAAGCTTTACTTCTTGTCACATATATCCCCGACAAGGGTAATTATTGCAGCACTTAGCATATTTCACAAAGAAATAAAATTGACTGCAAACACTGTTTTTATTAAGTACAGAAACGATTTTTATGAGAATATAAAGCTCTCTTCATGGTAGTTTTCATTTTATGATAAATTTTAAGATGAAGTTCTTATTAGTCCCACACATATATTTATCAATTATTGTTTAAATATAACTTATCTCCTTGTATTGTGAACATTCAAGTTGCATTAGTTTTTAAGATATGGATTTTGGAAGCTAGAAACATTTTCCAGATTATTTAGTTTTAATTGCGTTTTCTACACTTACTTGTTTTGTAAAATTGTTGTGTTATGAGGTGCTCTGTGTTTCCATGCAAAAGCATCAGATTTGAGTAAATGCAGCAAAATAGTACAGTAATGTGGGACTGCCTTCCTTCATCTCACTTGCTTTGTGTTTACAGGTCAAATGTTGTTTGTGAGGTTCTATGATAAATAACAACAGGACAAATATTGCATCTTTTCTGATGAGTTGGAAAGGCCTTTTAAAAAAAAATTAAATTGATTTTAGTGTTATATCGAGCATTAGTTTAGCTATTTTTAATACCCTTACGGCAATTTAAAAAGTTATAGCTTTAGCTGAGACTTTCTTAAAACATAACCAGGAGATAAAGTGGAGAATGCCTGTATTAGTAAGCTTTTTTTTTTTTTATTTTGAATTTGAGATAAAGTAGACTTTGGACTTACAAATAAATCGAGTTACAGATTTCCGGTACCAGTTGTCTTTTTATGTTGAGGAACCAGTATACCTCATTTAAACACCCTTTTTGACTTCCACAAATCTATTTTGCTATAGAAATTTGTAAAAACATGGCAGTATGCCTTAGGTCTGGATTTAGATGAGATCCTCTCTGACCTGTTTGTCTAGATATATTTCTAATACTCATCCTGCTGCCTGTCTATCCCAACATATTCTCTTTATGCATCGCCTCTAGCCCAGCATTCAGTCCATTATCGTGTCTCCCGTACAGTCAGGCTGCTCTGCCCTCCGTCCACGCCCATCACATGGACAACTGGACTGTCAGAGAGTTGGTTGTGGCTGTAGTGTCATTCTTCCACCTGAATGACTAATAATCACAGCGTGGTGCAGCTCAACCGCCCTCTGTGGAAGCACCTTGTCACTAGGGTGAGCTGGAAATGATAGGGTCCTCCCAGATGCCCTGGACACAGATCCCTTGGTTCCGGCTGCTCTAAATGTCACATGTTCCCTGCTGTGGGTGGGGTTAGACTCATCTACGCTGTTGTGTTTTCACACTACAGCATCCAACCCAGTCTGCTCCTTCCTTTTTTTCTGCTCCTTCTTCACATTTCTCGTATTCCATTTATCCCAAGACCTCCACATTTAGTGTGTCTTCTAAAAATACTGCATCCTATGTACTTGTAAATCACTCACAAACACATACTTGTCCCAAGTGGGGGTCATGGCGAGCTGGAGCCTAACCCAACAACACAGGGTGCACGGCTGAGCTGGGTAGGGGCACACCCGGACAGGACGCCAGTCCACCACAAAACACTCCAAGCAGGGCTCAAACCCCAGACCCATCACAGAGCAGGCCCCGGCCAAACTGGCTGCACCACCCCATCCCCCCACTCGTAAATCATTTTACATTTATTCATTTAGCTGACACTTTTCTCCAAAATGACTTACAGCTGGATAATATTATTTTGGCATGATTATTACATTATTTACAGCAGAAACTTAGTCACAGATGAACTCATATTTAAGAAAATAAGATAATAATAAAATAAGGTGGTACTGTGAAAATTATTCCGAACTATTTTTTAAAATTATTTTTAATGCATGATACCTGTATCATAGATATGCACTACTGTAAACTTTCACCATGTTCATTGTACACTATTAAAAAAAGAATGTAGATGTGTGCAATGTGTTCTGTGGCAGAAGGTTGAATCTTTGTTAGGACTGTCCATTTTTTAATATTTTTCTCCGTTTGAGATGATTTAAAAATTGTTATACCATTCTCGAAACTGAGATAATACATATTTTTATGTTGGATTGGGCAAGGGTGTTAACTGCAATAAAATTTTTAATTATTACAAAACAAAATGCCAAACAAATGGAAAACAAAACAAATATGTTTGGGTATGAGTCTGACCTTAGTGCCACGTTTTGTGTATTTATGTAACTTTTTAGACAGTTAATAAATTCCTTCTGAGGCTAAGAGGCCTGTATATTGTTGTTGGGGGACTATTAAAGCAGAGGTGTGTAATATGTGCTTCCTTGATGGGAGGATATTCCCTGAGTTATGTCCCCTATAAAAAGGATATTAGTATCATACTGTAACTCATTTTTGTGTCCTTTGCAGTAGAGTGACTCAATAAATCATATGGAAATGCTCATTGTGGGTCTTCCTGAACACTGTATCTTCCGAAGAGCTTTAATTTCAGAAGAGTCTGGGTGAGGATATTTAATTCCACTTCTATGTTCTGAGTATTGATGGTTCAAAATAAATACGGACACTGAGACACTAACCTGCATGATGAGTCCAAAGACATCGATGACTTCCTGCCTTACAACACTCTATAAAAATCAAAGTCACGTTGCTGAAGTTCTTAACCTTTTTCAAAGGACCTTCCCTTCATGCCATGTTCAGCCATTGCCAAAATTATGCTCCCAGACCTTGAAAGGAAAGATGCTTGTTAGCATTGTCAACTCATATTGAAGAACAGTTACTTAAAGTTCAGCTTAATATTTTTTAGCAAACAAGCAAACAAACAAACAAACAACCTTTTTCTGTCTCCAGGAACTGGGTTAGCTTGTACTTGGTTAATAACAAATGCTGTATATAAGTAATAAACTTAATATTTTGGTGCCATTGATTTGTTTAGTTGTTTTTGTGTTTGTTTTAGAGTTTTAAAAAAAAAGTTGTGTGGTTTCAAACCATTAAACAAATATATTTGTGAAATCGCTGTAAAATGGCATATACCACAGCTTCTGCTGAATTTCTACTTATGCACAGCTGAGATAATGAGCTGAATCAGGTACCAGGAAGGAGCTTGGAGAAATGTGTTTTTCCCATTTACACTGTGTTCCTTAGACTGACCTTTGATTGACCCAGGTGACCCAGCCTTTTCCTACCTTTTGTTAGTGCTACACCGCAACATAACTGCACATGCTCAGTGGCTGTTGTTAGGGCTGATCTTGGGTTATGAATGTTGTTCTTTGGCAGGTGGATAAAGTATGCAGCTGTGAATAATCAACTAGATTATAAAATCTTTATTAAAATCATAGTTTTTCTTTGGGTTTTAAGATCTATATTCATGAATTATTCTAGCACTATTATTTTACTGCTTTAGTTTATTGGAATTAGTGAAGACCAGGTATTTTTTCTAAGCTCTTCTCAAACTTTGGTTCTTGTGTATTAAATCTAGTGATAATGCCTTTTTTAGTAAGTAAATAGTCTGCATTGATATTTGGATATGAAATAATGCACAAATACCTGTACTTTTCACATACCATACATTATTACAATCCAGGAGGCAGCATGATTAGGCATTACATGTATGTTGTTTTTGTTGTTTTCATTTAGAAGTGCAAAAAGCATACAGTACGATATTCAATGTTACCTACTTTGTACACTTTTGAAGAGATATTTTTCTCCTGATGTTAATTACACAAGAAGTCATTAGATTGCCATAGTGTAACTAAGATTTAAGAACTGACAATGTGTTTAATTGTCAGAGTTATACAATGTGGTTGGGTGTGAATTAACAGCACTGAGAATTTGTGGCTCTATATCTTACATTTCTGCTCACATGGGTGAGACATTGTTCTTGTGGTGAATAAATGTACATTTATTTTAAAATAACACATGACAGTATGGCAGTATTATGTCATGTAATAAAGCATATTTAAATACACCATATCAGACATCTGCCCTAAATACTCTCAGAGTTCAACATGGTACACCATGGTGGCACAGTGAGTAATTCTGCTGTCTTGCAGTGCCTGGGTAGTGTGAGAGGATGTGGGTTTGTTCAGTCTGTGTGGACCTTACATCTTCTTCCATGTATCTGCATGGGTTTTCTCTGGGTACTCTGGTTTCCTCACATAGTCCAAAGACATGCTGTTCACATTCACCTGTAGTGTGCAAGTGACAGAGAGAGAGTGTCATCCACTTATGTATGGGTGAGTGACCCATTGTAAGTAGTGTATCTAGCAGTGTAAGTCACTTTGGTGAATAAGGTGTTTGGGCTGATAATACTACATAGAGTTCATTGGATGTCACTTTGGACAAAAGTGTCTAATAAATAAATGTAATGTAGATAAAGAACAGATGCAGCTGTTTTATGGATAGAAAACATATAAATTCAGAATTATATGTCACAATATCTGGTTCTGACATAAATGCACAACTGATCTGGTCTATGTTTTCAGCATATTCATCTGATCTGATTGTGCCCATCAGAGAGGATGGTATTTTCAAATACAGATGGGTTGTCGAGTACAGTCACGTGCGGGGGCAAAACAGAAGCCATAAGATGTCTGCTCATGAAAAGGTTAGAAGTGTGAGAACACTGACCCTAGACAGTCCAGCTGAATGTCAAACGGTTGATTTTAAGACATTGTAATCTTCACATACTGTATATTCTTCTTACACATGCAAGTGACATACTGTGGTACATATGCTTTAGTACAGTATCTTGTCAATCATTCATCCATACTCCAGTGTAACACTCTGTCTAACTCTCTCTCTCTCACACACATATGGGCAATTCACAGTCACCAGTTTACTTGAATTTTGACTGTGGGAGGAAACCAATGCACTCGGAGGAAACTCATGCAAAAATGAACAAAGCATGACAAAGTTCACAGAGACTGAGTGGTGATTAAACCTATATATTCACATACTGTACAGGCACTATAAGACACCAGCCCCACTTACCGCACCACTGTGGTACCCAAAAATGCTTCAGTGCTCAGGGTGTCCGATTACATTTACACTTATTCATTTAACTGATGATTTTCTCCAAACAGTAAAATATGCTGTGTGTATGCTGTTTGTGTGTGTATATATATATATATATATATATATATATATATATATATATATATACACATTATATATACACACACACATATATATATACACACAATATATGGATTATATTATATATATATATATATATATATTTATATATATATATATATATATATATATATATATATATATATATATAATATAATCCATTATTTAGCTATCTTATTTTGCATCTTCGTCTTGACCACATCCCACCGGTTGCCATTGATGTATATAAGTTCTCTGGCAAAAACATAAACTTCTCATTGATTCTTTTTACTGTAGTACTTAATATGAGAGCTCAAATTGCACCAAATGTGTCTGCATTATGGAATTCTAGATAAAGCAACACTTCTGACAATGAGTGTTAGAGTGGTTTTGGCAATGGCTAGTGTTACAGATGCACACTTACCAAAGCAGCATTTGTTCTGTTTAGATGGTAATTCAGTGGGAATTAAAGTGTTACTTCTGACAAGACTGACATTTGGACAGCCCTCACATTATAATCACTTTTCAAGGATTTGTGTTATACTGGCAGTTACCCAGTGCTGTTTGCACTGCACCTTTTGAACATTTCTGTGCTAATTCTCTCAGAACTATGTATATTCAGGAACCTGAGATTCTCCATTTATGAGTAAGTTTGCTTTTGTCAATTTTTTTTTCTTTCAGTTTAACCACACACACACACACACACACACACACACACACACACATTTTCAGAACCGCTTGTCCCATACGGGGTCACAGGGAACCGGAGCCAACCCGGTAACACAGGGCGTAAGGCCGGAGGGGGAGGGGACACACCCAGGACGGGACGCCAGTCCATCGCAAGGCACCCCAAGCAGGACTCAAACCCCAGACCCACCGGAGAGCAGGACTGCGGTCCAACCCACTGCGCCACCGCACCCCCCTTCAGTTTAACCATTTTACCTTTATTCCCGGAGTCCAAGACTTGTAAAGTACTGGAGACACAGGATATCTTAGAAGGACCATGTTTAGAATCCTATCAGTTTAATTCTGATTTTAACATGTCTGAATATACTTACATTTACATTTATTCATTTAGCAGATGCTTTTCACCAAAGCAACGTACATCTCATAGAAAATGTGTGTATTACATAAGCAGAAAGAGAGACTTAGATGCAGACGCATCATTCTAAAATACAATTAGTTTCTTATTTTCCACCATATTAACCAATGAACATCACATGAGCAGCTGCATAAAACTATCTGAATAGTGACGTTTCCTAATCACATTCCTAATCTTTATTTTAAAAGAAAAATATAAATATTAGCATTATATTATAGGAGTAGCTGCGTGACAGTTTATCCATTGCTTAACAGCTATGATCTCAAAGTCATAGTTCATGAACATGTATACATTACATGAACTTTAAAGATCATGGGTGAAGTGAGTGCGGAAAAGGTGAGTTTTAAGACTCTTTTTAAATGTGGACAGAGATTGAGCAGTTCTCAGTGAAAGGGAGTGTCGTTTCATCACATTGAAGCCAGAACCGAGAACTTCTGTGCTTTAACTTTTGGACTTTTTGTGCGTAGTAGTCTTTCGTACATAGCAGTCTGGTTGGGATGTAGCAGATTATCAAGTCTTATAGATATCTGGGAGCAGTTCCGTTTATACTTTTGTAGGCCATAACCAGTGTCTTAAATTTGATCCAGATGGCTATAGGAAGCCAGTGCAGAAAGACAGGGAGGGGAGAAACATGGGAACGCTTCGGCAAGTCAACACAACTCGTGTAGCAGTGTTCTGTATCAGCTGTAGAGGTTTGATAGTAGTAGCTTGAAGGCCAGACAGGAGAGAGTTGCAGTAGTCCAGACGGGATATCACAATGGCTTGGACAAGTAGTTGTGTAGGGTCTGTTGTTATATAAGGATGGATCCAGTGGATGTTCTGCAAGATGTATCTGTAGGTCCGAGTTGTGGCTTTGATGTGCTGAGAGAAAGACAGACTTGAGTCAATCATCACTCCCAGACTCTTAGCCAAGGAGGTAAACAAAAACAGTGAGTTGTCCAGTCCTCGACAGGAAGATGGGCCAGCTGGGAGGTGCAGGATCTTTGTTTTTGAGAGGTTGAGTTGTAAGTGGTGATCAGGCATTCAAGCAGAGATGCCCGACAGGCAGGCAGTGATGTACGTGGAAATGTCTGGTGCTCAAGGTAGAAATGAGAGGGCGAGCTGGGTATTGCTGGCAGTGAAGTGGTAGTTGAATCCATAGGAGGTAGTGACAGGGCCAAGGGAAGAGGTGTAGACTGAGAAGAATAGAGGGCCCAATACCAAGCCCTGCAGGACACCAGTTGAGAGAGGCTGAGGAAATGAATAGGAGCCCTGCCAGAACACTTGGTAGGATCTGTCTGATAGGTAGGGCTGAAACTGCTGTTCCTTTGATGCCAAGCTGGCCAAGAGAAGAGAGTAGAAACCAGTGGTTGACAGTGTCGAATGCTGCAGACAGTTTGAGGAGGATGAGAACTGAGGAAAGCCTGATAACACTACAGAGAGTACACTGGAAATCATTTGGAGAAAGTGTCTGCTAAAAACATAAAAATGAAAAAAATGTAAAAAAAAAAGTGAATGTAAAGTGAGAGGGAGGCCACTCTAGCCGACTGGAGAGCATCAGACACTACCAGGAGTGCTGTCTTGATGAAATGTCCAGCTTTGAATCCAGACTGATATCTGTCGAGGGGATGGTTCTGGGTGAGGAATTCAGATAGTTGATCACAGGCTGCCAATTTCACAGTTTTTGACAGAAAAAGAAGAAGGGAGACTGGCCTGTAGTGGACTGGACTGATTCAGGATCCAGAGAGGGTTTCTTTACCAGAGGTGAAATGAGTACAGGTTTGAAGGCAGATGGGAAGCAGCCAGAGGAGAGCGAGGAGCTGATTATCTTGGAGATGAAGGTGGAGAGTTGCGGGGAGTGGTCTGTAGGAGTGTTGATGGGATCGGATTGAGTGAGCAGGGGTAGCTCTGTATGATAGTAGGAGGTCAGAGATTTCAGTTTCTGACATGGGCTTGAACTCAGAGAGCATGACTTCACAGGAAGGTCCAGCGTGATCAGGGCAGGCTGATGCAAAGAACTTTTCCGTGATTGTGTTGACTTTGTCTCTGAAAAACAAAGCAATGTCATCAGAAGTGAGAGGAGGTGGAGGAAGAGGCGGTGGAGGACAGCGAAGGGATGAGAAGGTGACAAAAAGTCTGTGTGGTTTTTTGGTTGCAGACTGTATTTTGTCATGGAAGAAGGTTGTTTTAGCTGAGGAGAGACCAGAGTGAAAGGTTGCTAAGAGTTGTTTGTAGACATCCAGGTCTGTGCAAGTCGTGAGTGATCACCATTGTCGCTCTGCAGCCCGGAGTTTGGTCCTTTTGGCACGTAATGTATCAGTCAGCCATGGGGTCGAACTTGGGCATGCTTGTCTGGAAGTTAGGGGACATAGAGAGTCAAGAGCAGATAGGGCAGAGAGGAAAACATTAGCAGCATTGTGTGTTGCTAAATCTGAGAACTGTGCAGCAGAAGAGAGAGTGGACAGTGTGGCAGAGGCAAGGCAGGAGGGCGAGAGAGATTTTAGGATATGGTGTAAAGTGACAATGGGTGCAGAAGCCGGAGAGGGATTAGTAGTGAAGCAGGGATGGAAGGAGATGAAGAAATGATCAGAGACATGCAGGGGAGTAACAGAGAGGACAGGGCAGCCATATTATAGTGTAATTCCTGGTTCCCTAAGATTTCTGAAGTTTCGGTACCAATTTCATGTATTTATTGATTGATTGAACCTGAACCTATTAACAGTAAGTGATTGATCTTCACAGTCTCATCATCTATGAAATTCTCTGGAGCTGAGAAAGGGTTGTGTTGAGAGCCTTTCTCATTGCATACCAAGATCAGGTGAATTCTGATATTTTGCGTTGTCGGTAAATAAATTGCTAAGGCAGGTACTAAGAAAAGACACACAATAAAAGGGGGTTTCTACCACCAACATGACAACAGATAACAGATGCAAGTTTACAACAGTAATAACAAGCATGAGAGCAGCATGCATCCTTACACCAATACTCCACAATGGGTAAACACACACTGGTGAAAACCACTTGTCCCGAAGCAGGGTTGCGGCGAACTGGAGCCCAAACCAGAAACACAGGGGGCAGGGGAGTAGGGCTCGAGGCCCAGACCTGCCAGAAAGCGGGACCTGCCCAAGCCTGCTGCGCCACTGCACTGTCCCACAATAGGTAAACACACACACTGTCTGAAACTGCTTGTCCCAAGCAGGGTCGTGACGGCCTGGGGCCTAACCCGGCAGCACAGGGCGCAGGCTGGAGGGGGAGGGTCACACCCAGGACGAACAGCAGTCTGTCGCAAGGCACCCCAGGCAGGACTTGAGCCCCAGATCAGTCAGGGAGCAGAACCCAGCCAGCCCGCTGCACCACCCCACCCCCCACCCCCTTCCCCAGTGGGTAAACTGTGTTAATGAAAATTGTTTTTAAGCCTGGGTTTACAGGCCAAGATTGAAAGAATTTGGACCCTCAACTGCTAAAAGCACTTTCTCCTGCACACATTGACAACGATGCTGTTGACTGGAAACACCATGTTGCTATATTTCTGTGACAATATTCTCCAATCTTTACAGTTGGTCCGGTGGTTCTTTGAGTTTTTCCACCTCTTTCTCATTCACCTTTATGGTCCTTTACTTAACCTTTACTGCAGGCGTGTTCCCGGATCATGATGAGAATGCTTTGGGAGCCACATCTAGTTTTTACCTGACTTACCTCTGGCAAATGTGCATTCTCACACATGTTAATATGTCGTTAATTTTCAAGAAGTGTTGTGGAAAATGAGTTTTGTGTGACTATTATCAAATTTTTGAACTGAGCTTTACTTTTGTTCTTGGGAATAACTGGATGAGGTGCTGGAACATGACTGTGCTGAAATCTGGGATTATTCACCACACTAGACTGATGAGAATTACATGTGGCAAGTATTTAAATGGCTAAATGAAGGACTGGAGCATTTGCACTGCAGAGTTACACCTGGGATTATTGTAGATGCAGATGGTGCCCAATGCTCCTTCTATCTATTTAGTTTATTATGTTTTTTGCCTGTTGTTTTAGACTTTGTAATAAATCTTTGTAAGTCCACTCTGTATCACCTCACACCTAGTCACTTCTCAAACCAAGCATCCACAACATGCCACACAGGAGTCATGCTGAATTACATTTCTGTTTTTTTTAATGTTTTTGCATTTTATATTTGCTCTTTGAATTGTTTCAAAAATTTTGTAATTCCAGTTGTAATATGTTATTGTAAATGTTATATGAAATGTAGTAAAGTATTTGTTCAGATGTAATATGTTACTACTTGCTATTTTAGAGGGCTGTGTGGGGAACATGGACACCACGCTGCATACTGTAGAGGGGCAGCCTTGCCAGACATGAGTGCCTTTGTCACTGAATTCTCAAAGAACTCAGTGCATGTGTCAGTGAAATATGGACAGCGGTGATACTCTACAGCATACAACTCTGAAGATGGAATTTATTAATATCTCACTTCTCATGACTGAGGGATTACAAAATATGTTCTCCAAAACTTAACAGTCTTGACATTTTAACAACAAAGAGCAACAACAACACCGACAATGACAATAATATATTGCTTTTGTTTTTGTTTCAATTTTAAGTTGTTACAAAATGCCAAATTTTTGATTGCATATCTATTTCCATGTCTTTTTTTTTTTTTTGACAGTGCGCTAAGATTTGACTTCAAAGTGCACATCATCATACTGGAATTTTTTTTTTTTTTTAAAAAAAATGAGTTTTTCAGGTTAAAATGTGATGTGTGTTCTGAAGCAGGATCATAATAATTATTGACAGAAAACTAGGAATTACGTGATGAATGTAAAGAAGAAAAACATATTTGGAATAGCCTGTAAAAACTATTTACGCCTAACAATTTTTAGCACTGCTCATTATCTACTACAACTACCAGCTAAAATAAAAATGTTCACTAATATGAAGAAAAATTTAAAAAACAATTTTCCATCCATCCATCTTTCTCCCCTATCCGGGGCCGGGTCGCGGGGGCAGCAGTCCGAGCGGTGTCCTCCAGACTTCCCTCTCCCCGCACACCTCCTCCAGTTCCCCTGGGGAAACCCCAAGGCGTTCCCAGGCCAGCCGGGAGACATAGTCTCTCCAACGTGTCCTGGGTCTGCCCCGAAGCCTCCTCCCAGTGGGACATGCCCGGAATACCTCACCAGGGCGGCTTCTAGGAGGCATCCGAAACAGATGCCCGAGCCACCTCAACTGGCTCCTCTCGATGCGGAGGAGCAGCGGCTCTACTCCGAGCTCCTCCCGGGTGACTGAGCTCCTCACCCTATCCCTAAGGGTGTGCCCAGCCACTCTGCAGAGGAAACTCATTTCTGCCGCTTGTATCCGCGATCTCATTCTTTCGGTCATGATCCAGAGCTCATGACCATAGGTGAGGGTAGGAACGTAGATTGACCGGTAAATTGAGAGCTTCGCCATACGACTCAGCTCCTTCTTCACCACAACAGATCGGTACAATGATCGCATTACTGCGGACGCCGCACCGATCCGTCCGTCAACCTGCCGCTCCATTTTTCCCTCACTCGTGAACAAGACCCCGAGATACTTAAACTCCTCCACTTGAGGGAGCGGCTCCCCAATAACCCGGAGGGGGCAATCCACCTTTTTCCAACTGAGGACCATGGTCTCGGATTTGGAGGTGCTGATTCTCATCCCCGCCGCTTCGCACTCGGCTGCAAACCTCCCCAGTGCACGCTGCAAGTCTTGACTTGATGAAGCCAACAGGACCACATCGTCCGCAAAAAGCAGAGAAGAGATCCTGCGGCCATCGAAACAGACACCCTCCGTTCCTTGGCTGCGCCTAGAAATTCTGTCCATGAAGATAATGAACAGAATCGGTGACAAAGGGCAGCCCTGGCAGAGTCCAACATGCACCGGGAACAGGTCTGACTTACTGCCGGCAATGCGAACCAAGCTCCTGCTCCGGTCATACAGGGAACGAACAGCTCGTAGCAGCGAGCCCCGAACCCCATAATCCCAAAGTACCTCCCACAGGATGCCACAAGGGACACGGTCGAATGCCTTCTCCAGGTCCACAAAACACATATGGACTGGTTGGGCAAACTCCCATGAACCCTCCAACACCCTAGTGAGGGTATAGAGCTGGTCCAGTGTTCCACAGCCAGGGCGAAAACCGCATTGCTCCTCCTGAATCCGAGGTTTGACTATCGGTCAGATTCTCCTTTCCAGTACCCTGGCATAGACTTTCCCAGGGAGGCTAAAGAGTGTGATCCCCCTATAGTTGGAACACAATCTCTTGTCCCCCTTCTTAAAAAGAGGGACCACCACCCCAGTCTGCCAGTCCAGAGGCACCGTTCACAAGCTCCACGCAATGCTGCAGAGGCGTGTCAAGCGTGTCAGCCCCACAACATCCAGAGACTTGAGAAACTCGGGGCAGACCTCATCCACCCCCGGAGCCTTGCCACCGAGGAGTTTTTTGACTACCTCAGCAACTTCAGCCAGAGTAATGGACGAGTCCCCCTCCAAGTCCCCAGCCTCAGCTTCCTCTACGGAAGGAGTGTTGGAGGGATTAAGGAGATCCTCAAAGTACTCCTTCCACCACCTGAGGACATCCTCAGCTGAGGTCAGCAACGCACCACTTCCACTGTAAACAGTGTTTGTGGAACACCGCTTCCCCCCTCTGAGTTGCCGGACGGTTTGCCAGAATCTCTTTGAGGCCGACCGAATGTCTTCTTGCATGGCCTCACCGAACTCCTCCCAAGCCCGAGTTTTTGCCGCGGCGACTGCCAGAGCCGCGTTCCGTTTGGCCCGTCGGTACCCGTCAGCTGCTTCATGAGTCCCATGAGCCAGCCAGGCCCGATAGAACTCCTTCTTCAACTTGACGGCATCCCGTACCTCTGGTGTCCACCACCGTGTTCGGGGATTGCCGCCGTGACAGGCGCCGGAGACCTTATGGCCGCAGCTCCGAACTGCTGCCCCGACAATGGAGGTGTGTAACATAGTCCATTCAGACTCAATGTCCCCCACCTCCCTCGGGACCTGGTTGAAGCTCTGTCGGAGGTGGGAGTTGAAGACCTCTCTGACAGGGGCCTCCGCCAAACGTTCCCAAAAGACCCTCACTATGCGTTTGGGCCTGCCAGGTCTGTCCAGCTTTTTCCCCCACCATCGAATCCAACTCACCACCAGGTGGTGATCAGTTGACAGCTCAGCCCCTCTCTTCACCCGAGTGTCCAAGACATATGGCCGAAGATCAGAAGAAACGACTACAAAGTCGATCATCGACCTCCGACCTAGGGTGTCCTGGTGCCAAGTGCACTGGTGGACACCCTTATGCATGAACATGGTGTTTGTTATGGACAATCCATGACTAGCACAGAAATCCAATAACAACTCACCACTCGGGTTCAGATCAGGGAGGCCGTTCCTCCCAATCACGCCCCTCCAGGTGTCACTGTCGCTGCCCACGTGAGCGTTAAAGTCCCCCAGTAGAACGACAAAGTCCCCAGTGGGAGCGCTTTCCAGCACGCCCCCCAGGGACTCTAAAAAGGCCAGGTACTCTACACTGCTGCTAGGCGCATAAGCACAAACGACAGTGAGAGATTGTTCCCTGACCCGAAGGCGTAGGGAGACGACCCTCTCATTCACCGGGGTAGACTCCAACACATGGCGGCTGAACTGGGGGGCTATTAATAAGCCCACACCTGCCCGCCGCCTCTCACCCTGGGCAATACCAGAATAGTGGAGAGTCCACCCCTGGTCGAGAAGAGTGGTTCCAGAACCCAAGCTGTGAGTGGAAGTGAGCCCGACTATATCTAGACGGTATCTCTCAACCTCCCGCACCAACTCAGGCTCCTTCCCCGCCAGTGAGGTGACATTCCAAGTCCCAAAAACCAGAGTTGGCGCCCGAGGTTTGGGCGAGAGTTGGCCAGGCACTCGGCTCCGACCACCGCCCAAATCACAACGCACCGGCCTCTTATGTTCTCTCCGGCAGGTGGTGAGCCCACCGAAGAGCGGCTCCACGTCATGGCTTCGGGCTGAGCCCGGCCAGGCCCTGTGGGCATAGACCTGGCCACCGGACGCTCGCATGTGAGCCCCCCCCCCACAGGCCCGGCTCCAGGGTTGGACCCCGGTGACCCCATACCGGGCGGGGTAAACGAAAGCCTTGGTTTTAGTTTCTTCATAAGGGGCTTTTGAACTGCACTTTGTCTCATCTGTCATCCAGGACCTGTTTGCCATGGGAGACCCTACCAGGGGCATATAGCCCCAAGCAACATAGCTGCTGGAGTCATTCAGGCACTCAAACCCCTTCACCACGGTAAGGTGGCGGTTCACGGAGGGGGAAAAAAAAAAACAATTTTCATAAAAGGAAAAAAATTCTTATTACATGATAAACAAGAACTACCTGTGATTTACTGAAATGAAAATAATAGTACATTTAAAACAGCACAACATAAAGAAGATAAGTAAATGGTTTAAAACAAAAATGAAGTCATTATAATTCAGTTAAAAACAGCTTTACAATACAATAGCACTAAAATATGTTTTCAGTCATAATTAATAACAATTTTCGAGTGACAAAAGGGAAAATCACACAGGATTTTTTCTACCTTCTACCCTTTAAACGGAATGGACGTTCCTGTGTGTTTTTTTGTTATTTTCAGTTGGGGTGTATCAATATTTTCTTCCAGCTGAGCTCAGGTACGGAGCATAATGCATTTGTTACTATTTAGCAAAAATGTCTTTTTGAGAAGCTAGTTGTGATCTTTGAGAGCTCTGCAGAAAGTACAGAAGGTATTAAACCTCTCCCTCCCTCACGAGTGTCTCCTATCCATTGCCATCTGTGGCACTATTATTAATAGTGCAAAAGAGGAATGGTGTCCTCTCAGACCAGAGGCGCCCCTCAGAGTACTGGGCTTGCCCAGCAAAAACGTGGAGAGCCGTGATTAAATGCATTGCTCAGGGAGAAGTCAAGTGTGCTGGCCTCCAGCACAATTGTATCTGATGTGCCAGTACACCAGAGGGCCACTAATCTTATTTTCATCATTCATGAAAAGTAAAAGTTTTTCACCTTCCAGATCCTGGTAAATCTTGTTTGGGGGCTGATATTCTTCTAAAAGTCCTTGAACTTAAGGAGAGCTACCGTGAGTGTCTGTCAAGATGGACTGGAATACAAAAGACAGATTAATCTGAATTCCATGACTGACAGCTTGTGATTGCCTTTGAATGCTCTTTTTTTCTAATTGAATTATGGAGCACAGTTACTTTACTCAGCAGCAGCATGGTAGAGCAGTGCGTAACGTTGCTGACTCACAGCATTTGGGTAGTGCTAGAGAATGTGGGTTTTACTCCTGCTCAGTCTGTGTGGAGTTTGCATGTTCTCTGTGTCCGTGTGTTTTCCCCCTCTGTCTAAATACATGCAGTTAAGATGGACTAGTAATGCAAAATTTCCGATAGTGTCTGTCGGGGAGAGTGAGTATGTGCATTCCCTGTGATAGGCTTCCATCCCATCCAAGGTAAATCTCCTGCTTTAGCTTTACACTCAATGCTTCTGGGATTTTCTCTGAAACTCTGCTCAGGGAAAGCAGTTATTGGATGGATGAGGTCACTGTATTTTCCATGCATTACCGATGCAAAAAAACTTTTATTCCTTATGCCACAAATGTACCTTTCTCTATTATAAAAATAATAAAAGCAGTAAAAAATGGCGAGGGGGGTGGGCTGTACAAATTAATAAATAAATGTTTAGAGTCAGAGACAGGAGCTAGGTGTTTTGGACCCAAGTGTGGGTGTGTTTATTCCGGATCCAAAAACACAGAGGCAGACAAAATCGATGGTCAGGGACAGGCATTGGTCTTCCCGGGCGTGAACGTTGTTTCTGGGACAAGACAATACTCAGAACATGGGAAAACAAGGAGAGATCGAAAGCCAGGTGAGCACAGGAACGAGGAACAGGGTGTAAGGGACGAAGCGCTGAATTTGCAAGCCAAGCAGGGAGGTGTTGCAATATTCTGTAACCCTGTGCAGGGATGGCGCTGCCTTTATCCCTGGCCTTGATTGTCGTCAGATGTGGCTGCTCGGCTTGTGAGTATGACAGTCATTTGCTACATTGCAGTGCTTGATAATGTACTTTCCTGGCTTTTATTGTTAAAGTGTGTGTGAAAGAGCTGTTGATTGTACTGTAGACAAAAATTTATAAAATAAGACAGCTGTGTCACGGAAATGATTAACGCCAGAAAGCATGAGCCACAGCTGGCTGAAATCAGCATTTTAAACCCATGGAATCAGCGCAGCAGCTGAACGAAATGCTGATGAAGCTCATAATGCTTTTTGAACATCAGGTCTGAAATCCTTTGCTTGATATGAATGAGTTTTACATTTACAAAAAATTCTGTCCTCACCACTATAAAAGTGTAATGCTTCACTGCTTCTTTGTTTACATGCCTTTTGTGAAATACAGTAGAGTACATTAACACACTGCTGTCATTTTGAATTCTTTGAAATTTGATTTGATTTATATTCATAGTTGTGGACAATTTTTTTAAACTTTTCAGATTCTGTTTGTTCTATTACATTGCAATAACAATAGTTTGACATTTACATTTATCTGATGCTTTTCTCCAAAGCAACTTGCAGTGTTAAGGTTAAAATTATTTACCCATTTATACAGCTGGGTAATTTTACTGGAGCAATTCAGGGTAAGTACCTTGCTCAAGAGTACTACAGCCGGAGGTCAGGCTCGAACCTGCAACCTGTTGTTTAGCAAACAACATTTCCCTTGAATTTCTAAAAAAAAAGGATGAATTAAAAATTGGGCTGTAATGCTCTCCAGTCACTGGATACACCACTGGATGCATTATTATTTGCCTTCAGATGTCCACTCTAATTTCCCTATAATATACAGTATTTCAAACATCGGACATTTATGAGGTCATGTGAGCCTTTTAAGTCACAGCACACACACACACGTTTTGGTTGAATGCATTAACCTTGAAGGCTTTGTTGTACAATAAGTTCGCATGGCACTTACTGCATATTAAACAAGATAAATATTTTAGAGGCGGGGGGTGGGGGCAGAGAAGCATGAATCCTTTATTCATGTAACATGGATATGATTGTAAAAATACTAGAACTCAGTATTTTTATTTTTGAGATGACACAACATAGTTAAAGGGAAACGTACATTCCATGTTGTCTGATGTGATCGGTGTACATGTCCTGTTTTCAGAGATTACAAAGCATTGTTTCCATCCAGGGATTACAAAAACCTTAAGTAGTGACTTTTCAGGATTTAGCAAGACAATAATGTCAAGCATACACAACAGGCATTCCCAAGATTTATTAACTTGATTCATTATTTTGTGTTACATTTCTTCTATGTTGTGACGTTCCAAGGAATGATTACTGTTAAATACACACACACACACACACACGTTTTCAGAACCACTTGTCCCATACGGGGTCGCGGGGAACCGGAGCCTACCCGGCAATGCAGAGCGTAAGGCCGGAGAGGGAGGGGACACACCCAGGACGGGACGCCAGTCCGCCGCAAGGCACCCCAAGCGGGACTTGAACCCCAGACCCACTAGAGAGCAGGACCCGGTCCAACCCACTGCACCACCACGCCCCCTTACTGTTAAATAAATAAACATAAATTACAAAGGCATAAACTGAGATGGCTCACTATGAACAGTCAGATATCCTAACAATTAAACCTCAAAATAGAGAAAAGGGATCAGTGGAATTTTTCTCTGAATCAAAGGTTGACAGCATAAAGGCATTTTTTTCCTCATCGTTCATAATATTTATAAATCAGAATTTATTTAGAATTTTGATAATAATTTCATCATTGTTTGTAATTTTAAAACAATTCAGTTGTGTGTTTTATGTAAATACTAAATAAACTGAAAATATTCAATGTATCTGAACGGGGGGCATGGTGACGCAGCAGGTTTGGCCTGTGCCTGCTCTCTGGTGGGTCTGGGGTTTAAGTCCCGGCTGAGGTGCCTTGTGATGAACTGGCATCCCATCCTGGACGTGTCCCCATCACACCCTGTGCTGCTGGGTTAGTCTGCAGTTCCCTGCAATCCCTCTTGGGATAAGCGGTTTCAGTCAGTGTGTATCTGAAAAGTTGCTAGTAGTAGTAATTGTTAGTGTAACAGTATTCATATATATATAAATTATATATATATATATATATAAAATTCTCCACTTGCCCCCTTTTTTGCGGGCGGTCTTACTCCTCTACCAGAGGCCTGGGAGCTTGAGGGTTCTGCGCAGTATCTTAGCTGTTCCTAGGACCGCGCTCTTCTGGACAGAGATCTAGGATGTTGTTCCCGGGATCTGCTGGAGCCACTCTCCCAGCTTAGGGGTCACAGCCCCAAGTGTTTCGATTACCACGGGGACCACTGCTGCCTTCACCTTCCACATCTTTTCTAGCTCCTCTATCAGTCCTTGGTATTTCTCAAGCTTCTCATGTTCTTTCTTTCTTTCTTTCTTTCTTTCTTTCTTTCTTTCTTTAGACCCCGGCCTCTATTGAGCTTCTACTTAGAGCTTGTTCCTGTGCTGCTATGATTAGTGCCTCTGTGCTATCTTTCAGTCCAGCTTTGTCCAGCCACTGGTATGATTTTTTGATATCAGCCACTTCTTCAATCTGCCGGTGATACATACCGTGTAGGGGTTTTTCCTTCCATGATGGTTCCTGTTCTTCCTCGTCCTCCTTCTCAGGTTGCTGTTGCCTGAGGTATTCACTAAGTATCTCATCAGTCGGGGCCCTCTTCCTGATGTAGTCAAGGATCTTTGTTGTTTCATCCTGGATAGTGGCTTTGACGCTCACTAGTCCTCGGCCTCCTTCTTTCCGCTTAGTGTACAGCCTCAGTGGCTTCTATCTCCTCTTTTGGCCAGCTTATTACGCCAGCGAGGTATCTGATGACCGGCAGGGCATAGGTGTTGATAGCCCGGACCTTGTTCTTCCCATTCAGCTGTTTTGTCAGGACTTGCCTTACTCTCTGCAGGTATTTGGCGGCTGCTGTCTCGTTCACTCTTGGCATACAGCTTGATGTCATCCATGTAGAGGAGATGACTAATGTTTACTCCATTCCGTAGTCGGTGTCCGTAGCTAGTCTTGGTGATAATCTGGCTGAGGGGGTTCAGGCCTACGCAGAACAGCAGTGGGGACAATGCATCTCCTTGGTAGATGCCGCACTTGATGGTGACTTGCGCAGTTTGCTTGGAGTTGGTCTCTAGGGTTGTTTTCCACTGCCCCATTGAGTTCCTGATGAAGGCTCTTAGTGTCCTGTTGATCTTGTATAGTTCTAAGCATTCCAGGATCCATGAGTGAGGCATCGAGTCATAGGCTTTCTTGTAGTCAATCCAGGCGGTGCACAGGTTGGTCTGTCTGGTCTTACAGTCTCGAGTGACTGTTCTGTCTACCAGTAGCTGGTGTTTTGCTCCTCTGGTGTTTCTACCAATTCCTTTCTGGGCCCCGCTCATGTATTGAGTCATATGCCTGTTGATCTTAGCCGCTATGATACCTGAGAGCAGCTTCCATGTTGTGCAGAGGCAGGTTATCGGGCGATAGTTGGATGGGACTGCTCCTTTCTGGGGGTCCTTCAGGATCAGGACTGTTCGGCCTTCTGTTAACCATTCAGGGTGGGTCCCATCCATTAGAAGCTGGTTCATTTGTGTTGCCATGCTCTCATGGAGTGCAGTTAGCTTCTTTAGCCAGAAGGCGTGGATTATGTCAGGGCCTGGTGCTGTCCAGTTCTTCATACTCGAGACTCTTTCTTGGATGTCTGCCACTGTGATGGTATATATATATATATATATATATATATATATATATATATATATATTAAAATTCTACTGACTGACAAAACACAAATAAAGGTTTAGAAGTTTTGAAACACAGTGTTTACAATGAATCAGTCACTAAAATAGTTAGGTCTGATTGTTGAAACTTATTTTCAGTGAACATGTACACCTGTCTCCTCCTTAGTGAGATAAATATGGTATCCATGCTGGTGCTGATAGCATTGTGGTACACAGCAAAAATATAGCAGTTAAAAATTTTCCATTTAATTTTAATGAACTTGTTTTAATCAATTAAACAAACAAATATATAAGCGCTATGTATAGGCTTGATCAAAATGTTATGTCACATTCTGTACATTTATAATTGTTGAGTCACTTGCCTGATGCTTCTTTTCATTAATAAACTAAATTTACCCCGGCGTATATTAAGTTTTATAGAAGCATTATTTTACTTTTTTCATGCTGTTACCAGATTATTTTGTATATTAACAAAGTAACCCCAAGTATTCCTGGTGTCACACTCAGACTCGGAGGCAGAGTGGGGAATGGATCCAAATGACAAGTTTAATATCAGAGGAGCAGATCAAGCCCAGTGTCATTAGGAAGAAACAGGTTAGAACCAATGAGGTGTTTGTGGGTGTAGTCTGGATCGTGGTCAGGTACGTGCAGGTTCGAAGCTGAGATAGGAATTGTGGGATCTGACATTAGCAGGGGTTGTAGGACAAGCAGGGTCTAAGCCAGTCAGTACTTCTCAGGATCAGTATGAGGTATGAGATTTGGTGTATATACTGTAGTGGGATTCTACACCTTCTCAGTGGTGACCTCCTTCTGTTTATACTGAATCTAAACTTTGTTCAGGTGTGCTGGTCTCACCTCCGGGAGGTGCTTGTGGTAGGTGTGACACCTGGCATCATCACTGATTTTTCAAGCTTTTTAAATTTTGTTATTAAGTGGAGAAGAAAAATGCAACAGATGGACACCAAAGATTTAAGTAAAGAACCTGAACCTTTGCAACCTGTACTGTTTTGAGCGATGATGTCTCTCCAATAAGAGCCACTTTGGTGGATCACTTTGATGTGCACCGTTAAATAAAAGATTAAATAAAGAGTAAAGAGTGAATTATGTTAATGAGTCCTTAGGTGCATTAAACACGTGTCCGAAATCTTTCAGATTTTTTTTTTTCAATCTTTCATATGTTTGCTCTTTCTAGTTAACAGGAAGCATCCCTCTCACCGGTGATCACTGTCAGACTTCTGAAACCACTTTTCTTGAGGAGATATCAGGAGTGTCATTCTGTGCTGCTGGACATTATGTGAAATTATTTAGAAGGTGCACAAATAAACTTTTTTGGAAGTCAGAACAACTAAAAACATCTTCGGCTTCATATAGATGAAATATTTCAATAACTTGTAATACCGACACACACACACACACACACACACACACACACACACACCATCTGAAACTGCTTGTCCCATGCCCTAACCCGGCAGCACAGGGCGCAAGGCTGGAGGGGGAGAGGACACACCCAGGACAGGATGCCAGTCCGTCGCAAGGTACCTCAAGTGGGACATGAACCCCAGAATCACCAGAGAGCAGGACCTGGTCAAACCCACTGCGCCACCACACCACTGTGCCACGCCTGACCTACCACACTGGGAATTTTTAATTCAACAGCAAAAATCAGGATCTGAACAGAGTAAACAATGAGTCTTTATCATCTCCTGAGTATATTCCTATCACATATGAACAAAGATTGCTTATCTTGACATACAAAAGCACACAACCCCCTTGGATAATATGGACAGCACCAAGGTTTGACAGGTTATTTGTCATTACTGGAACATTACTTGCTATTAAAGCTCCCTGGACATGCACTAATTAATCATTAATTCTTTCCCAAAACTACTTCTACATATTAGTGCACCTACAGCATCATCCCAGCATAGCATTTGATAACCTCAGATACAGAAGTTTGTAGTGAAAAATTCAAAAGAATTGACCCATTGATGCTGTGGGACCAGACTGATATAGAAAAAAGGATGATATGCAAGCAGAAAAAGCATGTAAGAGAATGGTCAGATATAATGCCATTGCAGATGATCAGTGTTCATTGTTTGATTGTGAAAAACAAATGATCCAGTGGCAGAATTAAAATAACTGCAGCCACCTCCATAAAAGAAAAAGCTTTTAAGTTGTCATATAAAGCTGACTATCAAGTTACTTAGCAGGATCCCTCAGGGCCAATGCTATGGTTTTTGGCATTCCTAGGGAACAATCAATCTGCCACCCCTTAGACTTCTATCTCTAAATTAATAAAGGTGCAAACATATGAACAGAAACATTTTAGATATAGGTGCATACAGATCATAACAAAATACTTTTTTAGATATAATTGTATGTAACACATATGTGACCATACTTTAACGACTGAAATAGACTGAAAACTAAACTGAAAAAAACGAGGCTGAGGTCTAGTTTATCTAGTATATACAGTACGTATCTAGCATATTAATAAACACACACACACACACACACACACACATATATATATATATATATATATATATATATAATATATACATACACAGTATATCTGCAGTATTTACTGTATAGACTGGGAGTTTCTTTTCAGAATGTTACCTACAAAGACATTTCAAGACACAGGGCAGTAATGCATCGTACATGTAGAATTTAAATGACATAAAGCAGCAGATTTTCAATTTTACAATTTAACTGCTTATTAATAAGCAACGGGGCCTGGCCGGGCTCAGCCCGAAGCCATGACATGGAGCTGCTCTTCGGTGGGCTCACCACCTGCCGGAGAAACCGTAAGGGGCCGGTGCATTGTGATTTGGGCGGTGGTCGGGGCCGAGTGCCCGGCTGACCTAAACCTCGGGCGCCAATTCTGGTTTTTGGGACTTGGAATGTCACCTCACTGGCGGGGAAGGAGCCTGAGTTGGTGCGGGAGGTTGAGAGATACCGTCTAGATATAGTCGGGCTCACTTCCACTCACAGCTTGGGTTCTGGAACCACTCGTCTCAATCAAGGGTGGACTCTCCACTATTCTGGCGTTGCCCAAGGTGAGAGGCGGCGGGCGGTTATAGGCTTATTAATAGCCCCCCAGTTCAGCCGCCATGTGTTGGAGTCTACCCCGGTGAATGAGAGGGTCGTCTCCCTACGCCTTCAGGTCAGGGAACAGTCTCTCACTGTCGTTTGTGCTTATGCGCCTAGCGGCACTGTAGAGTACCTGGCCTTTTTAGAGTCCCTGCGGGGCGTGCTGGAAAGCGCTCCCACTGGGGACTTTGTCGTTCTACTGGGGGACTTTAACGCTCACGTGGGCAGCGACAGTGACACCTGGAGGGGCGTGATTGGGAGGAGCGGCCTCCCTGATCTGAACCCGAGTGGTGAGTTGTTATTGGATTTCTGTGCTAGTCATGGATTGTCCATAACAAACACCATGTTCATGCATAAGGGTGTCCACCAGTGCACTTGGCACCAGGACATCCTAGGTCGGAGGTCGATGATCGACTTTGTAGTTGTTTCTTCTGACCTTCGGCCATATGTCTTGGACACTTGGGTGAAGAGAGGGGCTGAGCTGTCAACTGATCACCACCTGGTGATGAGTTGGATTCGATGGTGGGGGAAAAGCTGGACAAAACCTGGCAGGCCCAAACGCATAGTGAGGGTCTGTTGGGAACGTTTGGCGGAGGCCCCTGTCAAAGAGGTCTTCAACTCCCACCTCCGACAGAGCTTCAACCAGGTCCCGAGGGAGGTGGGGGACATCGAGTCTGAATGGACTATGTTCCGCGCCTCCATTGTCGGGGCGGCGGTTCGGAGCTGCGGCCATAAGGTCTCCGGCGCCTGTCACGGCGGCAATCCCCGAACACGGTGGTGGACACCAGAGGTACGGGATGCCGTCAAGTTGAAGAAGGAGTTCTATCGGGCCTGGCTGGCTCATGGGACTCCTGAAGCAGCTGACAGGTACCGACGGGTCAGACGGAACGCGGCTCTGGCAGTCGCCGCGGCAAAAACTCAGGCTTGGGAGGAGTTCGGTGAGGCCATGGAGGAAGACTTTTGGTCGGCCTCAAAGAGATTCTGGCAAACCGTCCGGCGACTCAGAGGGGGGAAGCGGTGTTCCGCCAACACTGTTTACAGTGGAAGTGGTGCGCTGCTGACCTCAACTGAGGATGTCCTCGGGCGGTGGAAGGAGTACTTTGAGGATCTCCTCAATCCCTCCGACACGCCTTCCATAGAGGAAGCTGAGGCTGGGGACTTGGAGGGGGACTCGTCCATTACTCTGGCTGAAGTTGCCGAGGTAGTCAAAAAACTCCTCGGTGGCAAGGCTCCGGGGGTGGATGAGATCCGCCCCGAGTTTCTCAAGTCTCTGGATGTTGTGGGGCTGTCTTGGCTGACACGCCTCTGCAGCATTGCGTGGAGCTCGGGAACGGTGCCTCTGGACTGGCAGACCGGGGTGGTGGTCCCTCTTTTTAAGAAGGGGGACCGGAGATTGTGTTCCAACTACAGGGGGATCACACTCCTTAGCCTCCCTGGGAAAGTCTATGCCAGGGTACTGGAAAGGAGAATCCGACCGATAGTCGAACGTCGGATTCAGGAGGAGCAATGCGGTTTTTGCCCTGGCCGTGGAACACTGGACCAGCTCTATACCCTCACTAGGGTGCTGGAGGGTTCGTGGGAGTTTGCCCAACCAGTCCATATGTGTTTTGTGGACCTGGAGAAGGCATTCGACCGTGTCCCTCGTGGCATCCTGTGGGAGGTACTTTGGGATTATGGGGTTCGGGGCTCGTTGCTACGGGCTGTTCGTTCCCTGTATGACCGGAGCAGGAGCTTGGTTCGCATTGCCGGCAGTAAGTCAGACCTGTTCCCGGTGCATGTTGGACTCCGCCAGGGCTGCCCTTTGTCACCGATTCTGTTCATTATCTTCATGGACAGAATTTCTAGGCGCAGCCATGGAACGGAGGGTGTCTGTTTTGGTGGCCGCGAGATCTCGTCTCTGCTTTTTGCGGACGATGTGGTCCTGTTGGCTTCATCAAGTCAAGACTTGCAGCGTGCACTGGGGAGGTTTGCAGCCGAGTGCGAAGCGGCGGGGATGAGAATCAGCACCTCCAAATCTGAGGCCATGGTTCTCAGTCGGAAAAAGGTGGATTGCCCCCTTCGGGTTAGGGGGGAGTTGCTTCCTCAAGTGGAGGAGTTTAAGTATCTCGGGGTCTTGTTCACGAGTGAGGGAAAAATGGAGCGGCAGGTTGACGGACGGATCGGTGCGGCGTCCGCAGTAATGCGGTCATTGTACCGATCTGTTGTGGTGAAGAGGGAGCTGAGTCGTATGGCGAAGCTCTCAATTTACTGGTCAGTCTACGTTCCTACCCTCACCTATGGTCATGAGCTCTGGATCATGACCGAAAGAATGAGATCGCGGATACAAGTGGCAGAAATGAGTTTCCTCTGCAGAGTGGCTGGGCACACCCTTAGGGATAGGGTGAGGAGCTCAGTCACCCGGGAGGAGCTCGGAGTAGAGCCGCTGCTCCTCCGCATTGAGAGGAGCCAGTTGAGGTGGCTCGGGCATCTGTTTCAGATGCCTCCTGGATGCCTCTCTGGTGAGGTGTTCCGGGCTTGTCCCACTGGGAGGAGGCCTCGGGGCAGACCCAGGACACGTTGGAGAGACTATGTCTCCCGGTTGGCCTGGGAACGCCTTGGGGTTCCCCCAGAGGAACTGGAGGAGGTGTGCGGGGAGAGGGAAGTCTGGAGGACACTGCTCGGACTGCTGCCCCCGCGACCCGGCCCCGGATAAGCGGAGGAAGAAGGATGGATGGATAGATTAATAAGCAAAAGATAAGAGGTGAACAGTTCCATAATTACACTCATCTGTGTCTGTTCTTACTCCTGTCATCCATGAACCAAGGCAAGATGGGGAGATGATTTACACGTTGGATCTGTGCTAGTCAATTGACCAGACGTAGACTTCTGCCACGGCAATACTATATGCCATTTCCTTGCTTTATTTTTGTATTGTGTTACATGATTAGAACAGCAGGGATGTGTACAAAACATTCGAGATATAATGCAACAAAATATTTATCAGTTCAAAGTAACTACTAACTGAAAGTTACAATATCACATGAACATGTATTAATATTTGCTGTGCTGGAACATATTTTAATTTTTTCGACTTAAAAAATCTTGACTATGGAAATTCTAAATCTGCTGTGTTTTATGTACTATTGCAGAAAATAATCAGATGGAACTTGATGTGCAATGTAAACTAGTGTCATTAAAATAATGAATTGTTTATATACATAACTAATATCACAGAATTTGATGTAATAAAAATGTTACCCTTCATTTTTAGATAGTTTTGCAAAAAAAAAGTTTTTTTTAAAGACATTTTATTCAGTCCTATATGTATAATGTATATGTCTGCCAACAGTAGAGCATGTATTATTCACTGCCATCTGCTTGCTGAGCACCGCCACTGAGTGTTTTTGGGCCTTCGAGATGATCTTGAATGAAACTCAAAATGAGTTCAGCGGTCAGTCAGTTCAGTATACAGATGACCTTCCCAGTAAGTTTGTCTACATACAACTTCTATAAAATGTTCAAAGGGCATATGAGACAGGTTTGGTATCAGCACTTATATGAATGTGAGAAATTAAATTCTTCATGGAAAAAATTTAGGTACCAAAAACTGACATGATGCTGTTATTTCACAAACTCGTCTAAATTTTTTTAAATGACAATGGGAAAGACAGAAACACTGGAGAGGCTGATAGCGTCCGGTGCCATCAGCATCGGCATCAGAACACACGTGCCACTGTGGAACTGCTATGGAACAGAGCTTCCTGGAGCTGACAAGGCACAAAATCTGATGTCATGTCTGATCTCCCCAAATTCCCATCAGTCACTTTTCCAGAATCCAAGCATGTCTGCGATAATCTGAGATCCATCTGTGGGGTTCTTAATGGCTGGTCTGCAGCAGTAAATGTAGCGCAAAAACATAAATTAGAAATTCATTATCTGCCAGTTATCTGTTGCCTCATTTTAACAGAAGTCATATTCATTCAGTCATATTTTAGATATTAATATAACGCGTATCACGATGCACCTGGATAGATCCTCAGTGATGATACCTGAGGTCACTGAATTCTAGATTTTTCAATCCAACCGAGGTTGATCAGACCCTAGCCTAGATCCAGGTAGCGCTACCTTGAACCTACTGCTCACCTGTCCTAATCCACAGCTATCTAGATGCCCTTTCAATGACAGCTTTCATATCCTTCCTCCTGTAGCTGCCTGTGCTATGCAGGACACATCGTTTCCAAAATACAGACCACCTGCAACCTACTTTGATAGGCACACACCTTCTCTTCTAGCTTATCAAAAAAGCAATCGGATCAATTTACAACTGACACACAATTTACTCATTATTATTCAAATTCTCAGAATTTGTTCAAGTGATCTTTCATCATCACCCTCTACAGAAAATGTCTTGTACTATGTTCATCATAAATTCAGTACTATGATCACTTTGCTAGCTCATTAGCCCTGCATATTATAATTTGCATCACCCACAAAAGTTTGAAATTATTACTGACTTCCAGCAATAATTCATTGCAGTACAATGTAATCTTCCCTTATTGTTTGTGTTTGGAATTACAGAATGCAAAATCCCCTGTTGTGTGATTTATTCATGAACATATCTTGTCATAGACACTTTTGTTCATGCAAGACTTCTTGTTTTTCAGATTGACCAACAAATATGCATTTTGCCTGGTGCCAGGAATTGCATATATCACAAAAGGTTTTATTATATATTTGCATCCCAATAAATCCAGAAATGTACATTCATTAAAATAGGTTGATGGATTTATGTATTTATTGAAAGTCCCTTCTATTTTTCAGTCAGAACTGGACAGACAAATTATGCTTAGAATGCAGTGTTATTACCATGTCACCCTGTTTCATGGCATAGAAACTTGGGTGAAATTCTGACCAATTAAACCATAAGTTTGACAAAAGGGTTGTTGAACATTGATTTCATAGGGATATTGATCATATTCAAATAGGCTAAAAGTAGTAAAAATCTTAAAAGATGTCCAGCTGTATCAGAGAAAGTAAGTGGCAGTATATTAAATAAATAACACTATAACAATATATTGTCAGTGTATCAATGGCTTCAGTAACACACTGTGCTGCCTTTGTACATCAGAAGTAAATGTCTTCAGATACTGATCAGCCTTTTGCTGATTAATTACGTTGTGTCCAATGGCTAAGAGTAATTTCCATGATACTGACTTCAAGAAATAGCCTGCCTATTTTATCGACATTTCTGAAATCAGGGTCAGATTAAGTGAACATATAGCTACTTTCCATTGTAATTATTTTCCAATAAAACAGTGAAACAGGGATTTATTGGTTGATTTAGTTCACATGGACACCCTTATACTTCTGGGTGTCACTGCTGAGGCCAGGAGGGGTAAGGGAATGGACCCAAGTGTGGGTGCGTTCATAGTGATAGGCAAAAACAGAGGTTGTGGACAGGCGTGGACAGAGGCAAAGAAAACTCAGTAACCGGGAGATCAAGCAGGTGTCAGAAACCAGGAGAGTCAAAAACACGAAACAGGGAACTAAGTATAGGGAGAAGAATGCTGAATGTCACCAAGCCACGTAGGGAGGCATTTGCAAGATTTTGCACCCAGTACCAGGACTGCACAGCCTTTATACCTGGCTGGGCTGATTGGTACCAGGTGTTGTCATTGTGCTCACGGGTGTGGGCATGACACTGGATTTGGATGGAAATGCAACCGTCCTGTCATGATCACCTCTATATTTTCTATCATTCATAAATGTAATATTTTGTGTAGTTTGCAACAGCCAAAATTGTTGTCCTGTACAAACTGACTGTGCTTCAAGAGCTGCATGTCTATGTCTAGAACTATTTTCCAATTGCAAAATGCACTTTTTTTTACAGTTGTATGTAACTTTGGGGAAAAACTACCAAAAGTACCAAGTGAAAAATGTACATATAGAAATCATAAGCATAGCAGTATGCTGTTCTCTGGCCATTGAGCTACAGAATGGGTCAGCATGATGTGCAAAGTTTATTGGTTGTCAAGTGGCTGACAGAAAGGTCAGAAGGAGGAACTTTATGTTCAGAAAAAATATGTTAATTCAGCAGTTGAAAGGTCACTTGTACCGCTGTATCTCTGGGAACATTTAGAATCATTCGAAAGACTCTTTCAGGTATTGAGCTGGCTGCTGTAATTGGCTGGAAATATTTCATGCTTATTTATTTTGGCAATATGTCTCTAAAGAGATGGATTCTCCCCAGCTATCTGCTAACAGGCCTTTATTTGTCTGCATAAAGTAGAATCTAGTCAACAAGCACAACTACGGGCCCTTGAATCAATTCACATGAATCATTTTCATTGACTTACAATAGAAAGAAGATTAACAGTAATAATAGAGTAGTTTGATACTCTTTTGTCATGAGATTAATTGTGTGTTGGCAGATGCTGAATATTTTGATCATTGTTTTTCCAAGTTCCAGAAAGGATGATGGAATACACTCACACACACACACACACACACACACACACACATTGTCTGAAACCGCTTGTCCCAGGCGGGGTCGCGGTGAGCTGGAGCCTAACCCGGCAACACAGGGCACAAGGCTGGAGGGGGAGGGGACACACCCAGCACGGGATGCTAGTCCGTCACAAGGCACCCCAACTGGGAATTGAATCCCAGACCCACCGGAGAGCAGCGCCACCGCACCCCCAGTGATGGAATAATATATAATAAGATATAATATAGATGGACTGTTCTTACTTTTAATTTTATGTATTTAGGTATACGAATCTTCATTATATTATATTATTCATCATGTCTTTTCTTTTACTTATTACTGTGAAGTGCATGCTGTACAGAGTTCTTGGTTATTTTTCACCACCCAGCAGCAGAGACTAAAATGTTGTTTTGAGAACCTACAGATGATAAAGTAAGTTTTAGTCTGTATGTAAGAGACATAATATAAATGTGCATGGAGAAAATGCACAACAATACGATCACATCAACATCAGGATTAACAAGAAAACCTTTTTAAGCTTCATTTTGACTTATTGAGACTCCAGATAACCTTGGATTGTCTGAAAAAAGGTTAGATGGCATGTGAACAAACTGTATAGTCATAAGATAAATTTTACACACACACGCACACACACACACACACACACACACACACACACACACATTAAAGTAATTAACATTTTCACAGTGTTTCTTCTAAGATGCAAGTTAACAGGAACTCTCTGAAAGTCAATAAAAATCTCTAAAACACCATCCAGAAACACCTTTAAAAAATGTCTGAAAAACAGATGAAAATCAGTTCTTCACCAATTGTTGCATTTGCTCTGTGTCACTGCGTGAGAAGAATGCTCTATAAAAATAAATTGAATTAAAATGATTTGAATTTGTAAACATTTTTACACTTGGCTCTCACTGTGTCCTCAGTGTCTTTTCAAATGTTTTCTATGTTCTTTGAAAGAAAAAACAGTTTTCTCTCACTCTTTCTTCAGATTGCGTCCCACATGGCATTCTGGATTCTGTGAATTAATGAGTGCAGGTGAGCTTCAGCTTCCACGGCCATGGAACAAATGGACTGTAAACCCTACCAGCCGCTGTCCAAGGTGCAGCTCAAAATGGAGCTGGTATATAGCAGCTCATCAGATGAGAGCGAGGACGGCCGAAACCTACGCAAATCCTACACCTCCAGAGAGACCCTGCCTGACTACACGCAGAAGATAAGGCTCAACTACAACAATGAGGTCAAGAGGCCAAAGGAGCCAGCTAAAGGTATTGTGCAACACTGTCATCTAGGCACAAACACCTTGTATGTTCTCACACCAGACAGAACAAAGTGCTTCTGAGATCTGAGTTCCAACTTTATGGTTTCTGATGATGGGACACAGGTAACTCTTAAGCCTTGCAAGCCCCATGAAACAATTATAACTGTCTCTTTTAGTTTGTTTCAGAATAGCATGGATTTGCATCTGACATGATGGGCTGTCCTCATTCGGGTCAAGGCCAGTATTAAAAGAAAATCAGCACTGGGATTGCAGACTATCAAAAGTTTATTTTGGGTGCAACCTTAAGTATAAAGACAAAAATAAAGATCACGACCCTGGATGGGGTTTCAGATGATGTGTGACTACATTATTATTTGAGAATTTTTGCTTTCACTCGTTAAAGGAAAAGTTTAAATTACTGAAGCCATAGAAGGCATGTTATGCTCATAGCACCAGGTCTTAGATAAAGGTGGAGTCCTTTTTGTCACTGGTTATACATCCAGTCCTGTATAGAACTGTGCCACAGTGATGCATTATTTTCTTTACTTTTTTCTACTTTTTCTTTAGACTTATTGACACTAAACATTATTGCTGCAGTGTCTAGCTGAAAAAAAGTTTTCATCTGAGCCGATTTTAGTACTCCTGGAAATGAAAAATCTTGTTGCATTAGTATGTCATTAAGAGGGTTAGTATATTCAATCCACTCAACCAGATAATCTTAAGAGGATCTGCTGTGGAATGGGGGATATTTTCCAGAAGGGATCTGGGTCAAATAGATAGGATTTTCTGTAACTAACAACTTGTCGAGATATGGACATTTGGTGACATATGCTTGGCCTTACTAGCATATGCAGAACAGAACAGCTGTTGGAGATGATTATGGAAAAGTAGAGGGGGCATTAATGGTCAACACTAAGAAAATAACCCTGTAAAACTTCTAAAAATATAAAACCTAACTACTATAGAGTAATTATGCTGAGAAAAAAAAAAAAAACCCTTGCTCCTTATCATTATCCTGCCAAGGAGACAAGTTTATTAAAACTACTTCTTCTATAGATGTTACAGACAATAAAAATAAAGGGCATATAGTAAAAGTTTAGTTAAAAAAAAAATCTGTCTAAATGGTCTATGTTGTCTGTGCTGCAAAATGTTTATCTTTCCACATACTTCGTAAGAAGTCAAAACTGGACCCCAAGCAAAATCTGCCTTTTCACCACAAGGTATTAATGTGTTAGTCCAGACACTAAGGTTTGGATCTGCTGGGCATGAATGATCCCACTAACAGCTGAAATCCAGCCATTCCCAACAAGAGGTGGCTTACTGTACATAGAGTATTCCTGTGTGAAGCACAGCCTGAAGCCATGGCATGTCTAAGAACTTTCAGACTTTCATGCCTCTTCTTTTCTTCTGCCCAGGCTCACCACTGACCGTCATCTCTTTATCATAACCAGAGTATCTGAAGTATCTCACAGGATGAACTCATAAATTGCAATCAGTGGCTCCCCTTAGCAGAATTTCACATCAGTGTGCTTTATCCTACTTTTCTGATATGTATTAGATATTCTAATATGATTTCATTCAGATTAAATTATGGTTGTAGGCTGCATTTTGAAGATAGGGAAAATATTTTTTCTAATATCTTTTTTTTTTTTACATTGAAGCATGCTTTTTTCAGGAATGTGCTTTAGAGTGATCCAGTGCCAGTTCTGCAGGATACAACTTGAAAAGCAGACCGTGCACAAGGCATTCATGCATATGTTCATTATTATTCATTATTTATTCAATAAATTCTATTCAATTAATTTTTATAGAGGGGCGCAATGGCGTGATGGCGCAGCAGGTTTGGTCGGGTCCTGCTCTCTTGCATGTATGGGGCTTGAGTCCTGCTTGGGGTGCCTTGCGACGGATTGGGGTCCCATCCTGGGTGTGTCCCTTTCCCTTCCAGCCTTGTGCCCTGTACTGCTGGGTTAGGCTCCGGTACGCCGTGACCCCGCTTAGGACAAGTGGTTTCAGACTCTGTGTGTACATGTGTGAGATTTTTATAGAGCACTCTTCTCACAAAGTGACGCAGAGCGCTGAACAAAGCACTGACAATATAATGAAAGTAAAAGGTTGGCTACACATTAGATTACTACAAAAACTATGTAATTCTTAAAGCTTTAAGTAAGCCTACTGCCCATGGTGGAAAGGACAAAAAAACTCCCATCCGAAAGCCAAAGGACATGGTTATGTACCATTGGCTGAACACCACACCTGGGCTGTCTAGATTTCATATATATATGTATATATATATATATATATATATATATATATATATATATATACGTATATAAAGTCAATTTACAGCTATTTATAATATTGCAGCTAAATTCACATAGGCACATTTTGTCCACAATGGCATGCAGTCATCAGCTTCTGTCAACATGGAGCGTGGGTATCACGGAAACAATGCCCAAAAAGAAAGAAAGGGCGAGTAACTGGTGACATAATGAGATTACAGTCATTAAATACAAAACTAAAAAAAGCACAGCAAATAGGAATTACATTTGTCTTGGATTTGCCAGAGTGACCATATAAGCCTTAAGGCTGTAGTTAAAGCCTAAGACAGACGAGGCATCCCTGTTAATAACTGGTAGACTATTCCAAAGTTTAAGTGTTCTGTAGCTAAAGGCATGGCCTCCTGCCGAGATCTTCTTGGTCACAGGTACTTTAAGGTAACCCACATCCAATGAATAAAGATAGTTTTCTGGTACATGAGAGTCAATAATCTCACGAAGGTAAGCTGGGGCAATGCTATTTACTGGATTATAGGTCAAAAGTAAGATTTTACAATCAAATCTAAACTTAACTGAAAGCAAATGCAGCTATTTAAATACCTGTGTTATGTACTCATACTTCCTAATTTTTGTAACAATTCTGGCATCAGCATTCCGCATTAACTGTAACCTGGGTACAATCTGGCAGCTCTTACAATTCTCCAGACTACTTGAAACGAAAGCATGAACAGCCACCATAGAGGGCAGACATGTATGTCTTCATTATTATTCATTATTTATGTGCTGAAATCAGTTAAATTCAGCAGTTTAACTGCATAAAAATTGCTTTAATTTAGCAGTGTTTCTCGTATAAAGAAGGCATGGCCTAGTCAATATAGCAACATGACCCAATGACAGGTTTCCATCCAACAAAACACTCAATTCAATTCAATTCAATTCAATTTATTTTTATAGAGCGCTCTTGTCATGCAGTGACACAGAGTGCTTTAACACAGACATCAGGCAAGGACAACAAATACATCAAATAAAAAACAAAGAAGACAGTGGACTACTGACTACTATAATATAGTACTTTTATAGAGCTTTAAGTATGCCTACTTGCCACAGAAGAAAGGAACAAAAACTCCAATCTGAAAATTGCGGGAGAAAAACAGTCCTCAAGTCCTTAACACATTCTGTACACATGAAGCTTAAACTATAGGTGTTAAAATTGACATGGCTGTGTCAAGGGTTTCAGTACCGCTACCTACCACAAGTACCTCTCTTTCATTGGCATTCTGAGTTAAAAAAAAAAAAATATTACTCATCCATAATTTTATGTTGGTAAAACAGTTTGCTAAAGATACAGAACCCTGTGTCACACCATTTTCAAACACAGATAAAAATTAAGGGACACAATCCTCAGATTTTACTACAAACTGTTTACTGTTAGATAAATACTAACAGAACCACTTTATGCTCCTTTGTCCAACCAGGGATTCAAGTGAATAAGGTACTAAGATCAACAGTATCAAAAGCATCACTCAAGTCTAGTAACATAACAACTGTGATATGACCAGCATGAGAGGAGATGAGAATGTCATTAACAACACAGGTGAGGGCCATTTCAGTACTTTGACAGGGCGGGAATCAGACTGAAATTTTTCAAGTTCATTATGATGATTAAGATATTTTACATTTTGGGAAGCAACAACCTTTTCTAAAATTTTAGATAAAAACAGCAGATTAGAGATAGGTCTATAATTAATTGAGTTATTGCTATCAAGATCCAATTTCTTCAGTAACAGTGTAACAACGGTGACGTAAATGAGTTTGGAACATAGCCATTAAGTAACAAGGTCTTATAATGATATTATTAAAGCACACTCTATATTCACCACTTTTGCTGAAGTTATAAAAACTTGACACAAATTCTGTTCACATGCACTGTATCATTCTATTACTCACACACATATGACACAATCTTATGATTTATACACTTATAAGTTCTGTAGCACTATGTTAAGACTTACTTACCTGTATTAACTGCCTTGCCAGGTCAATTATTTGTTATCTGTTTTAACTGTGAAATGTAGTCAGTCATTGCAGGCTGTTTTCTTTTTATTATTTTAAGGAGAGACTTAACTTTCCCTTTAATTAATTAATCACAGGAAATGGAAATAATGACATCTGACACACATATGATAATATACCAGTCTCAGATCACTGTTTTTATCTTGTTGCAAGACACAAGTGAATTGCATAGGGGTTTTGAGTACTGGTATAGATGCAATTAAAGCACCAGTCTTATTTAGGCAGAGTGGGAAACAGGAGCATTTTTGTAATACATTCCAATATTGCTGTATTCGTGAAAAGGAGAGAAAAACCAAACCTTTCCTGTTTTAAATACATTGAGTGTAGAGGTAGAGTACAGAAGGATAATATGAAAAGTAAGATTTTAACCTGAGGTCTTTTTGACACATACAGTAGTAGAAAATAGGTTACAGTTAGGATTAATCATAACCCATGTGTATCTGGTTTTTAAATGTATTTGCATGAGTTTAATTTTTACATCTGTCTGCTATCACAAAGGTTGTATAACACATGCCTTGAAGTTATTTTGCTCTTTTCAGTTGCTCACACAAAAGTTGCTCAGACAGGTACAGCAGTGACTCTTTAACTGAAATTATTTTTTTTTTCAACAATCAAATTTGTTTCTCCTGCTTTAACAAACACAACCCATGTTTGAAAGGAATTACAGTTGTATTAGAATGCATGCGTTGAAAAAAGAGATAAATTTCTTGTAATAAGAAGGCACTGCTAGCCAGTAGCTTGTTTCACAAAAATTCACAAAACCAGTCTTTTTTCCTCTGGTGATTTTCACACTTCCAGTTGAATACCTCCAGAAGCAAGAAAAACAGTTCATTAACTGACTATAATGTTTATTGAAGAGTTTTCAATATACAATAAATACATAATTATATTGCTTTGTATGCAAGGTCCAAATATATTTAACTTTAGAAAGACAGCTGAGCTCAGTTTAAATGTTTAAGTGCACACAGGAGGATTCCCATGAACGGATTAGCCAAACTACAATGGCAACAAATAGAAGTTGTGGCTATTATTATTATTGACAGTACATGCTAATGGTGTGAAGACTATTCAAAGCTGGATTGTTCCGTTTGCGTTCACAGTCACAATGAAAGTAATCACATCCCTTCAAAATGTTGTGTACTTTTTTAACCATATGGAAAAAAAGCAACTGAAATGTAATTTTTCAGTTATTTCAAATTTTTGTAGACATGTGGGCTGGTGAATATCTATGTCCCATTGTTCTTTTCGAGTTTCGCTCAAGATCTCCCTTAAAAGCGTGTAGCAACAGACTGCTCTTAGTGAAAATAAGGTCTTGATCTTGAGTGATGAAGGTGGTAGGGCAAATACTATCTTCCAAAGGCCATTAGATTTACTGAGTAGGATTGTCAAGGATGGGTATGTTTTAATGCTTATAATACCTGTGTAGGAATTGGACTCTACCGTACATGAAGCAGCAACTATAATTCCTGGCCCAGGCCTCTCACCAATGTTAAGATCACTAAACTATTGGTTTATCTGATATTTATGTGAAACCTGTATATGTAAAGGGTTTATAGAAATTCCAAAATATTACACAACCTAACAAAATTTATCGCACTTCTTAGTTATGTTGATATTTCTTTTAATTATGATTAGTTACAGTTTAGGGGGTGCGGTGGCGCAGTGGGTTGGACCACAGTCCTGCTGTCCGGTGGGTCTGGGGTTCAAGTCCTGCTTGGGGTGCCTTGCGACGGACTGGCGTCCCGTCCTGGGTGTGTTCCCTCCCCCTCTGGCCTTACGCCCCTGTGTTCCCGGGTAGGCTCCGGTTACCCGTGACCCCGTATGGGACAAGCGGTTCTGAAAATGTGTGTGTGTGTGTGTAGTTACAGTTTACTGGTTACAAAAATACCACTTGTTCTTCTAGAGTGACAGTTGTAGTTTGGTACTTTACAGCCATTGGAGGACTGTAGAAGGCACTAGAGCATTATATAAAGTACTAAAAGTTACTAGAAAGCATCAGACCCTGAAAATGTACTGCAATGGTCGGTGCTTGTATCCACTACCAAAATATGGCAAAATTAGCTAATTTCAAGAATATGGAATATTTTTCTAAAAACTTTCATATAGTATAAACTAATGCCAAAATCATGGTTAGTCTAAGGGAAGTGAATACTTACACACACTGGCTGAACCCACTTCTCCCTGAACTGGAGCCTAACCTGGCAACACAGGACGAAAGGCTGAAGGGGACACACCCCGGACAGGATGCCAGTCTGTTGCAAGGCCCCCCAAGCAGGACTCGAACCCCAGACCCACCAGGGAGTAGGACCTGGCCAAGCCTGCTGTGCCACCAACCCCCATGAGATCTGAATAGAAAATGCAAAAAAATCTACAGAAAATTTCTGTTACAATGTGTTATCTCTGGTCACACATGAGCGAGTTTTCTTTGCCAAATTCATACCTACACTATACTTTTGAAGAAAAGAGTGTTGTTGTGGTCTCCAGTTTATTTGAGATTTATGAGCAACACAGGCTGAGTGACACTTTGTAGTATGCAACTGGACATACCTGATAATCACTTCTGTGAAACAACTTCAGGAATTTTCAAGTAAGGTTAATCTTGTAAGCCATGTTTTTTTTAATCATGGGATCAAATTTTACAGTTGGAATGGTATTAGTTTCTAAAGGTTTCACACCTCTTGAAAAACAAAAGACAGGAAATGATGCGTGTGTGCCTGTCTCTTTAATAGACCACTCCACACTATTTTAATACTGTAGATTAAATGAGCCATTCACCAGCCTTCAAATCATGTTGTGCTCCGAAGGGACTGAGATTAATTAAAGTCAAGGTAATACAGTTCTGAAGAACAGTCAGTTGGAACCTATTCCAAAATGAGTAATTACAGTACCTTCCCATTGGGCTATTGTTAATAGACATCCAGCCAGTAAAATTATGTCCAGATTTGTCTGGCACCAAGGAGAAAAGCTGATATGTACAATTCAGTCTTGTTCATATCATAATTGAGAAGCCTATTAAAATGAATAATTTTACTATCGGTGGTGATATTTGAATATGAATGCAGTAAACACAACCGCAGGCTTAAAGCAAAAGCACAAAGTCCCGTATCATTTTTATAAAATTTGAAGTTTAATGTGCCACACTAGAGTAAGTAGTTAATGGAATTCATGTAAGAATGGATGTGATATTGACATCTTTTTTCCTGCAAACACCTAAAAATATTAATTTATTTATGGTTTTTATAAATAGCAAAAGCAGGTTTAGTCAGTGTGTGTGAGTTTGCAATGCTAGCCCGGAGAAAGTATACAATCTCATACATACTGAAATATTTTGCTGTTGGGGGGCATGGTGGTGCAGTGGGTTGGACTGGGTCCTGCTCTCTGGTGGGTCTGGGGTTTGAGTCCCACTTGGGGTGCCTTTTGACAGACTGGCATCCTGCCCTGGGTGTGTCCCCTCCCCCTCCAGCCTTACGCCCTGAGTTGGTGGGTTGGGCTCTGGTTCCCTGCAACCCCATATGGGACAAGCGGTTGTCCCATACAGGGTCACGGGGAACCGGAGCCTACCCAGCAACACAGGGCATAAGGCCGGAGGGGAAGGGGACACACCCAGAACGGGACGCCAGTCCATCGCAAGGTATCCCAAGCGGGACTCGAACCCCAGATCCACCGGAGAGCAGGACCCGGTCCGACCCACTGCGCCACCGCACCCCCCTACTTACAATACAATAATGACTTTTTTTGCAAGAGGCTCTGCTAGTCATTGTGAAGTAATTCAAGAGAAAGTTGACCATAGTCCCTGCATTTTTTTTCTCCACAGAGGAACATATTTCAATTTGTATTCGTGTCAACAAAAAAGAGCTTCAGATTCACAAGCTTCATAATCACTTTCCCAATTAATTTCAAATTGATTTCAGTTAATATGGCATTTTATCTCATGCTAGAATAAATACAATATTAACAAGCTCTTGTATAATTAGAGGTCCTGAAAATGAAACTCATATGCTGTATTCAGTGTATTGAAGAATGCCAAGAAAGATGTGGAAGGGGTGGAACAGGGTGGAACCAAGAGGGGAGTTTTTATTGGGCACAGCAACCAAGAAACTGATGCAGGATGGAGCAGTGATGAGGTAGGGAATGATGTGTGGCTGGTGTCTGAAGTAGAGACAGGTATCAGTGCAGAGGTTAAAGTATGGAGTTCCTTTTTGATGGAGTGCACTCATTGAATTTTTCTCTAAAAACGTCACTTTGAAGACAAGCATCTGGGAAATGAATAAATGTAAATGTACATATGAGTGGGTTTCGAGTTTATCAAGGGAGTCGAGGGCTGGAGTCGAGTTGAGTGGTAAAGCTTGAAAGTAAGGGTCTATTCTGTGGTCCAACAAAAAGTGGGCTGTCAGGTACAACTCGGAGTCTGAGTCAGAGTTGAGAGTTCTGGCCAACGCTGGGTATGTGGTTAAATCAGAGGTCCTTGACGAGGAAAGAACGCAAGGGAAGCATTAGGACTCTGTGAGATTCCTCAGTCTCCCTGTGGTTATTTGGTGTTTTTACTCTTCCTTCTTTGATTCACTCCCGGTGCAGTGGGTAGATCCTTCAGGTTTGGTTGTGTGGGGGTTGACATTCAGACTTATATTGTATTAGGAAAAGTGAATGAACTAATGAATAAAGTGTATTTTTGCATTACCTGAAAGAAGCTTGAATTTGTGATGTGTGTCATAGACTGAACGATTGTTACTTAACAATGATCAAATGTTATTGTAATTATCAACTGATGAAATTTCCCCAAGTAACAGCTTTTTAAACAAATGTAATGAATTTTTTTTCAGTAATGGGGGACACGGTAGTGCAGTGGGTTGGACCGGGTCCTGCTCTCCAGTGGGTCTGGGGTTCAAGTCGCGCTTGGGGTGCCTTGTGATGGACTGGTGTCCTGTCCTGGGTGTGTCCCCTCCCCCTCTGGCCCTATACCCTGTGTTGCCGGGTAGGCTCCGGTTCCCTGCGACCCTGCATGGGACAAGCGGTTCAGAAAATGTGTGTGTGTTTTTCAATAAAATTTTTCATAACTGTGATGTTTCTACAGCAAACTCCCTGATTATGTCTTATACATGTTTTGCACTTGTGTAGGATGAAACTATTCCATTAAACTCTTAAACACCAACAGTATGTTTTTTAGTATATGATGTAGCATTGATCTTGAGCTATCGGCTCCTTTTTTTTGAAGATTTTTTTTTTGCTTTGATTTCAATAAGCAAAAATGCTAGTGTAGTGTATAGTCTGTGAATACTTTATTTTCAGTGTGTGATCCATTTGTTCGAACTTGCTTTTTCAATGGCCAATCTCGGAAGACAATTGACAAAAACACAATTATATTGGTTATAACATTGATCACCCTTCTTGCAGTGTAAGATTTAATGTATTAATTTTTGTGAACACATAAATATGGTGGACAGGGACAGCTGGTAATGTAGTCATTTGTGTTAATGCCTTTGCACCCAAAGGTTGCAGGTTTATCCCCACCTCTGGCTGTAGTACCCTTCAGTATGGTACTTACCCTAAACAGCTCTGGTTAAATTACCCAGGTGTACAAATGGGCAAATGCTTGTTTCAATTTTATTTGAGAATTTGGATTTGTGTGCATATAATGTTAATTATTCATACACAGCATGAAGAAATGCTGTTTAATCACTTAATTTTAAAAATATATCAAATCATACTCAAGTTTTTCAATATAAATTATTGTTATAAAAGAAATATAGTCCAAGTGCAAATCTACAAAACTGATAAAATTCTATACATGACTTTCTGTATTATACTACATTATTTTTAACATTTTATTTTATCTGTTTGTCATGGAGGGAGGTGTGGCAGGGTTGACCGCATCCTGCTCTCTGGTTTGTTTGGGGTTCAAGTCCCATGTGGGGTGCCTTACAATGGAGTGGTGTCCTGTCCTGAGTGTGTTCCCTCCCCTCCAACCTTATGCCTTGTGCTGCTGGGTTAGGCCCTGGTTCATCATAACCCCACTTGGGACAAGTGGTTTCAGGCAATGTGTGTGTGTTTGGGACCCAGCAGTGCACAAGTCTTAAAGGGGAGTTTTCATCACAGAAACTTGCCAGTGAAATGATACATTTTTTTTGCCTATCCTCATCCTCCATAGAACTGGAGTGCTGCAAGGAGACCCAGATGCGGTGCGCTAGCTTCCAAGCACAGCACAACTTGAGCCCTGGGCACAGTTACCCGAGGGGCTTGGGCCCTGACGTTGGCATGGAAACTGAGGGTGGCCCCACTCCAAGCCTCACTCTGCACCTCTGGATGAGGGACGACAAATGTGAGCACAGCTCCTGCCTCTCCAGCCGGGCTAATTCTGTGCTGTCCCTCACTGACACTGAGCAGGAGCACAAGTCTGATGGAGACAACGGTAAGAACTTGTGTGGCTTGTGCCCAAAGTTAATGTAAAGACACTAAAGTTTCCCATTTTAGTGTCCCAAGGTTTTCCCTATTTTTCTCTATTTGGTGTACTTTGATGGTTGAGATGCTATGACTGTTTGAGGGGCACAGTTTCGAGAGTCACAAAAGGTACTGAGTTCTGAACCTCAGCCACAGTAGAGATCTTACCTGCTAGAGGTCCTCTGCTGTCCCCTCCATAGTGGAGAGGCCATTTACTAACACATTATGACTGGCAGAAGACACCTTGGATATTTTACCTGAGGATTAAGGACTGGAAGCTGTAGAGGTATAAGGAGAGTTTTTCTGCACTGAATTTAGGTCAAGCTTTTTTGTTTAATTAGTCTTGGATAAAATGGGGGGTGGGGGATCTAATTTACAGTGGCGCAGTGGGTTGGACCACAGTCCTGCTATCCTGTGGGTCTAGGGTTTGAGTCCCGCTTGGGGTACCTTGTGATAGACTGGTGTCCCATCCTGGGTGTGTCTCCTGGCCCTACGCCCTGTGTTGCCGGGTAGGCTCCGTGACCCTGTATGGGACAAGCGGTTCTGAAAATGTGTGTGTGGGACCTAATTTTTAATTCATCTGTGCTTTTGAAATTATTGGTGTCAACAACTACCAGTCTGCCTTCCTTCATTGGAAACACTCATCATGACTGAGTAAGGAAGAAAGGTCTCCACCAAACTCAAGGATCTGATGTATTTCAACAGATCCAAGCAGTCTAAGAATAAAACAGGTCATGAGTAAAGACAATAAAGAGCACTTCCACCGCATCCAGAAGGACACAAAGCATTGACATGCCAGGGACATGCAGAGCACTCGCATTCAACACACAGCCCATTTCACTCTTACTTTTCAGAGAGAGCAACAATATTGTCTAATGAGATGTGGTGCGGTGGTGCAGTGGGTTGGACTGGGTCCTGCTCTCCGGTGGGTCTGGGGTTCAAGTTGTGCTTGGGGTGCCTTGCGTCGGACTGGTGTCCCATCCTGGGTGTGTCCCCTCCCCCTCCAGCCTTATACCCTGTGTTGCCGGGTAGGCTCCAGTTCCCCGTCACCCTGTATGGGACAAGTGGTTCAGAAGGTGTGTGTGTGTGAGATATGGTGCTGGATTTGTCTCTCTGAATGTTGAGAATTGGAACTGAAGACAGCTACAATCACAGTACAGGAAGTTACATGACTGTGGAATATGAATGCAGGGGAGGGAAGGGCACTAGGTCTGGATTGAGAGTATGAATACATATCAAAGCATCAAGTTGGGTCTCTCTGAGTGTGTGTACCAAGAAAATTCTGTTGCCCCTGTAAGCATATTGCAGAAATGAACCTCACAGAAATCCAAAGTATTTGGAACCATTTTTGTGGATAAGAACGGGGCTTGATTTGTACATCTATTTTGCCTTACAGGGCCAATGTATTTGCTGAGATACAGTCATTTTGTTTACAGCTTTTACATTCTTTTGAGTTAAGGACAGTTTGCCATGCCCTTGTGTATGGGTTCATAGTGCATCCCTTTTTCCTATGACTCCTCACCTACTCAGCTCATTCTCCACCTTCATCATCACTCCTCCCACATGTTGATGTCCAAATCTGAATACAGACAGTCTCTGGGTTACGAACGTCCGACTTACTACATCCTGTAGTTACGAACCAACCCCAGTAAAGCTTATTATATTAAAAATTTGAGTTATGTACAATGGCTCATAATAACAAAGAGGTGCTACTTTGTGATGCGTCATCAAAACACTGCATGACTACAGCAGTTCGTTGGATTGTTGGTGCGTGAGCCCAAGGTAGGACAAAGACTTCATTCTTTTCAGTCGGACCACATTGCTGTCAACAGTGTCCCGTGTGTGTTACTGTATTTGGCTTTAATTTTTTTTTTTTTTTTTTTTTGCTTTCTCTCTGGGGGGCGTAGTGGCGCAGTGGGTTGGACCGGGTCCTGCTCTCTGGCGGGGCTGGGACAACATGCTTACAGGAGCAACAGAATTTTCTCAGTACACACACTCGGAGAGACCCAACTTGATGCTTTGATATGTATTTAAGTCCTGCTTGGGGTGCCTTGCGACGGACTGGCGTCCCGTCTTGGGTGTGTCCCCTTCCCCTCTAGCCTTTTGCCCTGTGCTGCTGGGTTAGGCTCCGGCTCCCCGCGACCCCGTATGGGTCAAGCACTTCAAACACCGTGTATGTGTGTGTTTTCTCTCTTTCTATGCATCTATTATAAATCCTGTAGTTATATTTATTATTATTATTATTATTATTATTATTATTATTATGTTAAAAGATGTTTTACTGTATTTGGAAGTGTTTTTTATGGATGGAAAGGTAGACTATATATTATACACTAAGACAAACATTTGACTGTCGTTAAATACAAACTGGTACCTAACTTTTCTGACTTATGTGCAAATTCGACTTAAAGACAGATTTAGGAATGGAACTCATTCATAAGCCAGGAACTGCCTGTATATAAAAAGTGAAACATGTATGAGTGGAGAGGGGGTGCGGTGGCGCAGTGGGTTGGACCGGGTCCTGCTTTCCAGTGGGTCTGGGGTTCGAGTCCCGCTTGGGGCGCCTTACGGTGGACTGGCGTCCCGTCTTGGGTGCGTCTCCGGCCTTATGCCCTGAGTTGCCGGGTAATCTCTGGTTCCCCGTGACCCCATATGGGACAAGCGGTTCAGAAAATGTGTGTGTGTGTATGACTGGTAATATATTTATTCAACTGCTTGATTTCTATCCTTTTTGTGCTCACATATGATGAAAGCTGCAGCTCTTACTAGGAATGTTGTGGAAAATTTGAAGGAAAATGATGCCAGAGAGGTAATTATGTAATAAAATAGGCATTGTCCTAAACTTCCTTTTGTATTCAAGGAATTCCCCAATAACCCTTCAAGGAAGTAAAGTCTAAAGCAGGACTCTGCTGTTGAACTTTAGTTCTTGATCTGAGATACCTGTTTGGTGAGAGGGGTTCCAATCCCTATCTGTGGAGGATTGGCTGGGTCTAATCTATACCTCTGTAATCTGCACAATGAGCTGGTATATCACTGCAAACTACAAAATGATACAGGCACTGTCCCAAAATTGCTTGTAGATGTAATCTTAGACCCGTCCTGGGTGTGTCCCCTCCCCCTCTAGCCTTACGCCCTGAGTTGCTGGGTTAGGCTCCGGTTCCCCACGACCCCATATGGGACAAGTGGCTCAGAAAATGTGTGTATGTGTGTGTGTGTAATCTCAGAACAGAAAAAAAAAAAAAGACACGAAACAATACTGTTCATTTAGACCATACCGCTTACTTAATTTTCCTCTTACTGCTGTTAAACTCCTACTAGGTCAGTACAAATTCAGGTCAATAATGTTAAGAGCACCAGTACCATGGAAGAAGGATGAAAAGAAAGCAGTTCATTCCAAATACAGAAATATTACGGAAATAGGAAATACAGGATTTAAAAATATGAAAATCTTTTCCTGCACTCATTATGTATATATTTAACTAGTTTGGTTAAAACATATTGCTGCATATGGTATGTCATATACATGTAATAATGAGACAAGACAATTAAGATTCTTACATTAATGGTCTCTCTAAAATACATTTTATACATCTTTTACCATTTAAAACTTATTATTTAAAACAGAAAGGTATAAAATAGGATGTCAACTTTCCTTTATTACCATGTTTATGCAGACCATTCATTTCCTGCAACACTAGTGTTGCCTTCTGTTGAAATGTAATGCTTAATGTTTGTAATCTTTCTGCTATCTGTGTGTTTTATAGGAATTTACAAGAGAACTACTGTATGTATGTCTGTTTGTGAACCAAAGCATTGAGAATTTAGAAGGAAGCTTTTTGAAGGCAGCACAGTGGCACAACAAGTAGCACTGCTTTCTCATAGTGACAGGGTGGTGTGAGAGGACAGGGATTCATCTGTGTGGAGTTTGCATATTCTCCCTGAGTCTGCATGGGTTTCCTCCCACGCTCCAAAGACATGCTGTTCAGTTTCACTCATAGTGTGTGAGTGACAGAGTGTGTTCCATTGACGTATGGATGGGTGACCTTTTGTAAGTAGCATATCTAGCAGTGTAAGTCACCTTGGTGAATAAGGTGTGTGGACTGATAACACTACATGGAGTTCATTCAAAGTTGCTTTGGAGAAGAATGTTTGTTATGTAAATGAAGGGTCTTTATGTAGTTATTATGTCTTTGTCAAAATATACACACATTGTCAGAACCGCTTATCCCATATAGGGCTGCAGGCAGCTGGAGCCTAACCCAGCAACACAGGGTGTAAGGCTGGAGGGGGAGGGGACACACCCAGGACAGGATGCCAGTCCATCGCAAGGCACCCCAAGCGGGACTTGAACCCCAAACCCACTAGAGAGCAGGACCCGAGTCAATCCACTGCATCACCACACCCCCCTTTGTCAAAATATAATGTTTTTATATTTAATTATTTCTGAAATTCTATTTTTTAACGCAAAATGGTTAAGATTGTCATTTTCATTTTGAGATGTCAGAACACAATTGTGTTGATTGTTGTCTGAAGCGTTGTGGATCTGAAGAGCGAGGGTCCTTATCCGAAGAGCAGTAATTGAGATTTGGAGATTGTTGTAGAAAGTTGTAGCCCAAAGGGCGACTGATAAGGAGTAAAGAGTGATACTGAGCGTGAGGTTTCTTGATGACATTCTGCAACCACTGCGGGTGTGTGGTCCTCTTTTAAAGAGTGTTTTAATGAGATACAGGTGCTTGTTGTGGGTGGTCTCAGTTCTGATGACCTCCTGTGGTCCTCTGGTATAATCTTTGCAGGTCGTGACAATTATGAAGTTTCGGTGTTCCATGTCCAGAAAAACCCATGCTTAACAGAAACTAATTACAAAAGGTAATATAGGATGGGTTTAATTTTATCGGCATATTAACAAGATATTTTGAAAAAAAAAAATCTAAATGCCTGTTTCCCATTATGAGCTTAAATGCATAATAAAATTTGAATGAACAAAAGATATTATCATGAAGGTGTCCTGGTAATATCATTTCAATAATAGCCTTATTAGTATAATTTAAATGAGACAATAAATTTAACTGACAGTTATTATTCTCAAAATGTGAAATTAATCTGGTAGAAATGGACAGAGATCTTATTTGGACTTACATTTAACTGGCAAAGTGAGTTTGCCTCCTTGGCAAGTTGTAAAAATCAAAATCTGGATTAGTGTTAGAGTTAGGGTTAATGTGAATAAGAAAAATGAAACATCGCAGTCAGTGAGGAAGAATATATAGTATAGTAACTACTGTAAGTGGTATGATCATAAGTACCAGTTTTACCATGGAACAAGTTAATCAATGCAGTGGAAATGTTGCAACAAATAAGACTGGCTTTGCAAGTCTTCACCCACAGTAAATGCTATGCATCACTGGATTTCAGTGTCAATCAATCTAAAAATACTTTGCAGAGCAGTGAGGTGGCAAACGTGCTATTCGAAGTATTTTTGTCAATAAGGCCATGATTTGTAACTTAAAGGTTCTGGCTCAAGCCACAATCACAGCTGAGATTCTTAACCTTACTATCCATTATTAGCCCAGAGGGCATAACACATGGAATATACGTGGAAAAAAAAAAGGTTATCAAGTAGACTATACATGGACATTTCGCGTAAAATGCAATTTGAAACCACATTGATATTAGGGTGTAGAATATATGTGTAGTATTCTGCATGTAGGCCTTTTCCACAAAGTTTAAGTCACAATATAAAATTAAGCTTCACATTTCCTGCTGGGCACAGCGGGTTTGGCCAGGGCCTTGTCTCTGGTGGGTCTGGGGTTTGAGTCCTGTTTGGGGTACCTTGCGATGGGCTGATGTCCTGTCCTGGGTGTGTCCCCTCCCCCTCCAGCCTTATGCCCTTATCTTTGATGCATCACCATCACGTGCATCACATTTATGCTTTGGTGCCATGCTTAAGAGTGTACAAACAAAAAAAAAAAAAAAAATTCAAACAAAATACAGTAGCATGCAAGACACTTAACAACAACGTGGTCCAGCTGAAAAGAAGGAAGTCTTTTTCTTACCTCGGGCTCACGCACCCTGCCCATGAGTCAACAAACCGGTGTAGACATCAGTGTTTTTGCCACGCCCACACCTCCGGGCCAACACGGAACACCTGTGACGCAACGCAGACTGCAGCATAAAAGGCTGCGTCGGACAACCAGCTGATGCGGAACCTTGATCTGCTTCCTCATTAGCGGCCTTCTCCAGCCATTTCCTGTTCCCGAACCCGTCCCTTGTTCCCCCGATCTACTGCCTCCTTCGGATCATCGACCTCTTGCCTGTACACTGACCTCGCCTTTTGGATCCTCCCTGTTACGACGTTCGCACCTCGAAGACCCTTTGCCCGTCCTCTGACCTCCTCTCTTGGATTTCCCCGAAGACACCACGATTACCGCTCTGCACTTGGGTCCGCCGCTTCCCTCAGACGCGACCGTGACAGTTTTGATACGTATCACAAAGTAGCGCCCGTTTGTTATTACGAATCGTTGTATGTACAGTAACTCTTTTTTTTTTTTTTTTCCATATAACAGGGTTAATTATGAAGTTTTCATTTGATTGTTACTTAAGGGTAACAAATCAAGTTCTGGTCAGCAAGGGGGTGGTTTGTAACTATGGTTTATGCGTAAGACGTTCATAACCCGAGGACTGCCTGTGCAAGTAAATGCGAAAAAATAAATTTTTTTTGTGATACACATACATATATTTTACTACAAAAAAAGATTTCTACAAGTATCAAAGAATTTATGTGGTATCCCACCTTCTTTTTCGCTTCAGCACATTTCTTGGTCTGCTGGCAATGATGCCATGAACCAAGGCTTCTGTGGCATGTACACGGCTCTTTAAGACACTCGAGTGAAGAAAAACATTTTTTGTTGAGAATCTGAGCTTATTCCAAATAGTGTACGCATGCAGATGCATGCACTTCAATTTATAAATCAGAAACAGATCACCAATTACTCCCATGCGAGCACAGGAGACAGATGTGGCGGATTCAGTTGCCTGTGCTTTATTGAAGTGAGATACACAAGAATAGTCAGGGACAGTCGGGGTTCGTTCGACCCGTAACCATCGTACAGGAGGAGAGTTCAAGAAGCAATGTTGAGGACAGAAACATGGGTCAGGAAACCGAGAGAGATGCTAACAGGGGAAACTAGGATAAGAGAGTGGGGAAAGCACACTGAGGTAATCGCAGTGCGCAAGGCAATGAGAGCAGTGGCTCGTATGAGGTTGCGCAATCAGTCCTGGTCTAGTTGCACCCTTGATACTTGTGTGCCTTGAGTGTTTGCAGGTGCGGCAGCGGGTGTGACAATTACTCACCAATTATTAACGTGCAAAGATATGTCTTCTCGAAGGAGGCTTTCTCCCATCTTGATGCCTTTACAGTATGTTTAATTTACGTATAAGTGGACTAGTAAAAAAAAACTAAAAGAAAGTGAAAAAGTACAATATTAAAGAAGCATCACAATGTTTCGTGCTGATTATTCTTCAACACAACAACTTCTCCTGGACAGACATTGAAAACATACAATCAAAACTGTCCTTTTTGAAATACACGTTAATGATACATTGAGGGGGTGCGGTGGGTTGGCCTACAGTCCTGCTCTCCAGTGGGTCTGGGGTTCGAGTCCCGCTTGGGGTGCTTTGCGCCAGACTGGCGTCCCGTCCTGGGTGTGTCCCCTCCTCCTCCAGCCTTGCGCCCTGTGTTGCCAGGTTAGGCTCCGGCTCCCCGTGATCCCGTATGGGACAAGTAGTTCAGAAAATGTGTGTGTGTGTGTGATACATATCAGATCTTGGCTTTAAGGCCATGTAGCAATTTTGAAATCGCTGTTAGTCAGATTGTTGACCATATCCTTCACACTAGCCCTGCCAGTTTTCATGCACTTCTTCAACTGAAATAAAATGTAAAATATACAGGTTTTAATGGAAAGTGTAGGTAGTTAGATTTTCTTTATGCCAAAATAAAAGTTAGTTCCAAGCAAAGTACCATATACACAATATTTTTAATTGTTCTTTTTTAAATATCATAGGGTAATTAAGAGTCTAGGATAATCTAGCATGTATGCCTTGGCATTGGGTTGTACCTGGCATTTTAATACATATGCAAATGTGCAAAGTTGTACTACTTACATAGAAAGCAAGTGACAGCATTTGTTACATCTTTATTTCTCAATAATATCAAAGCATTTTTTCTGTATACATGGAATTAAGATGTTTCCTCCGCCAAGCATTGTTTCATTAAAACTTGTTTTGTGATTAGAACCTAAATTAATACAGCAATGTCAATAGATAATTTTTTTCCCACTATATCAGCCATATGGAGGGGGTGCGGTGGCGCAGTGGGTTGGACCACAGTCCTGCTCTCCGGTGGGTCTGGGGTTCGAGTCCCGCTTGGGGTGCCTTGCGATGGACTGGCGTCCCGTCCGGGGTGTGTCCCCTCCCCCTCCGGCCTTACGCCCTGTGTTACCGGGTAGGCTCCGGTTCCACGTGACCCCGTATGGGACAAGCGGTTCTGAAAATGTGTGTGTGTGTGTGTGTGTGTGTGTGTGTGTGTGTATCAGCCATATGAGGGGGTGGAGTGATGCAGCGGGTTTGGCCTGGTCCTGCTCTCTGGTGGGTCTGGGGTTCGAGTCCTGCTTGGGGTGCCTTGTGACAGATTGGTGCCCCGTCCTGGGTGTGTCCCCTCCCCCTCCAGCCTTGCACCCTGTGTTGCTGGGTTAAGCTCTGGCTTGCCACAACCCTGCCTGGGACAAGTGGCTTCAGACAGTGTTTGTGTATCAGCTGTGATGTCAGAAATTGGGTTAACATAATATCAACAATACTTTACTGTATGTAGTATTTACATATGAAGTTAGATTTACTATTTACTATACTGCAAAAATTTGTATTCTGAACTTAAAGATGCAGTCAAGACTGCCAGAACTAGACTGCATCGAGACAGACATACTAAAACACACAAACTGTCTGTAACCCATATAGGGGGTGCGGTGGTGCAGTGGGTTGGACCACAGGCCTGCTTTCCGGTGGGTCTGGGGTTTGAGTCCCGCTTGGGGTGCCTTGCGACGGACTGGTGTCCTGTCCTGGGTGTGTCCCCTCCCCCTCCGGCCTTACGCCCTGTGTTACCGGGTAGGCTCTGGTTCCCTGCAACCCTGTATGGGACAAGTGGTTCTGAAAGTGTGTATGTATGTATGTATGTATGTATGTGTATATATATATATATATACCCCTTTTCCCAAGCAGGGTTTGAGTGAACTGGAGCCTAACTCGGCAACACAGGATGCAAGACTGGAAGGAGATGGGACATACCCAGGACAGGACATGATTCCATCGCAGGACACCTCAAGCAGGACTCAAACCCCAGACTTGCCAGAGGGCAGGCACAGGCCAAGCCCACCATGCCCCTGTGCCCCCAAAATATGAATAGTGGGTCTAGTTCTGAAGGTCTAACTCTGCACATGCACATTGTTGGTAGATGTTATGTAAACAGACCTGACTTTAAGTAACCGGGTTATGGTGCAGTCTGTGAAAAAGTTGTGGCCTGGCATTAAGGACTGTATCAGGAAGTAAATAGATTAACATAATGAAACATGACCATATTTCATGATTTGTGACACTAGTAAAGTTTCAACAATTGCTTTTGCAAAATTTTTGGCAAAGGCAACACGGTAATATTAATTATAAAGTAGGCGTGACTCTGTTGATTGATTAATCACGTCTGTTTGTTTGTTTTGGTTGCCATTGTTGGAGTCATTTTGATTTCGATTAGGAATCCCAGCTTAGGGGAATTAGCCTGGTTTAAATAGCAACTGGTGACCTATAGCGGTAGCAGTTGTGGCAGCCTTTTGGTGCAAAGACTCGGGGTGCAAAGACAAGGGAGTCTACCTGTGCGAGTCCACCAAGGAAGGCTACTGGCAGCGTGTTCTGTGAAGGCTGTTGCGTCAAACATGTTGACCATTAAAGTTGTCTACGGCCACCGAGCTGTACAACATCGCCACCACCGGAGACCAGGATGCTCTCGCTGCTACAGTAACCTGGTTTATCCTCATCTGTCAAACCCTTCATCCTGCTTTTATTTCTCCGTGGGTCTCTGGAACTGCTAATCTGCAGTAAAACAGGCTGACTTCATGCCAGCCTACACTTCCTATCTCTTACTGGATCTCCTGACCTTAACTGAAACCTGGATCACCTCAGAAAACACAGCCACACCTGCAATTCTCTCCAGTAACTACTCCTTCTCTCATACCCCTCGTCCCTCCAGCAGAGGTGGAGGTACAGGGCTGCTCATCTCTCCCCAGGGGGAATATTCTGTTCTCCCTTTCCACCTGCATAATCTGTCCTCCTTTGAATGGCATGCTGTCTCTATCACTGTCCCAATCCCTCTTGTTGAGGTTGTTCTTTATCGCTCTCCTGGACCTCTCGGCTGCTTCTTGGATGACCTTAACAGCTTGTTGAGCTCTCTCTCAGGGGACAACGCTCCATTGATTTACCTGGGTGACTTCAACCTGCATGTCGATGACATTCATGCAAGCGGCCTTCCGTTACTCCTGCAGTCCATTGATCTCACCCTGTCTTAATCTCCTGCTATTCACAAAGCATGCAATTGCCTTGATCTTGTATTTTATTGTAACTGTGGTTGTCCTGCCCTCTCTATTACTCCACTGCATGTCTCTGATCACTTCTTCATTTCCTTCTCTGCTTGGATGTCTGATCATCACCTCCAACTCAATCTCTCTAAAACAGATATTCTTCACCTCCCAGCTGACCTGTCCTCCTGTTATGATCTATCGATCAAACTGGACAACTCACTACTTTTGCCTACCTCCTCGGCTAAGAGTCTGGGAGTGACGATTTACTCAAGTCTGTCTTTGTCTCACCACATTGAAGTCACAACCCAGACCAGCAGATACATCCTCCATAATATCCTCAGGATCCATCCTTACCTCACAAATGACTCTGCCCAGCTACTTATCCAGACCATGGTGACATCCCATCTGAACTACTGCAACTCTCTCTTGTATGGCCTTACCACTACTGACATCAAACCTCAGCAGCTGATACATAATGCTGCTGCATGAATCGTGTTTGACTTGCTAAAGCAAACCCATGTATCTCCCCTACTCATTTCTCTGCACTGGCATCCTATAGCTGCCCGGACCAAATTCAAGACCCTGGTCATTGCCTACAAATGCATCAGTAGAACTGCTACCAGCTATTTGCAAGACTTGATCAACCACTATACCCCAACCAGACGGCTTTGCTCATCTACTTCTGCTTGCTTGGTGATCCTGTGCATGAAAGGTAAAGCATGCAGGTTCTCAGTTTTGGCTCCGTTGTGGTGGAATGACCTCACTCAGAACTGCAGAAGGTCTGTCAACATTCAAGAATGGTCTGAAAACTCACCTTTTCTGGACTCACTTTGCCTATGATCTCTCAACCTCACATATGGTGTAAATGTTCATGCACCGTAACTTTGTGATCATGCCCAGATATGCCTTTACATAGCCGCTACTCCTGTATTATATGTAAATGTTTGGGTACCTTTTAAAAAAACATTGTAGGAAGGTGATCAGGATTAGTCTATCCTGAGTTTTGTGCACCTTCTTGTGCAATGAACATTGGTGCATAAAGGGGAAAGAAACAAACTGTTTACTTAAGAATCACATGTCTGCAACTATGTCTCTTTCCTAATGTAATGCACAAATTGTACTTTCTCTGAGATGTGCATCACTTTGGAGAAAAGTGTCTGCTAAATAAATAAATGTAAATGTATTTTACTCACATGGGGGTGCGATGGTGCAGTGGGTTGGACCAGGTCCTGCTCTCTGGTGGGTCTGGGGTTCGAGTCCCACTTGGGGTGCCTTGCGACGGACTGGGGTCCCGTCCTGGGTGTGTCCCCTGCGCCTTGTGTTGCCGGGTAGGCTCCGGCTCCCTGCGACACCGTATGGGACAAGCGGTTCAGAAGGTGTGTGTGTGTGTGTGTGTGTGTGTGTGTGTGTGTGTGTGTGTGTGTGTGTGTGTGTGTGTGTGTGTGTATTTTACTCGTCATTCAGATGACAGGCATTTCAGTGAACTGATACTCATAATTCAGGCAGCATGGTGGCTCTGTGGGTTTCCTCTTGGTGCTCTGGTTTCCTCCCACAGTCCAAAGACATGCTATTCAGGTTCCCCCATAGTATGTGAGTGCCACACAGAGAGAAAGTGTGTTCCACTGATGTATGGATGAGTGACCCATTGTAAGTCGTGTATCTAGCAGTGTTAGTCACCTTGGTGAGTAAGGTGTGTGTGGGCTAGTAACACTACATTGTATCTGTTATAAGTTGCTTTGGAGAAATGGGTCTGCTAAGCAAATAAATGTAATTTCCTCACAATATGTGAGGCTGTTTTAGCTGACCAGTGGACTTTTAGATGTTTGCAGCAGTCCATCTGTGATGAGGGATGTGTTGCTCATCCAGCTGGTGGCATTTTGTGCTCAGCGTAGCAAAAAAGCCTTTGGTGAACAAGATGTAACCGGAGGAATGCACACCAGGTGCTACCTGATACACTGTTGCAAGATGAATAAATTAATATACTGGGCTTATAAAAGCAAAGGTGCAAAGCCTGAGTCTTAAAAAAATTCAAAGCAAAAATATATTTAATACAGTCATACCTTGGTACTCGACTGCTTTGAAACTCATCAACTTTGGTACTCAACGCATTTTGACACGAAAACTTTGTCCCAGTACTTGTCGTTTCTTTGGTACTTGCCATGCAAGCTAGAACGTATCGGTGTCGATTGCCTCATGACTCGCTACCCTTTCCAGCTGAAACAAAGGGTCACGTGTTAGTCATGCAGTAGCCTCTTGCCCTGTGCACATCACCTTGCGGTCTTATCTTAGCTTCTGTGGTCATTTTGTGTATTTTTGCGCTTTTTTTCTCATCATGGGTCCTAAGAAAATGAGCAGTGATAGCGCTGAGCAGAAAAGAAAATTACTTCGCACCACCATTGAGCAAAAAAAAAATAATAATAATAAGCAAATATGAGAGCAGTATTCGTATTACTGATCTTGCTAGGGAATATGGTATGCCTAGAACAACGGTCTCCACAATCGTTAATGTGGTGTTTTACACCAAGAACGAATCCTCGAGAGTTTTGTAAAAGAAAGGTTCCTGCCGGCCTGTAGGGTTTAAGTTGACAAAGGATAATTGTTATTGGTTAGTTCCTAAAAGAAGCGGGAACCGTTATTGGGGGCACTATATATAACGGGGGCTTTTTTCGCGCGAACGCAGATGAGGTTCCGCGGTGTGAAGTGAGTTTGTGACGCGAGCTACTGTTCTTAATAAACTCTTTGTTTGCACACTTCAAGTGTTCCAGTGCTTTGTTTCAGGGAAACCTCCAAAGAACGGTGTACCTTCCTTTTCGGACACCACAGTTAAGATTAAAGAAGAATTTTTAGAGAAGAATTAAGAATTTTTAGGTTTATTTCTCATGTAAAGTAATGATACACAACCCTATCTTTTTACATATTGCCCTAAAAAATGTGCATTGTCTTTGGTTTGGGAACACATTAAATTTATTTACATTATTCCTTATGGGAAAAATTTGTTTGGAACTCGTCGTTTTCGGTACTCGTCGCACCTCCCGGAACCAATTCACGATGAGTACTGAGGTACCACTGTATTTGAAATGCTTGGAAAATATATACAGTTTGACCCAATACTCATTGATGATAAAACAAGGTTAACATCACATTGATTTAGTACAAGAAAAGGAAAACATACCTCTATATAATCTAGTTGCCTATCATTATTCTTCCATGCAATCGTGCAGTTTATTTCAGAAATAGAATCAATTTTCCATTAAAAATGTAAGGGCATGTTTTTACTGAAGGCCTTGAGGCAGTCATGCCCCCAGGAATGAGCGGAGCGGCAACACCTGTGACTAATTGACTCACAGGATAAAAGGAGCTCCGGGTCAGCAAGACAATGTGGATTCTTGCAAATGCCCTTGTGTTTTTACAGTATCAGCAATCTCTTGTTCTGTATCTAGGGCCTCTGTTCCCTATTCCTGACCTTCGCCTGTTTTCTGACCACTGAGTTTGCTTTGCCCTTGTTGTGACGTTTGCGCCTTGAAGATCTTTTGCCTGTCTTTGACCTTGATCCTGTCCTGCCCTTTGAATCTGGAGAAATGAATAAAACCAACCCGCGCTTGGGTTCACAACCTACCTGCCTGTCCTCCGTCCGTCTGTTGCAATGACAGAAGAATCCACCGTTTTCGTGGACCCAGCGGAGTTGGAGCGCCTGCATGAAGCGATTTCCATACATGGAGCCCTGCTCAGCTCCCAGGATCAGACCCTTCGGCAGATCCTGGAGATGATCCAAAACAGGATGAGTAAGTTCCTCATTTGCACCCACGCCATGGAGCGTGAACTGGCTGCCTAAGCTCGCCTGCAGCCGCTTCCGCTGTACCGCCTGTGCCATCAGAAGGTGCCACGAGTCTACCAGTGTCAGGATTGCAGCTGATTACGCCGGAAAGGTATGATGGCACGCCTGAGAGATGCCAGGGTATTCTTTTACAATGTGAGCTGGTGTTCTCTAACCACCCACATGTTTTTTGCTCGGACGCCAGCAAAATAACATACTTGATTTCTCTGCTCACTGGACCTGCGCTGGACTGGGCTATGGCTGTCTGTCCCAAGCGCGTGCTCACCATCTATGAGCACTTTATTAAGCAGTTTCAGCTGGTGTTTGACCATTCATTGCCAGCGTGTGCGGCCAATGACCGCCTCATGAGGATTCAGCAGGGCGGTCAGTTGCAGCTTACACCCTGGAATTCCGGATCCTGGCAGAAAAGAGCGACTGGAACCAAGCTGCCCTCTTGGCCTCTTTCCACCGTGGTCTGCACACACAGATCCAAGCAGAACTGGCGTACCGAGGGGAATATTGGACCCTTGACCGCTTCATTGAGAACACTATCATGGTAGATAACCTGACAAGGGAGTACCTGCCTCGCCCCAAGACGCCCCCGGCAGAGGCACCTATGCCCCCTAAGCACCCAGGACTGTGGCAGCTTGGAGCAGAGGTGACTGCCACCCTCCACACTGAGACACAGCTCGTGGTTCCCCTAGAGGCATCCTAGGGGTCATCTCAGGTGCAGACCCCCACGTTGATAGATTCAGGAGCTGCTAGCTGCTTTATGGACATGGATTTTGTCGAGCCCAGAGAGTACCGGGACTTAGCTGAGGCCTTCAGTAAAATGAAGGCAGCAACCTTACCTCTGCACAGGCCTTGGGACTGTGCCATTGACCTGCTGCCAGGTACGACACCTCCCCCGGAGTAGAACTTACCCCTTGTCCTTCCCTGAGCAAAGAGTCCTCCGAGAATACGTGAAGGAGGCCTTGGCCTCTGGCATCATTAGACCATCCACCTCCCTAGCAGCCGCTGGATTCTTTTTCATTAAGAAGAAGGACGGAGGGCTGCAGCCTTGCATTGACTATCGAGGGTTAAACGCTATCACGGTCAAGTACCCTCATCCCTTGCCTCTCATTGCCGCTGCACTGGAGCAGGTTCATGGGGATTAGGTTTTCATAAAGCTGGACCTGCACAGCGCGTACAATCGTATCCAGGAGGGTGTTGAGTGGAAGACCGCTTTTAGTACCTCCTTGGGCCACTACGAGTACCAGGTCATGCCGTTCAGCCTAGCCAGTACGCCATCCATACCCCAAGCTTTTGTCAACAATGTGCTGGGGGACCTAGTAAACGAGGGAGTGCTGGTCTACCTGGACGACATCCTCATCTACTCCCAGACTATGGACCGACACGTCCTCCTGGTGAGGCAAGGTCTCAAGAGGCTGCTCAAGAAGCTGCTAGACATCAAGGGAGAGAAATGTGTCTTCCACCAGAACCAGGTCTCCTTCCCAGGGTTTGTGCTGAAGGCCGACGGAGTGGCCATGGATCCAGCTAAGGTCCAAGAGGTACTGGACTGGCCCCGGCCCACAATGTTCAAGGCCCTGCAGCGTCTTTTGGAGTTTGCCAATTTCTTTCAGGTTTATTCGAGGTTTCAGTTCGGTGGTGGCCCCGCTGACGGCACTCCTGCGGGAGGAAGCAAGAAGCTGGCATGGACCGAAGAAGCCCAGAATGCCTTTCAGGAGCTCAAGGAACGGTTTACATCAGCACCGATCCTCCGACACCCGGATCCATCCCTCCCATTCGTGGTGGAGGTGGACTCCTCAGAGGAAGGGGTCGGGGCCGTTCTATCCCAGAGGCAAGGTCATCCCCCAAAGCTTCACTCTTGTGCATTTTTCTTGAAAGTTGAATCCAGCCAAGCACAATTATAATATTGGGGAGAGAGAATTGTTGGCCGTAAAATTAGCTCTCGAAGAATGGCGACACTGGCTAGAGGGCACTACTCATCCGTTTCTTGTCCTGAGTGACCACAGAAACCTTGAATATCTGCAAAGGCACGGTGCCTGAACCCTTGACAAGCTCTCTGGGATTTGTTTTTTTCTCGGTTTCAGTTTACAGTTACTTACAGGCCAGGGTCCAAGAATATCAAGGCAGATGCTCTGTCCCAGATACTTGGCTGAGACCCAGAAGGGACCCTGCCTGCACCCATCCTGCCTGAGCATTGTGTGGTGGCAGCTCCAGCATGAACTGCAGACAGCCCAAGAACAGGATCCTGGACCTGCCGAAAGACCTGAAGGTAAAGAATACGTACCCGTCCAGCTTCAGCCTTCCCTCCTCCATTGGGCACACGACTCCCCGGTGGCAGGACACCCCGGCCACCGGCGGACCCTCTCCCTCCTCCAGGGCTGTGACCATCCGTGCGGGAGGATGTGCAGGAGTACGCCGAGGCCTGTGAGACATGCGCCCAAGCCCGTACTCCTACCAGAAGCCTGCCGGCCTACTGGAACCTCTACCTGTCCCAGCCTGACCTTAGTCCCATGTATCCATAGATTTCCTGGTAGACCTCCTGCTCTCACAAGGTAACACTGTCGTCTTAATTGTCCTCAACCGATTATCGAAGACCTGCCGCCTAATACCCTTGCCGCAGCTCCCGGAGACCACCGAGGCCCTGTTCCACCACGTCTTCCGCCTGTATGGCCTTCCGGAAGACATTGTCTCCGATTGCAGCCCCCAGTTCACTTCACAGCTCTGGAAGGCCTTCTGGCAGCAGCTGGGGCTTGCGGTAAGCTTGACAGCTAGATATCACCCTCATGCCAACGGGCAGGTCGAGAGACTCCACCAAGAGCTAGGGCAGTTCCTGAGATCTTACTGCAGTTGGAAACAACATCACTGGGCCTGTTACCTACCCTGGGTGGAATACGCCCCATTCCTCCACCGGAATCATGCCCTTCCAGTGTGTGCTCGGTTATCATATTGGACTCACCGAGCCAGGTTTCGGTAAAAAAAGAATAGAATTGTAACTTCGTATTAAGTCATATTATTATTAGTAGTATTAGCTGTAGTATTATGCCTTTGATTCTTTGTTCAGCACTCAGAGTCAAAGTGTGAGAAGAGAAATCTTTAAAAATAAGTTGAATTGAATTGAATTGAACTGAACTGAATTTCACACAAAGGTGTCCACTACCGTCTTGAGAGTAGCAGGCAAACTAGACCGAACACAGATAGAAAAAGAAGCAGAAGGCCCAGGTGCACTGATATTTGGCATGTATTATTTAAGAATACAACCAACTGAGGCTTTGTTTCTCAAAATACAGACTCTGTACTGATTCTCTTGTGCAATTTGTGCATCTGAGCCTTCAATCTTTACATTTACGTTACATTTACTTACTTAGCAGACACTTTTTTTTCCAAAGCAACTTCCAATGAGCTTTATTTAGTGTTATCAGCCCACACACCTAATTCTCCAAGGCGACTTACACTGCTAGATACACTACTTACAATGGGTCACTCATCCGTACACCAGTGAAACACACTCTCTCTGTCACTCACACACTATGGGTGAACCTGAACAGCATGTCGTTGGACTATAGAAGGAAACCAGTACACCCAGAGGAAACCCACGCAGACATGGGAGAACAAGCAAACTCCAACAGAGACTGAGCAGGGATCGAACCCATGTCCTCTCGCACCACCCAGGTGCTGTGAGATAGCAGCGCTACCATATTTTGTATGAAATCTTCAGCTTCTGACATATGAAATAACCTTCATTTTGCAGAACAGTAGACTGACATGTTTCTTGAGAAAAGTGTTTTGCTTTGCCCGTTTTTGAAACCTGAAATGAACTTTCAGAATACCAGTACTTTGCAAAACAAGAAAAGACAATGTACTTGAGTTTCCTATTAAGACACTGGAGTAATGGCTGCTGAAAACAGGGCTTTGCAGTTATATATGAATAATAAATGACAAATCAGTTATTTCAAGCAGTAATAGCTATTTGCAACATTAGTAATGATGTCTTGGTTATATTTTTAAACCAATTTAATGGCACCTTGATTAAAAATGTATAAATTCTTAAAAACATGAACATTTCTGAGTGACTTGAAACTTTTGAATGCTAATGTACATATGTATGTATGCAGTGAATTTAGGAAGTATTCAGACCCCTCACTTTTTCCACATTTTTAATGTTGCAACCTTATGCTAAAATCACACACACACACACACACACACACACACACACACACACACACATTTTCAGAACCGCTTGTCCCATACGGGGTCACGGGGAACCGGAGCCTACCCGGTAACACAGGGCGTAAGGCCGGAGGGGGAGGGGACACACCCAGGACAGGACGCCAGTCCGCCACAAGGCACCCCAAGCTGGACTCTAACCCCAGACCCACCGGAGAGCAGGACTGTGGTCCAACCCACTGCGCCACCACGCCCCCGCTGCTAAAATCATTCAAATTCATTAAGGTGTACTACAAACAAGGTGCAGAAAAATCTCAACAATGATCAGTATACATAGGTTGCACCTGAGCTAAATTTCAAGTTTTATAGCAAGAGGTCTGAATACTTATGTCAATGCAATATTTCTGTTTTTTAATTTTAATAAATTTGTAAAAAATTCGAAAATCCCATTTTTCTTTCCCATTGCCATAATAGGATATTCAGTGTAAACTGATGAGGGAAAAAAATTATTTAAATGATCAATATCTATAAACTGAACTTAAAATCAGAGTGGAAAAAAGTAATAGAAAGAATTATACAAAATATAAATAAAATTGTATATTTTCAAACATCCATCCATCCATCCATCTTGCTCCGCTTTTATCCGGGGCCGGGTCGCGGGGGCAGCAGTCCGAGCAGAGTACTCCAGACCTCCCTCTCCCCGCACACCTCCTCCAGTTCCTCTGGGGGAACCCCAAGGCGTTCCCAGGCCAGCCAGGAGACATAGTCTCTCCAACGTGTCCTGGGTCTGCCCCGAGGCCTCCTCCCAGTGGGACAAGCCCGGAGCACCTCCCCAGGGAGGCGTCCAGGAGGCATCCGGAACAGATGCCCGAGCCACCTCAACTGGCTCCTCTCGATGCGGAGGAGCAGCGGCTCTACTCCGAGCTCCTCCCGGGTGACTGAGCTCCTCACCCTATCCCTAAGGGTGCGCCCAGCCACTCTGCGGAGGAAACTCATTTCTGCCGCTTGTATCCGCGATCTCATTCTTTTGGTCATGATCCAGAGTTCATGACCATAGGTGAGGGTAGGAACGTAGATTGACCGGTAAATTGAGAGCTTCGCCATACGATTCAGCTCCCTCTTCACCACAACAGACCGGTACAATGACCGCATTACTGCGGACGCCGCACCGATCCGTCCGTCGACCTGCCGCTCCATTTTTCCCTCACTCGTGAACAAGACCCCAAGATACTTAAACTCCTCCACTTGAGGGAGCAACTCCCCCCTAACCCGGAGGGAGCAATCCACCTTTTTCCGACTGAGAACCATGGCCTCGGATTTGGAGGTGCTGATTCTCATCCCCGCCGCTTCGCACTCGGCTGCAAACCTCCCCAGTGCACGCTGCAAGTCTTGACTTGATGAAGCCAACAGGACCACATCGTCCGCAAAAAGCAGAGACGAGATCTCGCGGCCACCAAAACAGACACCCTCCGTTCCCTGACTGTGCCTAGAAATTCTGTCCATAAAAATAATGAACAGAATCGGTGACAAAGGGCAGCCCTGGCGGAGTCCAACATGCACCGGGAACAGGTCTGACTTACTGCCGGCAATGCGAACCAAGCTCCTGCTCCGGTCATACAGGGAACGAACAGCCCGTAGCAACGAGCCCCGAACCCCATAATCCCGAAGCACCCCCCACAGGATGCCACAAGGGACACGGTCGAATGCCTTCTCCAGGTCCACAAAACACATATGGACTGGTTGGGCAAACTCCCACGAACCCTCCAACACCCTAGTGAGGGTACAGAGCTGGTCCAGTGTTCCACGGCCAAGGCGAAAACCGCATTGCTCCTCCTGAATCCAAGGTTCAACTATCGGTCGAATTCTCCTTTCCAGTACCCCAGCATAGACTTTCCCAGGGAGGCTAAGGAGTGTGATCCCCCTGTAGTTGGAACACAATCTCCGGTCCCCCTTCTTAAAAAGAGGGACCACCATCCCGGTCTGCCAGTCCAGAGGCACCGTTCCCGAACTCCACGCGATGCTGCAGAGGCGTGTCAGCCAAGACAGCCCCACAACATCCTGAGACTTGAGAAACTCGGGGCGGATCTCATCCACCCCCGGAGCCTTGCCACCGAGGAGTTTTTTGACTACCTCAGCAACTTCAGCCAGGGTAATGGACGAGTCCCCCTCCGAGTCCCCAGCCTCAGCTTCCTCTACGGAAGGCGTGTTGGAGGGATTGAGGAGATCCTCAAAGTACTCCTTCCACCGCCCGAGAACATCCTCAGCTGAGGTCAGCAGCGCACCACTTCCACTGTAAACAGTGTTCGTGGAACACCGCTTCCCCCCTCTGAGTCGCCGGACGGTTTGCCAGAATCTCTTTGAGGCCGACCGAAAATCTTCCTCCATGGCCTCACCGAACTCCTCCCAAGCCCGAGTTTTTGCCGCGGCGACTGCCAGAGCCGCGCTCCGTTTGGCCCGTCGGTACCTGTCAGCTGCTTCAGGAGTCCCATGAGCCAGCCAGGCCCGATAGAACTCCTTCTTCAGCTTGACGGCATCCCTTACTTCCGGTGTCCACCACCGTGTTCGGGGATTGCCGCCGCGACAGGCACCGGAGACCTTATGGCCGCAGCTCCGAACCGCCGCACCGACAATGGAGGAGCGGAACATAGTCCATTCAGACTCAATGTCCCCCACCTCCCTCGGGACCTGGTTGAAACTCTGTCGGAGGTGGGAGTTGAAGACCTCTCTGACAGGGGCCTCCGCCAAACGTTCCCAACAGACCCTCACTATGCGTTTGGGCCTGCCAGGTCTGTCCAGCTTTTTCCCCCGCCATCGAATCCAACTCACCACCAGGTGGTGATCAGTTGACAGCTCAGCCCCTCTCTTCACCCGAGTGTCCAAGACATATGGCCGAAGATCAGAAAAAACGACTACAAAGTCGATCATCGACCTCCGACCTAGGGTGTCCTGGTGCCAAGTGCACTGATGGACACCCTTATGCATGAACATGGTGTTCGTTATGGATAAACCGCGACTAGCACAGAAATCCAATAACAACTCACCGCTCGGGTTCAGATCAGGGAGGCCGTTCCTCCCAATCACGCCCCTCCAGGTATCACTGTCGCTGCCCACGTGGGCGTTAAAGTCCCCCAGTAGAACGACAGAGTCCCCAGTGGGAGCGCTTTCCAGCACGCCCCCCAGGGACTCTAAAAAGGCCGGGTACTCTACACTGCCGCTAGGCGCATAAGCACAAACGACAATGAGAGACCGTTCCCTGACCCGAAGGCGTAGGGAGATGACCCTCTCATTCACCGGGGTAGACTCCAACACATGGCGGCTGAACTGGGGGGCTATTAATAAGCCCACACCAGCCCGCCGCCTCTCACCTTGGGCAACGCCAGAATAGTGGAGAGTCCACCCTCGATCGAGTAGAGTGGTTCCAGAACCCAAGCTGTGAGTGGAAGTGAGCCCGACTATATCTAGACGGTATCTCTCAACTTCCCGCACCAGCTCAGGCTCCTTCCCCGCCAGTGAGGTGACATTCCAAGTCCCAAAAACCAGAGTTGGCGCCCGAGGTTTGGGTCGGCCGGGCACTCGGCCCCGACCACCGCCCAAATCACAATGCACCGGCCCCTTACGGTTTCTCCGGCAGGTGGTGAGCCCACCGAAGAGCGGCTCCACGTTGTGGCTTCGGGCTGAGCCCGGCCAGGCCCCGTGGGCATAGACCTGGCCACCAGGGGCTCGCATGCGAGCCCCCCCCCAGGCCTGGCTCCAGGGTGGGGCCCCGGTGACCCCATACCGGGCGGGGTAAACGGACGCCTTGATTTTTTCGTCATAAGGGGTTTTTGAAAAACCCCTATTTTCAAACATATTTGTAAATATTTCCACAAACTGAACTCAAGAACTAGAATTACAACAAATAATGAACACTGGGTAAAGAAAGTGAGAGACATGGTATAAAGGACTGGATATAAAGAATAATGCATAAAGATACCATTAAAGCTGATCCAAAAATATTAAAATAAATGAACAGGCCATGGGTAAAGACAACAAAAATTATGTTAGAAGTCCTTTTAGTTTTATATACCGGTATCCCTGTTACACAGACCTAATATGTTCCTGAAAATTTCCTTTCCTATTATTTTAAATGAAAAAAAATATATGCCTGCATATAAAACTCTATATTTTTAATTGCTTATTTAGATGTGCATTGTCTCTTGTCAATGATTTCAGGTAAATCCATGTGTATTTATAAGCTGATGATTCTAATTTTGTGTCACTACCCAGAAGAATCATTCAGACGATCACGGGGATGCCACTCCATGTCCATCCAGCACTATCAGTGCACCTGATCCCTATAAAAAGGATGAAAGGGCTACCATCGGTTCGTGGATTACTTATCGGCATTACACTGACTTGCTTGCATTCATAAAATTGTCCTCGTTTACATTTACATGTACATTTATTCATTTAGCAGATGTTTTTCTCCAAAGCAGCGCACATCTCATAGAAAATATATTGTGTGCATCACATTAGCAGAAAGAGAGACATAGATGCAGACACATGATTCTTAAGTACAGTTAGTTTGTTTCTTTCTACCATATTCACCAATGTTCATCACACAAGTAGCTGCATAAAACTCAGGACCTTTATGTTCGTGTTTACTCAAAGTCTTGTCTTCCGTCAGTACATTCCTGTTCCTGTCTTGTCTGCACCAGTCCTCCATGCCCCGTCCTTGTCATGTGTTCCAGTCCTGTCTCTGTCACACCTCTGTGTACCCGCTCCAGCCCTGTATACCTATTCCACTTTTTCTCCATGTAAGGACACTGTGTGCATTACATTTTGTTACTACTACATGAATAAATGAGCAGTATGTTCAGGAATGCTTGAAAAACTCTTCTTTTCTCACCTGGATATGGCATATGTGGATCTAATGCATTTCTTGACATTGAAATGCATTGTACAGCTTTACATTCAATCCAGAAAACAAGTCACGAACTTGCTATCTGATTTCAGTTTCTGAATTATTCTTTATTATTATAGTCAGGTGGTTCCGAATGAGGGACATTTGGGTCCCAAGGGATAGAGGAAGATTTTCATTTTTGCATGGTGCTGAGTCAAACCTGACCCTTAGCAACCACTTCCGTGGTTTTCAAGGCAAGTCAAGGGAGGAACAGAGCTGGATTGCCAGGTCCTACAGGAAGACTTATGTTTTTGCAAATGTGATGCATTTCGGGTTGGAAGGTGCTATGTGGACTAAATTCAGAATAGTACTTGAAAGCGGGTATTTGTGATGCATCACACTGATGCAGGAGCAAAAAAGAATGTATTTGTGTTGACTAGTGTTGCAGCAAGTACAAGATCTAGAAGAGGTCCTTCCTTTATCTCTTCTGTATGATCTTTTCTCAGTGTGTTGCTGCTCTTATGTTTCAGATGAATTCACTGCAAAGAAGTAAGCTTTAGTCTATGGTGTTTGCTTCCAGCGAAATAAACAAATACCAGGTGTCACTGAACTGTATGCAGTATATTGTCTGTTGAGAAGTACTGATTCAGGATTATGTGAATATAAACTTGTAAAATGTGCGTTTTTAAAAGTGGCATCAGATTCATACCCTCATGCACCTTTTAACCAATTTTTTTCTTGGTTTTGTGTCATTCTTTTATATCATTGTGTTTTCAGGGACACTGATCAATGAAATGTTAAAGCTGTATTTTGTATGAAACAGCAACAAAGTACACCAGAGTTAAAATTTTCTGAAAATCACCCTGTCTGCTAATGATTGGTTGAATCAGGGGAAATCTGAGCTGTTAACAGTCTTACTTTTAGGAACATACAATTTTTTCAGCTTTAATTATACCCATTTAATGCTCCACATAAAAGGGGTAAGTACCTTTTATGCTAATTGTTGCATTTCAGTGTACAGTATTATATTTCCATGGAATAATTTGTAGAAAGTTGTTAAAAAGGCATGGAAAAATAGATGCTTTCCGTTTATAATTTGTGATACGCTCTGCTTATTCTGTTTATGACATAGCATAATTCTCAAGGATGTGCATTGTCTCTTAGACTCTATCGGTTATAGTTTGTCTTTCTGAAGATCATTCAATTGAGCCCTACCTCTGTGACATTTTTGACGTATCAGTTGACGTCTTTAAAACAAGTTGTAGTGTGCAATTACTCTTTGTAGAGTGTGGCCCCAGAGGCCTGTAGAAATGCATTTGGCTTTTAGCTCCTAAAGTGTCACCCTTGGCGCATTATTGATTACTCCATTTCTCACATTTGAGGGTCTTTAGTTGCAGCGTCAGCCTGGTACTACACCAGCTCCCTGGGTAATTTGGTGGGAGTCAAAGATGACACTCAGACTTACACTTGTCTATAGTCTAAGTCGAAGGAAGCTGCCATGAGGGCGCTTCAATAAGTGGAGACACCAGAGTAACACTGGGCTTATTACAGTGCCACTGCAGCACTTTTGTTTTTCTCTTTCATCCACCTGACTTCTCTGCTAATGAGTACCATGGTAATCCAACCTAATGATATAGTAATGCATATTTTAAATACAAAAGCAGAGCTCATGGCAATAAACACGTTAAATTACGTATGTGTAATTTATGTCTGTGTGTAATGGAAAAGGGTGCATTATCTTAAGCAAGTGTACAAGCGTATGTTTATACTTATTTGTTTTGTATTTATACACATTGGCATATATGTATTTTACTTTTGCATGGAATATACTGTATGTTTGTACTCTAGTTCCTTAATAGTTCCTCATACCACTATAACCTTTATTTAATAAAAGCAGTGAAATTTTCCATATTGATATACAGAGCAAGGAAAGACTTTTAGATAATTAACATAGAATATTTTAGGGTTGGGGGTGCGGTGGCGCAGTGGCGCGGACCACAGTCCTGCTGTCTGGTGGGTCTGGGGTTCGAGTCCCGCTTGGGGTACCTTGCGACGGACTGGTGTCCCGTCCTGGGTGTGTCCCCTCCCCCTCCGGCCTTACGCCCTGTGTTGCCGGGTAGGCTCCGGTTCCCCGTGACCCCATATGGGACAAGCGGCTCTGAAGGTGTGTGTGTGTGTGTGTGTGTGTGTGTGTGTGTGTGTGTGTGTGTGTGTGTGTGTGTGTGTGTGTGTGTGTGTGTGTGTGTGTATTTTAGGGTTCTCCAGTAGAAATGTAAAAACCTAGGATACGGAAAGGTTGTTGGAATCCTGCTGTAGAACACAAGCATTTAAAGAAATAGTATCTTCATTTGAGGGGGTGCGGTGGGTTGGACCACAGTCCTGCTCTCCGGTGGGGTGCCTTGCGACGGACTGGCGTCCCGTCCTGGGTGTGTCCCCTCCCCCTCCAGCCTTACGCCCTGTGTTGCCGGGTGGGCTCCGGTTCCCCGTGACCCCGTATGGGACAAGCGGTTCTGAAAATGTGTGTGTGTATATATACACACACACACACATTATCAGAACCGCTTGTCCCTTACAGGGTCACGGGGAACTGGAGCCTACCCGGCAACACAGGGCGTAAGGCCGGAGGGGGGAAGGGGACACACCCAGGACGGGACGCCAGTCCGTCGCAAGGTACCCCAAGCGGGACTTGAACCCCAGACCCACTAGGCAGCAGGACTGCGGTCCAACCCACTGCGCCACCGCACCCCCTGTGTATATATATATATCTTCATTTGTCCATAGTGTACTTGTATTGTGTATCTATTTTGGGTGACCATAAAATAGCCTTTACTTCAATAATATCACATGAAAGTCCCTTTAATCATGATTAGTGTAAGAATTTACAAAAAGAAATGAATTTGAAATTTTTTAAAACCTTTTTTGTCCATTTTTTTTCTTCTTTCTACATTTTTTGAGAAATTTTGCAGAAAGGAAATGAGAGAAGGACATCCTGAGCTCCACAGCAGTTCAGTAATATGACTCCATTAATGTTTAATATTTCAAGGCGCAAAACTTGCCAAGCTTGATCTCATGTGATTAATTCGCCTTGTTGCATGCAGCGCTTTGGCTTTGTCTGAAAGTCTTCAACTGGCAGTTGTGCTGTTGAAGTTTTAGCAAGTGTGTGTGAGTGTGTGCGTGTGTGTTCTCTTCATCTAATTCTGCGTTTTTTTTTTTTTTTTTTTTGAATTTTTAGAATTCGTGCTTTAATAGTTGTTAGCAATTTCCTTTACTGCAATTATTTTTTTATACTTTTTTAACATGGTTAAACATGTGGGAAATTTAAGTTCCTATGACTGACTGTGTGAGTCTTGTTTTAACAGAAAATGTCACTTTGCTAAAAAAGGAAAGAGGCAGATGCCGACCAGAATTCCTCTTTGTAGGTGGAGAATAAATGTTTACTACTACATTATTAAATGACAAAAATATCCACTGCGTGTATGAGTGTATACAGTCCACCTTGTGGAACCAGAGCTGCAGATTCAAAATCAGAGCAGAACCACTGACCTCATGAGTACTGTCAACTGTGTGTGTGTCTGTTTCTGTGTGTGTGTATCCCTGTCTGTGTCTGTGTGCATGGTGAGGGCTTAACTTTAACTATGTGAAATGATTTCCCTTCCTGCTCCTCCCTGCAGGCTGTCAAAGATGAGTGTCTCTGTGTGTTTTATGGGTAAAAAGCTTGAAGCATATTGTAGATATTAATTTAAGTATTAATGGAAAACCCAATTAGCGAGTTAGCGATATTAAACTCCATGGCTTAACTAAGATTTTGTTCTTTCTCATTATCATCTCATTTTAAAACATTATAATGCAGAATTTTGTTTTGAAAAGCAGAGATAGAACTTCTTACCATCACAGGTTTGTTTTATGGCAATAATCAGTACAATGAAGGCCACCCAGCCTACAGCTGAATGTGAAATATTCTGCATATGAAATGAAAAAAGCTTGAAGTACACTTAGAAGAATCAGGGCCAAAAAGTTAAGGAAGACCATGTCCTTGGCATTAGAATGGAGAAAATCCTGCATTCTGACAACCACAATCAAACAAGATCGGTGTCAGCCTTGCCTCAGGTAACATCTTTAATCACCCACCCACTGTGGTTAATGGAAGGGCATAAACCTAAAAAAAATGCTCTGAGTCAAAATGACAGAACAGGAGACAGCAAATGGGCTAATTGTGCTCAATGCCATCTTATGAGGAAAACAAGAACCTACAAAATTAACATCAAAAATGCACACAAGTGCAGCTCACATAATTTACTGTAGGTTGGAGAACATTCTTTTTAATGCTTACAATATGTTAATTCACTGAAGATATGGTTCACTGCAGTAGTCCTCCTGTTCAAAATGAGAACAAACATTGGTGAAGTTGGGTACAGCAGTCAAACACAATTCTCAAATACTTTTCTACTTGGAGGAAAAAAAAAAACTAATTTAAAAGTAAAACTACTTCAAAAAATATAACTGAGTATAAGTAAAAATGCACCATATAAAAAAAACTTACATAGGTTCTAAAGTTATATGGATTCCAAATAGTTTTATGTCACAAACTCCACAAATCTTAACGGCTATATACTCTATATTTTGAATCTTTTCAATGAATTTAATTTGCTATGGTAACGGAATTGATATTTTTTTAAATGTTTTTCTACAAATGTACTCAATTGAAAGTGAAAAGTTTCAATGGCAAAAATTTTGTCAGATTGGTTTTCCTCCAGTGTAAACAACAGAATAAATGTAACTCATTACAACCCACTTCAAGGTATTGCTGCTGGATTTTTCCATTGCAACTCCATCATTCTAATTTTGGTTTATAACTTTTTCAAAGCTCAGAACACAATATATTAACATTTAAAACATTATGCAGACTTAAGAACCTATTAAATGAAATGTGTGAAATTGGAAAACGGCACAAAAAAAGAATACCCACACAGATAAACAAACATGATATTCTCTATTTTGTTTGGGAATCATTCTTGTGTGCATGACAGGATTGTAATTACACTGGCATACCATCAACAGTGAAATGTAAGGCCTTTTTTCCGCATTTACAAGCACCAAAAGATGTTGAAATGCCATAACGGGTGAAAGAATGAATAAATGTACCTCTGAAATAGGATAATATCTGCATGTCATGCCAATATGTGCATCCCATGTCCATTGTTTGTTTATCTTTATCCTTGTGTTAAGTTAGAAAAAATTTCAAAAAGAAAAATTTTTGTTAATAGCATAATTACTGTGCATTTTGGTGGCAGTGAAAAGTATAAACTGCTGTTTGCTATGCAGATATTGGTGGCTGCGGGGTTGCGAGAACTGCAACATTGGATCCTCAGCCTGTCTCAGACTGGCGATGGTGAGACCTCGGTGGTATCATGTGTCCTCACAGACTGCTAACTGACATGTGTTCAGGGGCTGTCACACCATCAGTTGCACCATGTGGTGGGGGATATATTACATCCACTCATAAAGGTGATTAGTAGTTCCCTGTAAGTCTATCATATATAAATGCATATATGTATATACAGTGTGTGTATATATATATATTATATATATATATATTATATATACATACATATGTATACACACACACAAACACACACTTTCTGAACCGCATGTCCCATACGGGGTCGCAGGGAACCGGAGCCTACCCAGCAACACAGGGCGTAGGGCCAGAGGGGGAGGGGACACACCCAGGATGGGACGCCAGTCTGTCGCAAGGCACCCCAAGCAAGACTTGAACCCCAGACCCACTAGAGAGCAGGACTCGGTCCAACCCGGTCCAACCCACTGCACCACCACGCCCCCTATATATATAGTGAATACAGCACTATGAACAATCCCTACTGAGACCAACCAGCTGATGTACAACACAGCAACAGTGATCCTTGAGATGCTTGGATACAAGATGAGTACCAAGCATAAGAAGCAGTATCCTCCATGAAAAAGAAGGCTAGAGGCAAGATCAAAGCAGCACGAAGGGAAGATAGCCAGCTATTGGAACTGCAGGAAGGTGTGATGAAGACCCTGCCTAAGAAGTACAGCAAGCTGTCTATACCTGAGGCCTTAGAAAGTGCCAAGCAAAGACTCACAGCCTTGGCTAACCGCCTGAAGAGGTACACAAGAGGGATAGAGGGCAGAAGAATAAACCAGATGTTCTCCAAAGAGTACTCTCAGTGGTAGGGTAATAACATGAGAGTGGACCCACCAAGGTTGGAGACTGAGCACACACACACTTTCTGAACCGCTTGTCCCATTCAGGGTCACAGGGAACCAGAGCCTACCCGGTAACACAGGGCGTAAGACCAGAGGGGGAGGGGACACACCCAGGACGGGACACCAGTCCGCCACAAGGCGCCACAAGGCACCCCAAGCGGGCCTCGAACCCCAGACCCACCGGAAAGCAGGACTGTGGTCCAACCCACTGTGCCACCGCACCTCTGCGGAGACTGAGCAATACTGGAAAAACATATGGGAGAAGGAGGCATCACATAACAACAAAGCACAGGGGCTAGTGGATGTAAGAGTGGACCACAGCAACCTCAGGATCCAGTAACCATCACAGTGGCAGGCATCCAAGAATGTATGAAGTACAAGAACTGGACAGCACCAGTCCCTGACATGATCCATGCCTTCCGGCTAAAGAAGCTGGCAACACATGAACCAGCTGCTAATGGATGGGACCCGCCCTGAATGGTTAACAGAAGGCCGGACAGTCCTGATCCTGAAGGACCCCCAGAAAGGAGCAGTCCCATCCAACTATCGCCCGATAACCTGCCTCTGCACAATATGGAAGCTGCTCTCAGGTATCATAGTGGCTAAGATGAACAGGCATATGGCTCAATACATGAGCGGGGCCCAGAAAGGAATTGGTAGAAACACCAGAGGAGCAAAACACCAGCTACTGGTAGACAGAACAGTCACTCGAGACTGCAAGACCAGACAGACCAACCTGTGCACCGCCTGGATTGACTTCAAGAAAGCCTATGACTCGATGCCTCACTCATGGATCCTGGAATGCTTAGAACTACACAAGATCAACAGGACACTAAGAACCTTCATCAGGAACTCAATGGGGCAGTGGAAAACAACCCTAGAGGCCAACTCCAAGCAAATTGTGCAAGTCACCGTCAAGTGCGGCATCTACCAAGGAGATGCATTGTTCCCCCTGCTGTTCTGCGTAGGCCTGAACCCCCTCAGCCAGATCATCACCAAGACTGGCTACGGATACCGACTACGGAATGGAGTAAACATCAGTCACCTCCTCTACATGGATGACATCAAGCTGTATGCCAAGAGTGAACGAGACAGCAGCCGCCAAATACCTGCAGAGAGTAAGGCAAGTCCTGACAAATCAGCTGAATGGGAAGAACAAGGTCCGGGCTATCAACACCTATGCCCTGCCGGTCATCAGATACCTCGCTGGCGTAATAAGCTGGCCAAAAGAGGAGATAGAAGCCACTGAGGCTGTACAATAAGCGGAAAGAAGGAGGCCGAGGACTAGTGAGTGTCAGAACCACTATCCAGGATGAAACAACAAAGATCCTTGACTACATCAGGAAGAGGACCCCGACTGATGAGATACTTAGTGAATACCTCAGGCAGCAGAAACCTGAGAAGGAGGACGAGGAAGAACAGGAACCATCATGGAAGGACAAACCCCTACACGCTATGTACCACTGGCAGATTGAAGAAGTGGCTGATATCGAAAAATCATACCAGTGGCTGGACAAAGCTGGACTGAAAGACAGCACAGAGGCACTAATCATAGCAGCACAGGAACAAGCTCTAAGTACAAGATCAATAGAGGCCGGGGTCTACCGCACCAGGCAGAACCCCAGGTGCAGGCTGTGCAAAGATGCCCCTGAGACAATCCAGCACATAACAGCAGGGTGTAAGATGTTAGCAGGCAAGGCATACATGGAACGCCATAACCAAGTAGCTGGCATAGTGTACAGGAACATCTGTATCGAGTATGGGCTGGAAGTCCCAAGATCAAAGTGGGATACATCCCCAAGGGTGGTCGAGAATGACCAAGCTAAGATCCTGTGGGACTTCCAGATCCAGACTGACACACTGGTAATGGCTAACCAACCGGACATGGTAGTGGTGGACAAACAGAGGAAGAAAGCCGTAGTGATAGATGTCGCCATCCCAAGCAATGGCAACATCAGAAAGAAAGAACATGAGAAGATTGAGAAATACCAAGGACTGAGAGAAGAGCTAGAAAAGATGTGGAAGGTGAAGGCAACAGTGGTCCCCGTGGTAATCGGAACACTTGGGGCTGTGACCCCTAAGCTGGGAGAGTGGCTCCAGCAGTTCCCGGGAACAACATCCGAGATCTCTGTCCAGAAGAGCGCGGTCCTAGGAACAGCTAAGATACTGCGCAGAACCCTCAAGCTCCCAGGCCTCTGGTAGAGGACCCGAGCTTGAAGGAGTAAGACCGCCCGCAAGAGGGGGCGAGTAGGAAAATTTTTTCATATATATAAATATACACACACTTTGTAAAATTATTATACTTACTATACACTGTATATTGAAGGATTACCTTGTATGCATCACCCTATGAACCCTATCTGAAAAATCATTTGTTGGGCAGTTTTTTTGAGAACAAACTACTGAATGCAAGATATCTAAGTGTTCACTGAACTCAACAGCATTGACAGCGAAATCATGTCTGTTTGCTCTCCAAATGATTTAATCATCTGTAGTATTTTGTAAAATATTGTCAGCTGAATGAAAAGCATTCAGGAAGATTTCATGCATTCTTTTTATCTTGATATGATTATAAACCCTTCACAGATGCTGCAGAATGCAGAAAACACTTCCCTCTGAGATAATACTGCATGCCATGGTGAACAAGACATTTAAGTGTGAACTGGGACATCGGGTTATTAGCACTTAACAATGTCATTTTTTAATCTAGAAGGGCCAGGAGGGGAGGGGTTGGGCAGCCCTGGCCACTTGGACCCCTAGAGGTTTTTTCTTCCTTGCCTTTCAGTTGAATGTTTTTTTTTTTTTTTTGTTCTTTTCCTCTGTGGACAGTTGGCTTACTTACTGCTTTAATAATTACATCGTTATTGTTTAGTATTGTTTAATGTATAGCCATTATTTGTATTATGCTTCTGATCTTTTGTTCAATGCTCTGTGTCACTGTGTGAAAAGAGTTCTCTATAAAAGCAAATTGAATAATGTGAACTATACAAGTACATTTACCTGATGCTTTTCTCCAAAGCAACTTATAATGTCAAGGTTACAATTACTTAACTATTTACACAGCTGGGTAATTTTACTGGAGCAATTGAGGACAAGTACCTTGTTTTAGGGTACTACAGTCAGAGGGGAAGCTCAAACCCGTGACTTTTGGGCTCAAATGCAGTTGTTCTAACCACTATACTACAGGCTCTATAACGCACTTTAGCTCTTCTTTATATGTTGTTATTTACAAAAATTCAATTTTTTGCTTATTTGATACATTGTGATCAGGGGGTGCGGTGGCACAGTGGGCTTTCTGTCTGGTGGTTCTGGGGTTTGAGTCCTGCTTAGGGTGCCTTGGGACAGACTGGTGTCCTGTCCTGGGTGTGTCCCCTCCCCCTCCAGCCTTGTGCCCTGTGTTGCTGAATTAGGCTCCAGTTTGCTGCAAGCCTGCTCAGGACAAGTGGTTTCAGCCAGTGTGTGTGAAATACTGCAAACTTATGATAAAATACTATGAAACTCAAAAATAAACTTTCTCTGAGATGTCCATTGCTTTGGAGAAAAGCGTCTGAAAAGCATCTGCTTGAAGACATGAATAGATTTAAATATATAAGTATACTTATATAAGTGTAAGTATAAAGTATATCTTTGCTGCAAATAAGTGAGGACTGGCATGCTCTTCTTAGTAAAAGTTTTTTCATTTAGGCTGCCATGCCATTATAACAACAAGCTTTAGTATCTCTGAAAAATCAAACTATTAGACATGTATGAATTCCCACTTCTTCAATGACCAGATTTCAAATTAAGTCTTATTTCTCGTATTTTCAGGGGAAATAAGTTTATCAAGACAATCTTCAGAGCAACTGATGCAGGCCAGTCTATAGTACTCCTGCCAGCACCGACTATTGCTCATTATTCTTCTCCTGGCTGTCTTCCCGACTCCCTGCAACCTCTTCGTTTGGGCTGGAAGTGATCCTAATCACTGTATGTCTCATCATTGTTTGACCTTCTACTTTTGCCCTTTTTCATCATCTCATTCTATACCCACTGCAATATGTCATGCAATTGTTACTATGGATCGTAGTTACTTTGGCCTATCATCCTCTGCGCAAGTGCTAGCCCTCAACCCTAAATATTCCCATATTTATCTATCTTTCTCGCTGCATATCCATCGTCCATCATGAATGACCTCATTCACTTTTTTTTTCATTTTTATAATGACATTTGTTGATGTTTCAGAGCAAAATATTTGCCCGCTAAAAAGGAAAAGTTGATGTTTCAAAGCAAAAAATATCCCCGCTACTCTCCACCTTCATCTCTAAGATCATCAGCTCCTCACTCTCCTCTGGCTGTTTCCCAGCTGCCTTCAAAACCGCTCTAATTTCACCTCTGTTAAAAAAAAAACCCTCCCTGGATCCCAATCTGGTTGAAAATTACAGACCAGTCTCTCCCCTCTCATTCCTGTCTAAAACCCTAGAGCGGGCAGCCTGTGATCAACTATCTGAATTCCTTACCCGGAAGTATCTCGTCAGTGCTTATCAGTCTGGTTTCAAAGTTGGTCACTCCACTGAGATGGCCCTTCTGGCGGTGTCTGATGCTCTCCAAGCTGCTAGAGCCGCCTCCCTCTCCTCAGTCCTCATCCTCTTCGATCTGTCTGCAGTATTCAACAGAGTCAACCACCGGTTTCTACTCTTCTCTCTTAACCAGCTTGGGATCAAAGGTGCGGCATTAAGATGGTTTGCGTCCTACCTATCTGACAGATCCTATCAAGTGGTCTGGTGGAGCTCTCGTTCTTCTCCTCTGCCTCTCTCAACCGGTGTCCCGCAGGGCTTGGTATTGGTTCCTCTTCTTTTCTCAATCTACATCTTCTCCCTCGGTCCGGTCATAGCCTCCCATGGATTCAAATACCATTGCTACGCTGATGATACGCAGCTCTTCCTCTCCTTTCCACCTGGTGCATCAGACATCTCCGCAAACATTGCTGCCTGACTGTTGGACATCTCTTCCTGGATGTCTGATCACCACCTCCAACTCAACCTCTCCAAAACAGAGATTCTTTACTTCCCAGCTGGCCCGTCCTCCTGTCATGATCTATCGATCAACCTGGACAACTCATTCATTTCACCTAGTTCCTTGGCTAAGAGTCTGGGAGTAATGATTTACACGATTCTGTCTTTCTCTCAGCACATCGAAGCCACAACCCAGTCCTGCAGATACATTCAGCATAATAATCGTAGAATCCCTCTCTACTCACAATTGACTCTGCCCAGCTACTTGTCCAGGCCATGGTGACTTCCCATCTGGACTACTGCAACTCTCTCCTGTGTGGCCTTCCTGCTACTGCCATCAAACCTCTGCAGCTTTTACAAAATGCTGCTGCCCGAGTTTTCTTTGATTTGCCAAGGCGTTCCCACCTAGCTCCTCTTCTCATTTCTCTGCACTGGTTTCCTATAGCTGCCCGAATCAAATTCAGAACCGTGGTTATTGTCTTCAAATGCATCAAAAGAACTGCTCCCAGCTATTTATAGGACTTGATCAACCTCTACACCCCAGCCAGACCCCTTTGCTTGTCTACTTCTGCTTGCTTGGTGGTCCCGCGCACAAAAGGTAAAGCTTGGAAGTTCTCGGTTCTGGCTCCGTTGTGGTGGAACAACCTTCCCCTCTCACTCAGAACTGTGGAAACTCTGTCTACATTCAAGAAGGGTCTGAAAACTCACCTTTTCCGGATGCATTTCGCCCAAGATCTCTCCAGCTCATGTACAGTGTAAATGTTCATGCACCGTAACTTCATGAGCGTCACCAGATAAAGCCTTTAATCAGCCACTACTCCGGCATTGTATTGGTTGCTTGTGTATCGTATAATATTAACAAAAAAAAAAATGGTAGGAGGGTATCAGAATTTGTCTATCCTGTGTTTTATCCACCTACTTGAACGATGAACCTCGGTGCTATAAGTGGTAGGTAACAAACTAGGTTTACTTGAGTCACATGTCTGCAGCTATGTCTCTTTCTCTTAATATAATGCATAAATTGTACTTTTGCTGAGATGTAAATCGCTTTGGACAAAACCATCTGCTAAATGAATAAATGTAAATGTAAAATATTTTCATATGAATTTCATACCTATTCCAACACTTTTCATTATTTTATAGGTAACTTAGAAAGCATGGAAAATGAATTGAATTAAGAATGGACGAAGATAAACAGATATTGCTTCTGTATTAAATAAACGTAGCTGTATGGTTCTCAGTGATATTTCTATCACTGAGAACATTACTCAGGATGAACACAGTGGGCGCCTTCAGGTTACCTGGCCCCAAATTATCATTGGACACTACCTCCCGGGATGGAAGTGGTGAAGCCAAAAGTAACCCAAAAACCCATATCCCGTAACATTAAAGGGCGGTATAGAACAAAGAGGGAGATCTGAACTTTAGGGAAAGGCAACGTCTGTTTCAGGAGTGATAAGTGTTTTTAATTGTGGCTCTCCACAACACTCCCTTGTTTCGTGTCCTGTACAGCTACCACAACAATCAGCAGCAGTGTCTCTACTGGTAAGGAGTGTAACCAATTGTACCCCTAATTCATTTTACCTGTGACACTTTTGAGGGGGTGCAGTGGCACAGCAGACTTGGCTGGGTCCTGCTTTCTGCTGGGTCTGGGGTTTGAGTCCTGCTTGGGTGCCTTGTGGCAGACTGGCATCCTGTCCTGGCTGTGTCCCTTCCCTCTCTGGCCTTGTACCCTGTGCTGCCGGTTTAGGCTTTGGCTTGCCACAAACCTGCTTGGTGTGTGTGTGTGTATGTGTGTGTGTGTGTGTGTGTGTGTTTGAGAAAGAGAAACTTCTAGGGTTAGGACATGACAAGGAAGCCAAAGCTCTAGTGGCCTTTGAAGCTGCAGGAAAGTTTATAGATATTGCCACTGCCAGGTCTGAGGGTTCTCTTTGTAACCATGAAACAGAAGTTAAGAATTAGTTCTCTGGATGGAGCGCCTATAGGTTTGATTAAAGTAGATATGTGCACTGTACCGACTTTTCTGTTAAGTGGGAGCATTCCATACAAAAATGCTTCCCTTACAACACCATAACATGAGGCTACCTCTGGCTAGTTGCGCATAATCTCGTGTTGTCATGGAAAACAGTGGAGTTGCTCTTGTGGGGGAAAAGTTTGCTTAGAGATGCCTGACCCTCCCATTCCAAGATATGGCAGTGGAAAGCCTCAACATGTCTTTGATTTGGCAAGTTTCTAATACATTACATCTCTTTATTTAGCAGATGATTTTTCTCCAACATGACTTCCAATAAACTCTATGTAGTGCTATCAGCCCACACACCTTATTCACTAAGTGACTTACGCTGCTAGATACACTACTTACAATGGGTCACTCATCCATACATCAGTGGAACACACTCTTTGTCACTCACACACTATGGGTAAACCTGAAAAACATGTCTTTGGACTGTGGGAGGAAACCCACATAGACACAGGGAGAACATGCAAACTCCACACAAACTGAGTGAGGATCAAACCCACATTCTCTCACACCACCCAGGCACTGTGAGACAGCAGCGCTACTTGCTGTGCCACCTTGCCACCTGATACCTATTGAAGTTCAGGATCTACCAGTGTTCAGCAAGGTTCAGGCATCTAAAGTCATACCGCATTGGCCTTGGGAATGAACAATAAATCTGTTGCTGGGCACCATGCCCTATAGGGGAAGGGTGTGTCCTCTTTCCAAACCTGAACAATAAGGTATGGAAGCTTCTGTGGCTGAAGCCTTAGAATTGGGGATGAGTTGGCCATCCATTTCAGCAGCATATGCTGGTTTCTTCTTTATACAGAAAAAATATGGGAGTCTTAAGCTTTGCATTGTTAACAGGGGCACACACACGCAGACTGAAACTGCTTGTTCCGAGTGGGGTCACAGCAAGCCGGAGCCTAACCTGGCCACATGGGGCATAGGGCTGGAGGGGGAGGGGACACACCCAGGATGGGACACCAGTCTGCCACAAGGCACCCCAAGCAGGTCTTGAACTCCAGACCCACTAGAGAGCAGGCACAGGCCAAACCCATTCTTTTGATCACAGCTACCATTGAACAGATGAAGAGAGTGAAGATATTCACTAAGCTTGATCTTCAGAGTGACTATAACCCGATTAGAGTTACAGACACAAATAAGTGGAAGATAGCTTTTAGCACCATCCTGGGACACTCTGAATATCTAGTTATAATTAGATATTAGGTCTGCTAATGCCAGGGGCGCGGGGGTGCGGTGGCGCAGTGGGTTGGGCCGCAGTCCTGCTCTCCGGTGGGTCTGGGGTTTGAGTCCCGCTTTGGGTGCCTTGCGACGGACTGGCGTCCCGTCCTGGGTGTGTCCCCTTCCCCCTCCGGCCTTACGCCATGTGTTGCCGGGTTAGGCTCCGGTTCCCCGTGACCCCGTATAGGACAAGCGGTTCTGAAAATGTGTGTGTGTGTGTGTGTGTGTGTGTGTGTGTGTCTGCTAATGCCCCTTCCATGTTTCAGACCTATATGAATGAGGTACTCAGGCATATGATAAATAAGTATGTATTGTATGGAGCTAGAAAAGTTACAGAAACAATAATAATTTTTCACTGATATATGTTTCCAAAGTTACTTAAATCAACAAAAAATATAAACTCACACATATGATTTTCTTTAAGAATTCATTCATATCTAAGAGTTGTGCTCCTGTGAAAAGGGGTAGTTTTAATCAGCATGTGACTGCTACCCATATATATATACATATGTATCTGTGTGTGTGCCTGTGATTGTTGGTAGGTGGGATGTAGCCACTCTCTTGTCTCAATTGGTTGATTAATATCACTTCTGAGTAAACGCTTTACTTATTTATTAGCTTTTTTTTAGCACCATGAAACTCATCTTTTGAAACCCTGGATTAATTTCACCACAGGCTCCTGTACAAAAAAAAAAAAAAATGGCTTCCATGTGAAGCAATAATCAATGCCTGTGTCTGGGGAAAATGTTTAGATGGCAGTTTACATCAGGATCACTTTCACACATTGACACAGCTTTTGGAATCTATATTCTTTGTTGGTAGATGGTCTTTGTGCAGTGCTTATGCTCAGTTTAAACGTATTTCTGAGTTTCTTTTTTCAATTTTGCAATGTATTTTCCCATTGTACTGATAATTATCAGGTATTAAGTAGGGTCTTTAATTCCTATGCCATACGAGTCCCTCAGTGATGGCCAGATTAATTCAGTTGTACAAGAGTTGCACATTGTTTGCTTTTTTGTTTATTTTCAAGTAACAAAAAGCTTATTTATTAATGAAGAGTGCATGTCTAAGTCACAAAGATAGCGTTAGGAAAGGTTAAAGTGTCTTGGTAAGGTGACTTTTCGTACAAGTGTTACACAGATGCAGTTTGTAATGTCATAAAATCCAGCAATAAAAAACAGTACAAGAAAACAAAAAGAATCAGAACACACACACACACACACACACACAGAGAGTCTGAAACTGCCTATAAGTGGGGACACGGTGAGCTGGAGTTTAACCCAGAAGCACAGGGCACAAGGCCGGAGAGGGAGGGGACACACGCAGGATGGGATGCCAGTACGTCACAAGGCACCCCAAGAAGAACTCAAATCCCAGACCTACCAGAGAGCAAGACCCAGCCAAATCCACTGCGCCCCCACACCCCCAGAATCAAAACAGTAAAGTAATGAAGTCAGCATTTAAATATTTTATATAAAACTTTAGTTGTTCTTAAAAAAAGAAAATTCTAAATAATGTTACACCCTGTATAATAGAAGGTGACTTCACGTTGGCTTATCACGAAAAACATACAGTGAGAATTAACCTTCCTCAGCTCTTTATTGTTCTGTCAGGAACAGACATTATAACCCTTTTTATTAACTTGGCTAGAATAAGTTGATTTAAAAACCTCTGCGTGAAAGTCAATGTTTTGGTGCTCATAGATATTTGACTAGTGAAAATCATTTGTTGGTTACAGAGCTAGTAAGAGAACTTTGCAAGAAAGTGGTTAGCATGATACCAAATGTGAGGTGCTCTTTTTTTAGTTTGTGAAAAATATATAGAAGCAATCTTTGAATAAGGTTTGATTGTTGATTACAAGCTGTCCAGGATAACAATGCTGCAATCCATAGTGCTCACAGACTCATGATGTATGTCAGGACAGAGCTGCCAATTTTCCATTCTACTTTCCATTATTAAAACAGAATATAATAGTCTGAATGTGGGATAATCTAGGTGTCACGGTTGCGCGTAGCGCGGACGGACTCAAGTGCAGAGTTCTCGGATCGACGTGCACGGAAGCCGAATCAGAATCCATAATCAGAGTCGAGGGGCAGGCGAGGGTCAGACGATCAGCAAACGTAGTACAAAGGGCTAGGCACAGAACGTGGTCAGGAAGAAACAGGCAAAGGGTCGAAGTCGGAATGGGTTTCTTTGTAACACGGTTCGCAGGAAAACAAGGAGGCAAAACAAGGTTCCACGTCTGGGCTTCCTCGGCTTCCCTCTTTATTGTCGTTCCCATTAGGGAATGGCAGGTGTCGCAGATGTGCCAGATGCGGAGAACGTGACACTAGGGATGTGATAAATGTAGTAGTTGACATGTGCAAGAATAATGAAGTATGCAAAACCCATGATGACTTCCCTCCTACTTTGGCAAAATAGCACAGAAGTCTAAGTCACAATTTAGTTTGTCTAGTTAGCATATCTGATTTTTTTTTTAATCAAAAAAATGACATTTTGTTAACAAATCCACTGATTTGCTAATGAATGCATTTAACGCTAATATTTATTTTTACAGACCAAGATTATATATTGATTGAGCTTAGTATGGCAGTGGATTTCCATTCGTTAAGCGTCAGCCTTGGCACAACCAAGATTTTTTCAGTTGGTTTGAACCATGGCTTCTAACAAACAACAACATGAAATTGTTGAAGACAGAGCTCGCAAAAAGTGGTCCCAGTGTGAATCATTCCATTGCCATAGCCTTTCAAAGACTTTTATTGTAAATAATGTACACTCATTGAAAGACGTGCAGGCTTTCATTTTGAAGCGCGTAGTTTTTATACACTGAAAAGTATGGCAATAACAGACAGTCGTAAGAAAAAAGTCATCATCAGAGTATATGAAGACTTTGACACTTGCTAAATTAAAATATTACTTATTTTGTTTTTAGTTATGTTATTAACTAGAAGCACTTAGAAGACAAGGATTAGTAAGATAAGTAAGAATAAAATCTATAATAATAAGGATAAATAAGAACAAAATCTTAGGATTTGTGGAAAATACCAATATAAAATTTATTTCTGAATTTGCCATGCCTTGTGTTTATTGATTGTCATATTTTGTATGCTGTCAAACTCTGATTGGCATATGTGCTTTAATACATTTATTGTGTTATCTTTATTTTCTTGGCCTTTCCCTAAAATACACATTTTGTATGCTAACGCAACCACTGGTGCAGTAATGACAAGTAATATTGCACGTACTTATTCCTTTGCACAACAGCCCATGAAAGTGCAATATGGCACAGGGATGAGCACAACTTGGAGCTTGAGTATACTAATGTGTTTTCTTCATTGTGCCAAAGAACCCTGGGAGTGTTGTGAAAGCTAACACAGCTGGGTCTGGAACACACAGATCCCACAGCTGTGCACTCAGAGACGTGTTTAATACATTGAGCTGCGAAGTGCTCTGCTCCATTTATCTTACCAAAGCATGAGCTCTCCATACCGTCGGGACTGTGAAAGCTGTCACATCATTCCATTGCCCCTCTGATGGCCCACTGGCCCAGTGACCTCCATCTGCTTTGTGGATACAATCATTGTATTTAGTTTCTTTTTAAACATATTTTAATTTCACTTTGTGTATGTGTTTACTCTGTGTACTGGTTGACAGTGTGGAATGCCAAATTATGAGTTTTTCATCATTTGATCCTTTTTACTGCATGGAACAATGCAGCAGTATTCAGCCTTCATTTAGTTTGACACCACAAGTCATATATCCTGTTGTGTGGCACCACTAGTCAATGTTCCATCCGTTTCCCCAAGAGCACTTATTCATAGTCAATAACTGTAACAATCAGTAATAAAGTGACTCAGACATGTTAACTGTAGAAAGCTCATCACTTACTGGATGTCAGGATGTCAGGCAGCCACAAGCAAAAAACTGATGTAAAGCAGATTGCTATATTTGTCGGCTTTAGCTTAATCATTAATCATGAATGTGTATATACCGTGGTTGCCATGATGTCTCATGTTTGAGAGGTGGTGAGGTGAGATGGTAATCTGTGTGAGTGACACTGCTGTTCCTCACTCTCAGAGGGCTGCTTTTATAGAGCTACTTCCGGGTATGTCCGTTTGGTGTAATGTGCAAGGGAATGCTCATTTATCCGTCAGCATTAAACATCATCTAGCCCTTCTGCTTTCTAGATGTCATTAATACTCCCTCAGGGGTCTTCAGTATTTTCCAGTCTTCAATAAGTTTTCTCCATGCTGTAGCCACCATCTGTTCTATCAAATGTACACTAATGCAGCATTAAATGCTTATTTGATGCCCACTTTATTACACTGAAACAACTGGGATCTGCTAACTTCCCACAAGACATCAGTTTGAATTTATCAATCACAGTAACTCAAAGCACATCAAATCATCTGAACCGCTTGCCCCATACAGGGGTCGGAGGGAACCGGAGCCTAACCCGGCAACACAGGGACTAAGGCTGGAGGGGACACACCCAGGACAGGATGCCAGTCCATCGCAAGGCACCCCAAGTGGGACTTGAACCCCAGACCCACCAGAAAGCAGGACCCAGTCCAAGCCACTGAACCACTGCATCACTACACCCTCTATGTAACTCAAAATAACAAAGCTTAATTCCATTTTAAGCAAAATACGATGCTATTCACAAAAGTATTTCATCTTAAAGCTGCTGTCAGGGCTAATGTTTCCTCTAAAAAGAATTCTTCTTTTAAAGGATTTGGGTTAGGGGCAGCTGGTTGCATAGTGGTTAGTGCTGCTGCCTTTGGATAAAAAGCTTACAGATTTAAAGCCCACCCCCTGTTGTAGTACTACTGAGCAAGGTATTTGCCCTAAATTACACAAACTATCTGCAACTGCTTGTCCCATACAGGGTCACAGGGAGCAGGAGCCTAACCCAGCAACACAGGGGGAAGGGACACACCCAGGGCAGGACACCAGTCCATCACAAGGCACCCCAAGCAGGACTTGAACCTCAGACCCACCAGAAAGCAGGACTAGGGCCAACCCACTGCACCACCATGCCCCCTTCCCTAAATTATCTCCCTGAAATTACCCACATAAAATTACCAGGCTGTATAAATAGATAATTAAAAGTTGCCTTGGAGAAAAGCGACAGCTAAAGTTAATGAATGATTTTCTTCACAGCATCATTGCAAATTATGAATAATTTATAACAGCATTTATGAAAAGTCAGATTATGTATATTAGAAATGAAACATTTTTCAAGGTGTTATTTTTGGAAATTCAGGAAATAAAGAAAAAACCTACATTTGGTGGACTTTTCCAGACTGATACAGATTTGAAAAAATATATATATATATATATATATATCTTTTTATATATATATATTTTTTCAAATCTGTATCAGTCTGGAAAAGTCCACCGGGTAGGCTCCGGTTCCCCGTGACCCCGTATGGGACAAGCGGCTCAGAAAATGAAATATATATATCTTCAAGCTGTGCTTTCCAGCTCTCTGAAACAATTAAACCAATGGCTGGAAGTCTTTTTCCTGAAGTGCCAAAATCCTGCAATTTTTAAATTTTTAAAGGTCACATTAATCATCTTGATCATAGACAGTTATCGCCTGCATTAAGTCCCCGAAATAAGTGACCCATTTTTGGTCATTAAGAAGGAGTAAAAATCCAGAAGCATCTCTCACCTAAGGTTCTATCACACATGACCCCCATGAACAATCACCCCAATGTTATGTGTAGATTGAGTGGCTTAAATGTTATTTTGGAAATAACATTCCTCAGTTTGGTTAAACTTCTGATTGTTAAGTATTTGACCAATCTATACATATTTGTCATGCGGTGGACTGACAGGAGACAGACAGGTAGGTTGTGGACCCAATTGTGGGTTGGTTTTTATTCTTACAAGAGGTTCAAAGGGCAGGGCAAGATCACAGTCAGGGACAGATGAAGGTCTTCGAGATGCAAACATCACAACAGGGGCAAGACAAACTTAATGGTCGAGAAACAGGCGATGGTCAGGATGCAGGAACAGGAGTCATAGGCACAAGGCACAAGGCACAAGGCCACTGAAACTGCAAACCCATGAGAGAATTTTCAAGAATCCACATTGTGTTGAGGTCCCGAAGCTCCTTTTATCCTGGGTCTCACTGATTAGACTCAGGTATTACTGATCTGCTTTTTCCTGGGGGCATGACAGTATTAGATGTAAGATGAGAATCAATCTACATCAGGACAACCAGAGTGATATATTAAAAATGACATAACAAATTCAAAAACAATTTTAATTACTTCCATGTATGGGTTATGAGAGGGATCCAGAACACCTGAAGAAAATTTTTAAAATGAAAGGGGGACTTGCCTGACCTGCTGAGGCCCAATTCAAATCCCCAGTCTAGGAGCTGTGACACTCCAAAATTTCCCATTCTGTCTCCCATTAAGATGAAAATGTCATTTATAAATAAAAGAGTAACATGCATGAAGAAATGGAAGAGTTGTGATTAACAATTTAATTTAAATGATGAAAACAGAAGAAAGACAATAAAAAGAGTGGAGCATAACTATACTAGATCAGAGTATAGTTTGGAGGTATGTAATGGTTTGGTAAAGTTAATGGCAGGTGGCCATCAGTGGGAGACTTGTTGGTATGTCTGGAGGTGTGGTGTTGTTATTTGTGATGGTTTGTGTTTGTGGAGTTTATGCATTTGCTGTGATTAAAGGGTGTCTAACATGTGTGGACATACTTCACTGTTGAGCCTTCCTGAAGTATCATGGACCAAATTCAACAAAACTCCAACGAACCCAAGGTGCCCAGTTGACAACGTCAATGAAATACACATGCTGGCACCCTGTGGTTGATGTAGTGGTTGGGGGAGGAGATTAAGAGTATATGATCTCTGGGAGTTGTTTTTTCAAGAATGATTTCTGAGCTAAGAATATTCAGAACTTATCAAAGATAAGCCATCTTTTTCTTTTTTCTTAATGCTCATGTTACTTTATTTTTGTGTTAGTGGAATTAAAAACAATGTACAAAAGGAATGAAAGGAATGAAAGATGGAAGGAAAGAAGGAAGGAAGTAAGTAAAGAAGGCAGGCAGTGCAGATCAGGTCAGGACAGGACAGGGCAGGGCAGGGCAGGGCAGGAAATGGCACTCATATTCATCTTTATTCACCTGAAAATATATAAAAAATATGATATGAGAAGAGTATAGAGGTAGGACCACAGAAGAGTAATGATTCCTTATTGAAATCTTGCCTCGCCAAATGATTAATAATGTAAAGGGCTGTGGCAGTTAATGATTGTTTTGTGTTTGATGTTATTAGGAGGAAAATCATTCTTTTATTGACATATTCAAGTTCTGTGATACTTTTTTGGGGATACAAGATAGAAGTTACAAATTTCTGGGGGATTTAATTAAGTTTGGATGTATAAGTTAAACTATATACTGTATATATAGTGGCAAACATTTAACATTTTTGCTCACATCTTTATCACTTGTGAATTTCATTTACATGTTTTGTAACTAAAGGCAGCTTTCATCGTGGTAGTTATGGTGTCATATAAGTTTCTTTTGGACAGTGCAAACAGATGCCTTCAGTGGTTTGTTTCAAAGGGGGCAGTGTATTCACTGAGAACAGCATTATAATAGGTATTTTCGAAGGAGAACAAGAAATAGTCTGTAATCCATACTACATGCATTATTAATTTTTTGGCTCAGAAGTGCACAAACACGTTTTTAGGAAACTAAAAAATAAGCTCACTGGAAAAAGCAGTCCATTTGTGAGACTTCAAAGCTACATGAGACGCAGTCTAGGAGAATCATGAGCTTTGAAGAAACCTTGGGTCGATCTCAGGTACCCCAGCAAAAGTAGTCCTGTCGTCAAACCCATCGTTTGAAATGACACCTTCATCATGCCTGGTCGCCTGGTGATTCAGGAATATGGCTGATTGTGAAGCACCACAATCACAATCTTTGATCTTAATCAGGCCTCTTTCCTTCTCCCTTTGTGATATCCAGAAAGGCAATGCTGAGAATGTAAAACCAACCTAAAGCTTTTCAAGGAAAGAGGAACAGTATCTATCTATCTATCTATCTATCTATCTATCTATCTAAATATTGTAACAACCCGAGCTACTGGTTTTGTGTAAATAGTTGCATTCTGCGAAATCTATAAATAATGTGTGTAACCACTGGGGGCACTTCGGGGGGAAATGGTGTGTTGACTGTGTCTGTCATTGGGTTGGGGGAGAGCGTGGGGGTGCTAGGCAGGTTGGGAAGGCTGGCTGAAAGCACAGGTCTTAGAGGAAACGGGGTCCTCGGACCTAGAGCATTGTTTCCCTGGTGCTGTTGTTTTAATAAATCGTTTGTTATGAACGCTGCCTCTGCGTCCCTCTTCGCCCTATCCAAGCCCATGGCGCTACGCACCACTCTATCTATCTATCAATCTATCATGTTATTTTCTATACCATCATGATGCAGTCATTTTCCTTTGTGCTAAGTTGGATTTCATAAACAGTTACTTTCATCATAGGTTTGTGCAGGATATGGTAAGACTATTGCCCCCATTTCAGATACTTTATAATATCCAGTACATGGCTTTATTCATTACTGTTTCAGTCTTGTTCTTGATTTGGGTTTTATATTTCCTTTATTTAAAATACTTAACGTAGTTTGGCTTGTGAAATGTGTTTGTTTCCCCACAACTCTTATCAGTAACTGTCATGTGTCTCATCTCTATGAACAGTTTATGTCAAAACCATTTTTCCACGTGAACAAAAGATAACCTGCATTCTGCAAAGGTCCTCTACGTTTTTTGTTGTTACTTTTCATATAATTAATGAATATACATTTGGTTTTGTCTCATGTGTACACCGTCTGTTCTTTTCTTTACAGCTCTTCCTGCATGTATCTGCAGTGCAAAGGACACCATGTGTACAGTAGTTCTTATTGTCTGGGTATCGTGAAGTACTTTCATTGTACATAATTTTCATGTCACAGTGATAATTTTAGCAGCACCTTTCATTTATTCATCCTTTCAATTTCAGTAACCGCTTAATGAGCACAGCTGTGGTAAACCAGAGTCAATCCCGGAAGTACTGGGCACAAGGCTGAGGGGCAAACACCCTGGCCAGGATGAGCACTTCTAATGTTAGTTTTAATTTCAACCTTTTTAATGTCATTATTTATGCTGTAAAAGTCAAGGAAGATATTTGACTTCGCCAGCAGTATGTTAAGTCATTATTTAATCTATTTAGCAGCATGTATAATGGCATTATTGTCTTGGAATGTGGTAGGTTCATGTTTTGTGTATCTGGTTACATAAAAAGGCTAGATATTTCTTTCTCACAGTATGTAAAACCAGATGTAGAAATAGCATTTCACAAAAGTCAGGGCTACCATAAATGTCAGGTTCTGAAGAATGAACTTTCTTTTATTTTTTTCAGATTATTTTACATTTACTTTTACATTTATTCATTTAGCAGATGCTTTTCTCCAAAGCAATGTACATCTCATAGAAAATATAGTTTGTGCATTACCTTAAGACAAAAAGATATACTGTAGCTGCAGATGTGTGATTCTTAAATACAGTTAGTTTCCTTCACTATGTGCACCGACATTCATCACACAAGTAGCTGCATAAAACTTTACCAGAATATCGCTGATTCCTAATCACCTTAATAGATTTTTTTTTTTTGAGATACATAGAAAAATTTGCATTACACTGCAGGAGTGGCATCAAGTCCTGTAGATAGCTGGGAGCAGTTCTATTCATGCATTTGTAGGCCATAACCAGGGTCTTAAACTTGATCCGGGCAGCTATGGGAAGCCAGTGCAGAGAAACGAGTAGGGGAGATACATGCAAACGCTGCGGCAAGTCAAACAGAACTTGGGCAGCAGTGTTTTGTATCAGCTGTAGAGGTTTGATGGCAGTAGCAGGAAGGCCAGAGGAGAGAGTTGCAGTAGTGTAGGATCTCTGTTTTGGAGAGGTTGAGTTATAGGTGGTGCTCAGGCATTCTTGCAGAGATATCTGATAGACAGGCAGCAATGCATACAGAAATGTCTGATGCTCGAAGTGGAAATGAGAGGAAAAGCTGGATATCATCAGCATAGCAGTGGAATTTGAATCCATGGGAGACAATGCAATTTTAATCTTTTGATTATTTCTGAGACATTTTTTGTTTGTTTTTAACAGACACCTTTGGATTTTTTGCTTATTAAATGTCACTCTTTCTCTTATTTGTTTTTGCAAATGGGGTCATGGTTTTAAACACCATTCCCCTTACCACATTCGGCGCTTTAGACGATTTTCTGAAAATGGTACTTTTGATTTTCATTCTTTTCTTGATCTCTTTCATATTGTCATGTGTCACTGTAAAAACTCACAGATCAATGTCTGTCTGACTATGAGCCCATATACTGGATAATTAATATTTTACTTCATACCTCATAAGTCACATATACAGCCTTTTTACAGAAATGGGAATATGGCATTGTCCTAGTAACCAGTTCCTACCCTTTTTAAGTCCTGTCTAGCAGTATTTTTCAAAAACATTCACAACTAAAACAACAAACAAAAAACAGCTGATATATCAATGATAATGTCATGCTTTTCAGGTTTGTGTTTATGAGTTATCTGAATATGTAAGATTTCACTTCATGATCTATAATTCATGTCCATGATCTATTCAGACATCTAACAAAGGGCCTTTTTTGTCAATCACCATGCTATACTACTGAAAGGTTTCTTTTCTGGGGGTCAGATTCCTCCATAATTTTCCAGTGCTTCTCCTTTGAGCAAATGCATCCTTCCCTTTCATCACTGATGATAAGCATGCATTCTGGTCTCCATAGATGTTGTAATCAGCAAATCAGGGAAGGGGTATTTTTAGATGTCTGGTGTCCTTGCAACATTGCTGAAGGCTCCAGTGGCCTTTTCCCACCTCTGATATAATTTAGATGCGTCACAAAAGGCATGACTTATGAACTTCTTTTATGCAATCCCAGTAGCTCTCTATGCTTTCATACTGCTGGTGCAGAGAAATGACCATGTCTGTACTCCAGAGAGGTGTTACTGACATGTGACAGCTTAAGATAGCCTGACATTGGATGTCACACCCTATCCTTGCCCACTCTTTTCATTCTAGAAAACATGGACTGCTTGCAGCATTGCCTGGTAAACCTGGGGCAGGGCTACACTTTTCACACTCTTTAGGAGAAAAGAAAAGGCCACTTAACAAGAGCTGAACTGCAGCACACTAGTGATAACTTGGATTGATAAAGTGATCCATAATGAATCTGTCATAAATTGCTGTTGAATAATACATGTTGCAAAGGACTCATCCAGGTACTGCTGCAGACAGCATTCAGTGTACTTTTTATTTAAAGGAAACACTTATGGCTCTTAGATATAAATGTACTTTCCTGGGGCTTTTTTTTTTTTTTTTTGATTTTGCATTGTGATTTCAGGCAGTCATTGTGTAGTAGCTGTGGCTTCAGCATACAGCACCTAAAGGTAAATGGCCTTTTCCATCATGTGCCATCATGACCAAGAGTTTGTTCACCTCTGGAAAGCCTATCTGTCACTTCTCAGTCTCTTGATAGAGACCTAAGGAATCTGCTGTTCCCACATAGATATGATCTCTCATGCATAATGACAGAATGGTCCATCAACGTGAGGCTGTCATTTTTTTCTGCTGGAAGAGTGTCACTTAATGGTAGCTTCTCTGAATGGCCGTAAAGCCTTCTTTTATATGGAGAATAAGGAATGGTTACAGAAATAATAAATGTCGGACTATTATCAGCGGTGCCATGAAAAATATCAATCCAGAAGTGCAAACTTGGAGGAATTAAATTGCTCAAATAACCTTTTCTTCAAATGGGTTGCTGTTGTGTCTTTACTCAGTTCATTTCCATCTTCAGATTCAGATGTATTTCTCTTTCTTTTTTCCAGTCTTGATTTGTACTCAGACATACTTATTTACCAACCTTACCTACTTTTCTGTCATTTTTGGGTTTTTTCATTTCAGTTTGACTAAAATTGAAATGTATTACACTACCTTTGGGATATAACAAAACATGTATTAAACATCTGCATCTGTCATTTTCTATGTTATAATAGAATTTAAGTCATGCTCATCATTTTTGCTCAGGATGCTTATATACATACAGTATAAAGCTAGACACTGGAAAGTGGGGTTATCTGAGAAACCACAATTTTCTGTTACAGAGTATATAATCACAGTGGAACCAAAATAAATGGATGATTCTAAGCTTTGGAATTGATAAAAATGTGGCAAAAACTACTTTAATCTGGATGTTATCTGAAAAAAACACTGGAAAATTAAACAAAAAATGTTTTGTTGAAGCACCTTAAAACTCATGGGATATTTAAGTATTCATTAAAGACTGAAACAGTACATTAGTTTTAATTAATGCAAAATACAATCATAACCTTCTTATTTCATAATTTGTGATAATGATAATTAAGGGAAAATTTAAGACAGTAATAATTAAATATTTATTAGTCTGAATCAAAACATATTGCTGAACTGTGTCTAAAATACAATTCATTTTTTAGTTAGTGTGGCATCTGTACTGACATATGAACAGCCAATTGTTCACCTAGAGTACATAAAATTACACTACTGCTTTGATTTTTCTGAGCCTGAATACGAGCTTTATGAATTAATATAATACTGTCATCACAGGGAACCGAGGGAGCCGGGACGGCTGGACTCAAGCGCAGAGTCTTTCCTCTGGAGTCATGGGATTAGGCAAGTTCTCTGAGTCGGGGACAGGCGCTGTCAATTGGGTTATGAGCGTGAACGTGACAACTGTAGAGCAGAGAGACTCAAATTTTATCCCTGTAAACCATACACAGGGTTCCTCAAAGTTATCTTAATGATTACAGTTGGTAGCATAGTGGTTAGAGCTGCTGCCTTTGGACCCAAGGGTTGCAGGTCCAATATCCACCTCTAGCTACTGTATACCCTTGAGCAGAGTATGTACTCTAAATTACTCCACTAAAAATCACCCAGCTGTGAAAAAGGCTATGTAATTGTCAGTTGCTTAGCATTGTGATGTGTGTTGGAGAAAAGCATCAGCTAAATGAGTAAATACTAATCTGTTGAACATAAAGCAAAAAATTGTTTTACGGTGGATGTAAAAATAGAATGGAATACTCCTTGTTGTGGGACTAGCGGTTCTGAAAATGTGTGTGTGTGTGTGTGTGTGTGTACTCCTTGTTGTTTTACAAAATTATTGCTCTTTATGATTCTGAAGTGCAGGCTTCCCTTATTTAACAAATGTATTTTTTTTTTGTGAAAATTTGCTGTACATTGAAGTCTTGTAAAAAGAAAACCTTTTCACCATTTCTTTAAGTAGGGAAAATAGGTAACACATTCTGGTGGCATGGTGGTGCTGTTCAGGCATAGGTTTAAGTCCAGCTTGCTGTGGGTAATTTGCATGCTATCCCTGTGTTTGTATGAGTTTCCTCTGAGTGTACTAATTTCTTCTTACAGTCCAAAACAGTTCAGGTGAAATGTATGTGACATCCCTCCTATGGACTGGCATCCAATCCAAGCTGTACCTTTCCAGCCTAGCATCCACTGATTCCAGGCTAGGCTCATGACTGCCGAGACCCTGACAAGGACAAACGATTAGTGAAAATGTGTTCCTGAGCCAGAAAACTTCACCTGTTAAGACCTTTGTTCAAAGTACAGCTGCTCTCCTGTTATTATTTTTTTTTTTCAAATGATACATCATACAAAATGCCAGTGGAATACAATTACAAATTACAATTCAGATAGCACATACTATTCAGATTCGCATAGTGCCTGGGTGATTTGTAAGAATGTATGTTTAATCCCTGCTCAGTCTATGTAGTTTGTATGTTCTCCCCGTGTCTGTGTAGGTTTCGAACCACAGTCCAAAAATGTGCAGCTCAGGTGAATTGGTGATGCTAAATTGACCATAGTATGTGCTTTTGTAGCTATCCTGTGGTGTACTCAAGATATGTATAGGTTCACTGTGACCCTGATCAGCACAAGTGGAAATTAAATGCATAACCTGGATGATTAAATTTTGAGAAAAATGTTGAAGGGTTTGCAAAGTTAACAGTTTTATTTGCTTTTAACTAGTGAAGTCGTGCATAGTAACAATGCAGTTTGATTTATTTCAGTGCCACAAAGTCAAGTTTTTTATTGGTGAATTTGCATTTATTAGCACGATATTTCCCTGCTTTAAAAAAAAAAAAAAAAAAAAAAAAAATTAAGTAAGTTTTTTTTGTTGTTCTCATTGCGAGTTCAGCTGCTTTTCCTTTTGGATGTTTGAAGGATGATAGCAATAGCAGAAGGATTGAGGGTGTAGTTTATTGCAGAACAGGAAAGATTGATGTCTGTTATTTATGCCTGTCCCATCTGTATACACTAACAGACCAAATGTGTAAAATGCTTTCCTGTAGTGTAAACATGGAGAAAATCTAATTGAAAACTAAATCCAGAATATCACAACTGCTCTGGACACCTCAAAATCCGGTCTTAAAACGGACATGTGCAAAACCACTTTCTCATAATGCATTCTTCTTCTTTTTATATGTCTTTCTCCTTCAAAATGGATCGTTCATTTATACTATTAGTGATTTTACTATTATGCTATTTTTGGTTTTGTGGAGAAACAAGGGCTGTGCAGAGGGGGCATCACCAAACTTTTCACAGCTTCAGGGCTTTGGGTTCGAATCTGTCTCTGTCTGTCATGCGCTATGCATCCATTGGACAGGTTCTTGGTTATAAAGAATGGATTCTGTGTTATTTTACTGCAATTTTTCAAATGTTGATATTATTTTTTTGATGTAGCCTATAATTTGTACCTCTCAACTTTATTTTCTTGATCTTTAAGAAGCTACTTTTAAATGCACAACAACAACAATAATAAATTAGATAACGAATTTCTTTTTATTAACACTACCCACACATACACACCCTGTCTTTAACCGCTTGTCCCAAGCAGGGTCGCAGTGAGCCGGAGCCTATCCCAGCAACACAGGGCGCAAGGACTGAGGGGGAGGGGACACCAGTCCATCACAAGGCACCCCAAACAAGACTCAAACCCCAGACCCACCAGAGGCCAGGCCCTGGCCAAACCTGCTGCACCACCGCACCCCCTTGTTATTAACACTATCTTATCTGCTAATTCCTCGAACACTGCTGAGCTGTCTGTAAGGTCTCATTTGTTATAAAATAGTACCTTATAAAGTCATTGGTAAAATGTTTTAAATGAACCCTCTGAATTTCAGTGCGCCAAGTTTTAAAATATATATAGTTATTTTGCTACTAACATGCACAAAAACCAGTCATTGTGAGGGGAAAGAACTCTCATCTGGTGTGTCATTACCAGCTTGAGCATTTTGAATTTAAATGCAGCTCTCATAAGGCATATCTAGTACATAAGTGCCGGCAGCTCGTTATGCAAATTTTCCCACACAAATTAGATTAACTCTGAATTCCAACGACAGGAACCTTCCTTATATTCCTTATAGCAGTGAAACCAGTATTTTTTTTTTTTTTTTTTGTGAAGTTGGGAAGAGTTGTACAGTTCTGATAAAGGCATCAATTCAAACAAAAGCCCAAATGATCAACTTCTGGGTACCTGATACTGTGCCAGATTTTTCTCAATCCCCTAATTCTTAGTTACTCATTTACATTTTAAGTTCGATAGGGCACGGTAGAATGAATTAGGGTGCAGTATTTTCTCTGTATGGGGGTGCGGTGGTGGAGTGGGTTGGACCACAGTCCTGCTCTCCAGTGGGTCTGGGGTTCGAGTCCTGCTTGGGGTGCCTTGCGATGGACTGACGTCCCGTCCTGGGTGTGTCCCCTCCCCCTCCGGCCTTACGTCCTGTGTTACCGGGTAGGCTCCGGTTCCCGCAACCCCGTATGGGACAAGTGGTTCCGAAAGTGTGTGTGTGTGTATGTATGTATGTATGTATGTATTTTCTCTGTGTAAACTTGGGTTTCCTCCTGCAATTCAAAGATACTTGGTATGGGTGAATTGGTGATTTTACTCATTACCCATATTGTGTGTGTGTGTGTGTGTGTGTGTGTGTGTGTGTGTGTGTGTGTATGTGTGTGTGTATGTCACTGCCCTGACATAGAATCATACCTAATCAAGAGTATACTGTCCCTTCTAATTTATGTCTTCATAGGATAGGTTTCAGACCACCAGGACCCTGAATTGGATATGTGTTTAATGAATATGCAAAAATGTGTAGATTACACACTGTCAGAAACCACTTGTCCCAAGCAGGGTTGTGGCAAACCAGAGCCTAATCCAGCAGCATGGGTGGCATTGCTGCCTCTGGTGAGAATAAACAAATATATAAATACATTTTACAGACCCAGCCAATCCTGCCATGCCACCACGTCCCCCTGACAGAAGGTGTAAATGTTACCTACAAATCTACAGATGTTACCTGAATAATTCTAAAAATATTTTGCAGTTATACCCCAGGACGCATGTTAAGTGTGCAGTACATAATAACTACAAAACAACTGAATGTGTGCAGGGAAACATTCATACAGCTTATACACTTTACAGCTTAGTCATACTGAGTAATTAATGCAGGTCAGCTGTGTTTTGTGTTGTGTTATGATAAACAGCGTTAACTATTGAAGTAATTGGGATTTGATGATATTTTAATATACTGTAAATGGGTGTCAATTTTGGGTCTGAAAAGCACATAAAAACGTACCATTGAAAGTAATGGTAATTATATCTTCAGTTTATTAGAATTCAGCTTTGGAAGGGTTTTTCACGAATACATTACTTTTGTGTGGGAGGGGCGATACTGTAGGAGGAAAAATTCTTGTCATTAGAAAGATGGGACCATAACGTTTAGTGGGTGTACAGATGCAGCACAGAATTAAGAACTCACTGTAATCTTTTACTGTCTCAGGGAAAGTAAGGTTCGGCAAAAGGTTGTGCACGCAAAGAAAGTCTAAAAACTCAGAAAAGATTTGCAATAGATAAAAAGATGAAAAGATGTAAAAAAAAAAAATCAAATTAAAATTTTAATAAAAATTTAAATATGATTATCAGCATTGTAAACTTTCTTTGATAAAAAGGTCCATTATGAGTATATAAAACAAAACAACAATTAAAATCATCATGACAACAATATTCATTTGAAATATTGTGGGGGATTTTTTGTTTTTTTTTTTTTTTTTTTTTTTTTACTTTTGGTTTCTTTCAGAGACTTAAGTACTCCCATAAAAAAAAGATTTCCAAACATTATTTTGGCATATTGTTTGAGTCGACAGAGTATATAGCAAAACACTTCTGCAGGGCCAGTATTTCACTGTTGAATTCTGGCTCACTATTATTGCACTGGCTCACTTTACCTCTTAGCAATAGAGAGACTCTGCACCCTCTAATAAATGAACTCTGTGTGTATTTATTCAAGATATTAAAACAATACAACATCAACAGTCAAAACTTGAATAAGTAGATAAATCAATAAATAAATTAAGAGAACAAAAGGAAATCATCATTTTTACCTATCTCCACACAGACAAAACTCAAACATATGGGAAAACATAGATAGATAGATAGATAGATAGATAGATAGATAGATAGATAAATAGATAGATAGATAGATAGATAGATAGATAGATAGATATGTCTCAGTGGCTTCACCAGCCTGGCTGAAGGTTGCAGTACTGCACCTGTTTCAGCATATTTGTTTTCAGAGGTGTGATCACTGTAGTGGAACAGGCTCTTGTAAAGGCAGCCCTGAGGTCACTGAATCTGTGCCCATCATTGACTCGAGTTATCAGGATGTCAAGTGCAGGGCTAAAACTGCCGGAACAATTGCTTTCGACTATACACCATACTGTTGCCCAGTCCTCCATGCAGTCATGTCTTTTTTTCCCCTTTGGTTATTATTTGGCAGTGCTATGTCCTGTATGAAGTATTACATCCAGTCTGCCTAGGCACTATTGTTTTTTGATGTATGTTTTGACTGCACTCTGTTGACTCCTTGCCTTTGCACTAAGAGGGGATGGGGGTCCATTTATTCATTTTCTGGCTGTACTTCTTATTCCAGTCACGTCAGCTAAGGAGCAGAGCTTGGCCCAGTACTCACCGAATGGGGAATATCTGCATTAGAGACATTAGCCATGCTTGTTGGTGAAGCCCATTGCAGAACAGTCTCATGCTGTGAAAAAACAAAGCTCATGAAAGTTACTTCAGGCTATGAATTAAGGCCGTGTCATAGTGAGGAAAGAGCAGAGAATGGAACCATAGCAGACATGTGAAATGCAGTCATTTCTGTGTTTCACTGTTTCAGCATTTGCCAGTTTCCCTTTTTTGTGACACAAGCACTGAATTTGTTCCAAGGTTAAACAGATAGACTGTCAGTGAGCTTTGTATGCCATTTTATTAAAAGGAATGAATGTGAGAGCTGCCAGCCAACACAATTTTTTTGACCGATACCTCTCCAAGAGCCACATGCCACCAACAAAGTGTCAAAATGTTGATGTTATTCTGAGTCATCAATCAACATGAATTTTAACATGTACCTAACCAATGAAACACGGAACTCATTCCCAGACTTCCGAAAGCGGTGCTTTCTAAATTCACCTGCCCCTGTGTTCAGCAAATATATGAGGTTTTTTCATAAAAAAGAAAAAAGCAGCATGACTCTTGTTTCTCTTTGTTTTGCATTGCCTTTAGTCTAAAATTTACTTTTTCACCTCACTCTTCCCTGCAGTGGTATCAGTGTTATTTTTGCTTTTCAGCCCCAAGTCCTTGCTGTCATCACTGTCTCATGCATATTCAACCCCATGGTTCACTGTCACTTTTAAGTAGGGTCTCATGTGGGGCTCCTGACATTGGACTGTCACCTTGTGTTGCCCAGATGACCGGGTGATTAACCTCTAGAGCAGGTGGTACTGACATAAATGTACCGTTTAAACACAGAATCCCCCCACACCCTCACCCCAGCGACCTTCAGTTGTAATGGTTTGAGCAGCCCTCCTAGTAATTTGCCTTGATTTACTAGTCATAAGGTGCGCTACCCCCAGTACTATTGTTTTTCAATGCTGAAGTCAAAAAGCTCTATAAATACTATGTTTTAGCCAAAAGGGTATAGAGCGCCCCTCCCAAGAAGAAAAGCAAATTCTGCTGCTTTAGTGAATGCCCCCTCATTGCAGTGAAAGGGTTCTCGGAGGGAAAAGTTTGATATTCACCCGGTTTGTCTCCTATGGCAGCATTCAGTCAACAGTGACAATACCACAGGAAATATCTTTCTCTTTATTTTAAATACATATTCTGAATCCATCCAAATGTCTTCAGAATAGGAAATCTGCTCATTCTGTTGGCTGTAAGAGTCTGCCCATATTATATCAGTGCAGAAAGGATATTTAACATCAGTTTTACATTTAACATCTTTAGAATTGTGTAAGTAATATTTTGTGATAAAATTCAGTAGAACATTCGGGTGGCATTGCTGCCTCTGGTGAGAATAAACAAATATATAAATACATTTTACAGATTCAAAGAAAACATTTTTACTGTGCTCCTGTTTTCATTGTACACTGGGTATGGTGGCGCAGCGGGCTTGGTCAGGTCCTGCTCTCTCGTGGGTCTGGAGTTCAAGTCCTACTTGGGGTGCCTTGTGACAAACTGGTGTCCTGTCCTGGGTGTGTCCCCTCCCCCCTCCAGCCTTTCATCCCTTGTTGCAGGGTTAGGCTCCAGCTTGCTGCAACCCTGCTCGGGACAAGTGGCTTCAGCCACCGTGTGTGTATATGTTTTCGTTGTCAGCAAAATTGTTAATAAAACTGTTTATCCCTTTCTATTTGTATTTCGGTGTTATATGCTACATCCAATTAAAATTTAATTTGAATATGAATTGAAAAAGAATTTGCTCCCTGAACCAGTATTGCCACTACAGTAATCATCACTTCCATTAGCGCTCTTCCAAAACATTTTTAACTATAATAGCATCAGAAGAAGACTGCACAGCATTAAGGTTATGAAAAACAATTTGATTTTAATTTATTAAATTAATTTAAATTAATTTTCAAAGCTTATTTTCCTTCTGTAACAGTAACAAACCACACTTTTCTGCTTCTCAGTGATAGATAACTGAATTTTGAAATCAGCACTATTTATTGTCATTTATAATGGTTACATGTGCCTTTTGAGTACTTCTGAGTTCTGTAAAGGATGGCAGAGTGTCCTTAATTCTATAGCATTTATTCCACAAAACTCTGCCAGGACACTGGTGTCTCCAGGTATCTGAGATGGAGGTGGGCTCATGCAGTGCCCTCAGTTAGATACACCAGTACCAAACATTAAAGCCTAGTTACTGTTGTAATGTGATTCTGAGACCAGTCAACATGCTGCTTACCTGTCAAACCTGCTCTGCAGGGAAATGGCCCCTCCATAGCAGAATGTTTCCCTCTATCTGAAGTCATGATAACTTCAGGGAATGATGCAGCTGAGGAATGCATAAATAACAGCACTTGGTTGTATACAGACCTTAGGGGTTCTCTGGCATTTGGTGAAGAACAAAGGCACATATTCAGAGCTCGTTTTGTTTTGGTTGTTTTCTCTACCCGTCTTTCTGTCTGCTATCTGTCTGTCTGTATCTAACCCCATAGTTCTTATTTACCTTAGCTCTAATTCCAATTAGCTTCAAGGTTGTTCAGAAATAGACCTTGGATATATACAAAAAAAAAAAAACGTGTAAAGTTTTTTATGTTTGTTTTTTTGTTTACATCCATATCTTAGATTTGTTCCTTTAGCAGACGGTTTTCTCCAAAGCAATGTACATCTCATGGAAAATACAATTTGTAATACATAAGTAGCTGTGTAAAAGTTTACGAGAACATTGCTGATTCCTAATCACCTCCCTAGTAGGTTTTCTTTTTTTCTTTTTTGAGGTACATGTAAACATTTACATTACATTGCAGGAGTGGCTCTGTAAAGGGTTGAATTGAGCATGGTCATGAACATGTATACTATAAGTACATGAAGAGTTACAGTATACCTTACATAAACTTAAGAGATCATGTGCGAAGTGAGTCCAGACCCTTTTTAGACGCTTTTTAAATGTGGACAATGATTCAGCAGTTCATGCATGGGTCCACCAAGAGGGCAGATGTGGAAGAGTGTAGCAGTCTGGCTGGCATGTAGTAGTTGAAGCCTTGTAAATAGCTGGGAACAGTTCTGTTGATGCATTTGTCAAATTTGTCTGTCTTAAATTTGATCCGGGTGGCTATAGGAAGCCAATACAGAGAAATGACTAGGGGAGGTATATGGGAACGGCAAGTCAAACACAACTCGTGCAGCAGCATTCTGTATCAGCTGTAGAAGTTTGATGGCAGTAGCAGGAAGGCCAGACAGGAGAGAGTTGCAGTTGTCCAAGCAGGATGTCACCATGGTCTGGGCAAGTAGTTGGGCAGAGTCTGTTGTGAGGTAAGGATCCTACTGATGTTATGCAGGATATATCTGCAGGTCCGGGTTGTGGATTCAATGTGCTGAGAGAAAGATAGACTTGAGTTGATCATCACTCCCACACTCTTAGCTGAGGAGGTAGGCAAAATCAGTGAGTTGTCCAATGTGACTGAGAGATCGTGACAGGAAGACAGGCCAGCTGGGAGGTGTAGGATCTCTGTTTTGGAGAGGTTGAGTTGTAGACTGTGATCAGACATCCATCCAGAGATGTCCGACAATCAGGCAGCAATGCGTTCTGAAATGTCTGATGCTCCAGGTGGAAAAGAGAGGAAGAGCTGGGTATCATCAGCATATCAGTGGTATTTTAATCCATGGGAGGCAATGACAGGGTCGAGTGAGGAGGTGTAGATCAAGAAGAGCAGAGGACCAAATACCGAGCCCTGCGGGACACCAGTTGAGAAAGGCAGAGGAGAATAAGTCAGAATTAAAAAGAAATTCAGAGCTGACAGTGCAAAATCACTTATTTTACTGTGTAGTTGTGTTCATTGTGGAACCTTACCTGTTGGAACTTCATTTAAGCTGGCATTTTAATTGTTATTTCTCCACAGTTTCTTCCTGTAACTTTTGGAAATGCAGTTTACTACAGTTGGTGAAAATAGCTACCTTTTCAAGATGTTCAATAGGGTACTTCTAAAGGACTATTTCAAATGCAGATTGCATAAAATGCAGCTCATATTGACTGACAAGTTGAGACCACAGTGCCCTGGTAGTGAAAGGTGTTTCTTTCTCTTTGTTTGTTTTACAAGGCATAATGGTTAACTGTCTTACTGAGTTAACTGTCTTAACTGAGTTACCCTGGTAAGACTACAGAAAGGAAAGGTTTCCCTGTCCTGCTATAGCAACATAGCAGTCATCATTTCTGTGTCACTCAGCAGATTTCCTTTCGCACTATGTCCTCTGTGTGATCATGTTGCCAGCCGCAGGGCATTGTTTTGTTACAGAACAGTTTAGGAGGACAAAAATGAAGTTATCCCTCTCGTGTGACTGCTGACTCAGGAAACCTCAACCCAGGAGAGTGGTCATAGTAGCAGGCTTCTTTTAGCCAGCTATGAATTGCTGTGGGAAATTACTGCAGAGAAGTAAATAGCAACATGTAGTTGTTTATGTAATAACAGAATATTTAATAAAATGTACTAATGACAATATTTTTTATATGATAAACACCGTTATACATTATAAAAATAGGTTATTAGACAAGTAATACATATTTTTCATTCACTCTGTATGTAACAGCTTTGTTGACAAGACTAAGACCATGTTTAGGTTAACATAAAGTTTATCAGAAAAGTGTAAATGTCAAGAGAAACGTTTTAAGGTCTAAGAGGCACCGCTTTGTTAGAGTGCACTGGGCAGTGGAATAATGTGGAATAAGCTATTTATTCAGCTCCGTCATGTGATATTTAGAGATGTACAAAACAGGTGCCAAAGAATAACAGCTTTCTGGCTGACAGCATGCATAACAATTTCCCAGTGGTCAGAAATTTGCTAAAATAAAATATGTAAATAAACCCACCTGCAATTAACCATTCTGAATACCTAAACAATGGTTTTGACTTTATTTATTTATTTTTTTTATTATTTATTTATTTATTTATTTATTTATTCTAATGGCTTCATCTGCAGATAGTTACAGGCTTGCTGCATGCCCAAGGGGGAGTAATATTATAGGAGGTTTAGGAGGTTCCTTTGTTTTAAGTTGGATTTCATGAACAGTGTACTTTCATCATAGGTTTGTAAAGGATATGAGAAAACTATTGCCCCCATTTCAGGTAATTTATCTCTATTTCTGATTACAGAAAAATAAAATGATCTTATTATTTAAAAAAATTAAATTTCCATTTTGTATCCTTTAATACTGAACTGTAGAAACAAGGTGATATTTGTTTCTTATTATGGCAATTTTTGCCATAACATGCTGTTTTACAGCATAATGTTCATGGAAATTATGATAAAAACTTTACACAACAGCAAAAATCTGAAAACCATACCTAAGACTTACCATTAATACTGAATGTTTGATTATATCTTCTGCAGATCTGTCACCTGGCTGTTAATTGCAAAACTATGAGCATACAACCAGAGTACATGAAAACCCAATATCTTTACATGTATTTGACATAGAATGCAGTTGTAAAACGGGGGAAATTTATGAGAAATAACAATGAACTAGGAAAAACTGGAGTCAACAGTTGCATGCTCAGGTTATGGAGATTAATGTGAATTCATAGAATTTATTGAAATGGGCATAGAAACTGCACCATGAGAACAACTATTTATCAGAACGCTGTGTAGTTGACCTTGGTAACTTGATTTTTACCTGCGAACAGACTGAACCTCTTTGTGTGTGCAAGTCTCCTTTGTTTGGTAAGTTTTCTACACTTCCCTTTTGTGTTGTGGAGCAAAAGCAGCAAACCACACTAACGCACCACCTGGTGCCAGTACCTCTCCACCCCACCCACTGAGTGCCCAGACAAGTAGCAATGGGGACTCAACCTGACCCTGTCTGAAGGAATATTGGCAAATGTGGCAAGATGGTGCATATGCAGTCACACACACACACACACACACACACACACACACACACACACACACACACACACACACACACACACATTTTCAGAACCGCTTGTCCCACACGGGGTCGTGGGGAACCGGAGCCTACCCGGTAACACAGGGCGTGAGGCCGGAGGGGGAGGGGACACACCCAGGACGGGACGCCAGTCCGTCGCAAGGCACCCCAAGCAGGACTCAAACCCCAGACCCACCCGAGAGCAGGACCGTGGTCCAACCCACTGCGCCATCGCGCCCCCCGCGTATGCAGTCATATGGGCTAATTATTATTTCAGCCACTTACTGTGTACGCTCACTGTGGTAACACTTTTTCAATCATTCTGTAATAATAATAATGATAATGCATTTTCATGAAAACAAAAGTGCATTTCACAACAACACACATTCTCTGCCCCTCCTTGAACCGCCACCTTACCAAGGTTGGGGGGTTTGAGTGCCTGAATGATCTCAGGAGCTATGTTGCCTGGGGCTATATGCCCCTGGTAGGGTCTCCCAAGGCAAACAGGTCCTGGGTGACAGACGAGACAAAGCGTGGTTCAAAATCCCCTTATGACTATTAAATCAAGGATCTCGTTCACCCCGCCCGGTATGGGGTCACCGGGGCCCCACCCTGGATCCAGGCCTGGGGGGGGGTCGCATGCGAGCACCTAGTGGCCAGGTCTATGCCCACGGGGCCTGGCCGGGCTTAGCCCAAAGCAAAGACGTGGAGCCGCTCTTCGGTGGGCTCACCACCTCCCGGAGAGGACATAAGAGGCCGGTGCGTTGTGATTTGGGCAGTGGTCGGGGCCGAGTGCCCGGCCGACCAACCCTCGGGCGCCAACTCTGGCTTTTGGGACTTGGAATGTCACCTCACTGGCGGGGAAGGAGCCTGAGCTGGTGCAGAAGGTTGAGAGATACCGTCTAGATATAGTCGGGCTCACTTCCACTCACAGCTTGGGTTCTGGAACCACTCTTCTCGACCAAGGGTGGACTCTCCACTATTCTGGCGTTCCCCAGGGTGAGAGGCGGCGGGCTGGTGTGGGCTTATTAATAGCCCCCCAGTTCAGCCGCCATGTCTTGGAGTCTACCCCGGTGAATGAGAGGGTCGTCTCCCTACGCCTTTGGGTCAGGGAACGGTCTCTCACTGTCATTTGTGTTTATGCGCCTAGCGGCAGTGTAGAGTACCCGGCCTTTTTAGAGTCCCTGGGGGGCGTGCTGGAAAGCGCTCCCACTGGGGAATCTGTCGTTCTACTGAGGGACTTTAACGCCCACGTGGGCAGCGACAGTGATACCTGGAGGGGCGTGATTGGGAGGAACGGCCTCCCTGATCTGAACCCGAGTGGTGAGTTGTTATTGGATTTCTGTGCTAGTCACGGTTTGTCCATAACAAACACCATGTTCATGCATAAGGGTGTCCATCAGTGCACTTGGCACCAGGACACCCTAGGTCGGAGGTCGATGATTGACTTTGTAGTCGTTTCTTCTGATCTTTGGCCATTTGTCTTGGACACTCGGGTGAAGAGAGGGGCTGAGCTGTCACCTGATCACCACCTAGTGGTAAGTTGGATTCGATGGCGGGGGAAAAAGCTGAACAGACCTGGCAGGCCCAAATGCATAGTGAGGGTCTGTTGGGAACTTTTTGGCGGAGGCCCCTGTCAGAGAGGTCTTCAACTCCCACCTCCGACAGAGCTTCAACCAGGTCCCGAGGGAGACTGGGGACATTGAGTCCGAATGAACTATGTTCCACACCCCCATTGCCGGGGCGGCGGTTCGCAGCTGCGGCCATAAAGTCTCCGGTGCCTGTCGCGGCGGCAATCCCCGAAGATGGTGGTGGACACCGGAGGTAAGGGATGCTGTCAAGCTGAAGAAGGAGTTCTATCGGGCCTGGCTGGCTTATGGGACTCCTGAAGCAGCTGACGGGTACCGGCGGGCCAGACGGAGCGCGGCTCTGGCAGTCGGCGCGGCAAAAACTCAGGTCTGGGAGGAGTTCGGTGAGGCCACGGAGGAAGACTTTCGGTCGGCCTCAAAGAGATTCTGGCAAACCGTCCGGCGACTCAGAGGGGGGAAGCGGTGTTCCACGAACACTGCTTACAGTGGAAGTGGTGCGCTGCTGACCTCAACTGAGGATGCCCTCGGGCAGTGGAAAGAGTACTTTGAGGATCTCCTCAATCCCTCCGACATGCCTTCCGTAGAGAAAGCTGAGGCCAGGGACTCGGAGGGGGACTTGTCCATTACCCTGGCTGAAGTTGCTGAGGTAGTCAAAAAACTCCTCGGTGGCAAGGCTCCGGGGGTGGATGAGGTCCGCCCCGAGCTTCTCAAGTCTCTGGATGTTGTGGGGCTGTCTTGGCTGACACGCCTCTGCAGCATTGCGTGGAGCTCGGGAACGGTGCCTCTGGACTGGCAGACTGGGGTGGTGGTCCCTCTTTTTAAGAAGGGGGACAAGAGATTGTGTTCCAACTATCGGGGGATCACACTCCTTAGCCTCCCTGGGAAAGTCTATGCCGGGGTACTGGAGAGGAGAATCCGACCGATAGTCGAACCTCGGATACAGGAGGAGCAATGAGGTTTTCGCCCTGGCCGTGGAACATTGGACCAGCTCTATACCCTCACTAGGGTGTTGGAGGGTTCATGGGAGTTTGCCCAACCAGTCCATATATGTTTTGTGGACCTGGAGAAGGCATTCGACCGTGTCCCTCGTGGCATCCTGTGGGGGGTACTTCGGGATTATGGGGTTCGGGGCTCGTTGCTACGGGCTGTTCGTTCCCTGTATGACCGGAGCAGGAGCTTGGTTCGCATTGCCGGCAGTAAGTCAGACCTGTTCCCGGTGCATGTTGGACTCCGCCAGGGCTGCCCTTTGTCACCGATTCTGTTCATTATCTTTATGGACAGAATTTCTAGGCGCAGCCAGGGAACAGAGGGTTTCTGTTTTGGTGGCCGCAGGATCTCGTCTCTGCTTTGTGCGGACGATGTGGTCCTGTTGGCTTCATTGAATCAAGACTTACAGCGTGCACTGGAGAGGTTTGCAGCCGAGTGCGAAGCGGCGGGGATGAGAATCAGCACCTCCAAATCCGAGGCCATGGTTCTCAGTCGGAAAAAGGTGGATTGCCCCCTCCGGGTTATGGGGGAGTTGCTCCCTCAAGTGGAGGAGTTTAAGTATCTCGGGGTCTTGTTCACGAGTGAGGGAAAAATGGAGCGGCAGGTTGACAGATGGATTGGTGCGGCGTCCGCAGTAATGCGGTCATTGTACTGGTCTGTGGTGGTGAAGAAGGAGCTGAGTCGTAAGGCGAAGCTCTCAATTTACCGGTCGATCTACGTTCCTACCCTCACCTATGGTCATGAACTCTGGATCGTGACCGAAAGAATGAGACCGCGGATACAAGCGGCAGAAATGAGTTTCCTCCGCAGAGTGGCTGGGCGCACCCTTAGGGATAGGGTGAGGAGCTCAGTCACCCGGGAGGAGCTCGGAGTAGAGCCGCTGCTCCTCCGCATCGAGAGGAGCCAGTTGAGGTGGCTCAGGCATTTGTTTCGGATGCCTCCTGGATGCCTCCCTGGGGAGGTGTTCCAGGCATGTCCCACTGGGAGGAGGCCTCGGGGCAGACCCAGGACACGTTGGAGAGACTACGTCTCCCAGCTGGCCTGGGAACGGCTTGGGGTTCCCCCAGAGGAGCTGGAGGAGGTTTGCGGGGAGATGGAAGTCTGGGGGGCTCTGCTTAGACTTCTGCCCCCACAACCCGGTCCCAGATAAGCGGAGGAAGATGGATGGATGGACACACTGTCTGAAGCCACTTCTCCCATGCAGGGTCCCGGCATACCAGAGCCTAGCCTGGCAGCACGAAGGGGGAGGGGACACAAGCAGTTCTTCAACCCCAGACCCACTAGAGAGCAGGCACAGGCCAAATCCACTGTACTACCACACCACCATGCCCCCCCGCAGGAAAAAATACATGAAAATTTGCTCTGGAACACAAACAAAAATAATTTGGTGGCACAAAGTTGGCTAGTTTGAATGATAATCTTACGATTACTGGTGAAGCCATTTATCAGTATTGTGTTTATCTGCGTGATAATAGTTCCTGTTACGCAGACCTGTTGTATGACTGCTTTGCCAAAAATCTGCTGTGCCATTAAAGGTAACTGCTATGCATTATTTTCTTGGACAGAAGGATCACTTGCTCCTCCTGTAGACTAGGCCGTTTTACATTTTAGGAATGCATACATGAAAGATTTTACCTTATATTCTATTGTTATTTAAATTTATTCAGTTTTTACTCAAGAATGATCTGAGCCATGCATTTTTTTACAGTGACACAGTAATAATTGTTGATGTAATGCACTTTTAGTATTGTTCTCTGAGATGTATATGTACATCACTTTGCAGAAAAGCATGTGCTAAATGAATAAATGAAAATATAATAGATATACTATCTATATTACAGAAAATCAGCTGTGCACACATTATCAAAACAGTACACTATGTACTTTTTGTTCTATACATTTTTAGATTTGTTCAGTTGTGTTTTTTTTTTTTTGCCCCCCACTGGAAAGTGTCACATTTGCTGCTGTTTGTTGTGTTATTGATTGAACTGAAAGGTTATTATGGTTATACCCTGTGATATGCCAATGCCAGTTAAGAGAATTTGACTTACTGAGGGATTCACTACCCTTGCTTTGTTGTATGTTTTGAATTATTTGATCCCTGAATTTGGATTTTGTGCACCTCCTGAGAGATGAGACCAGAACCACCATGTGGTTTTCTTCTCTACTATAGTGTGGCCCATTCTGTGAAAAATTCTGAAGCTCCATTACCTCCATTACTACCATTGTTTCCAGTTGTTTTTCTGTGGGCTTTTTTACATTATGAATGCATATTATACATCTGTATGATTTCTTTGTGAAAATTTGTTCAGTGTACAGTATATATTAGCTGTGAAAGAGCTGAAGGAGAGCAGGCAAACAATCATGCAGTATTAGAGAAATTAATGAAGAGAAAATATCGTGTTATGTCGTATTATGAAAACTAATGTTAACTATTAAAGTAATTGCACCTGATTTAATGGAATGTGTTGATATTTAAGCCTAAATTTTTGTCAGTTTTGGAGGCTCGAGATTGCATAAAAAATTTTGCCATTGAAAATAATGCTAATTAAATCTTTGATTTATGAGATTTTACCTTACAAAGAGCTTTTCAGGAACCCATTACCTTTGTAAGGTGGTGGAAGACTGTCATTTAATGAAAGAAGCTTTTACTACCAAAGCCAATGCACAATTTGCATTGGCTTTGGTAGTAAACAACAAACAAACAAATATTAGTTATTAATAAATTAAAGTGATTTACATAACGTAAGGTGGTGCAGTGGGTTTGGCTGGGTCCTGCTCTCTGGCGGCTCTGGGGTTCGAGTCTCGCTTGGGGTGCCTTGTGACGGACTAGCGTCCCATCCTTGGGTGTCCCCGCCTCCAGCCTTACACCCTATATTGCCAGGGTAGGCTGCGGCTTGCCACAACCCCATTTGGGACAAGCGGCTTCAGTCAGTGTGTGTGTACATAACATAAAGAATTTTATCCTTACAACCACCCATTTTTTTCTTCATAACTGCTAACATCTTACCCTTTTTCTCTTCCAAAACATTATGTGCTGTTGAACTGTGCAGACAGGGAGTTTGAATAGAGGCTGTGTGTATGCATTTGTAACCAGGCTCTTATCAGATAAAACCTCGGGAGAAAGCTATGCTGGACAAAAGTCCCCATCTGATTTAAATCCTCCATAACACACTGAAATTACACTTGCAGATTAGCCTGATCCAAGAGACTCACACACAGCTATCTCAACCTAGATTTGCTGTATCTGGTCAGACCTTTACACTTATAACTCCCCGTATGAAACTATGAAATCACTACGTTTAAGTAAGTGGCCTTAATAGGCTTTCGACATTTGAGTCCTTGCTGTTCCACCTACTCAGGGAGCCTTGACTTCATGCTGGAATGATTTAAAGTGTGAAAAATGCAAGTACTGTTGCAGGGCACAGCAAGCATATACTCAGTTAACAGTTCAGTAATTATGTTCAGTGCCACAAACAATTTTTTGGACTGAACAGTAGTTACCACACTAAGGTGGCCTCCGCTCACCCTTTTGCACAGGACAAGCATGTATTCATTTATCCTTTATCAGAAAATGGACCAGGCTTATCAGATTGATTATGTGGACTGCTCTCCCACATTGAGTTTTGCAAGATACCTAAACATTTGAAATTATTGATCTGTTCTTTTCAAGGTCATGAAGAAAGGCAGATTTAATCCTTTCCCTCGGTTTTCATTGTTTCTGAGGGAATTTGCTATCTCCAGGATAACATCCATGATGATTAATTGTTCCCAGAATGCCAACATAAAGCAGACAACTCCACCACAAGGCCTTTTGTTCTCAGGCATGACTTTGATGTAGAGTCATGAAATTCCACTGAACTATCCCTCAGTACTGGTTTTTTACCTATTAATGAATGTATTACAAAAATATTAATGTTTTACACATGACAAGTAATAACTATCGGTATTTGTAAGCAAGGTAAGGGTTTTCATATACGATCAGCATCAAATCTAAAAACATTAAGCAACTGTTACAAATATCTATTTCCTTCACAGTTAAAAATGTTGTACAGCTCTTGAAAATTTAAATCAGTTTTATTTAGTTGCATAACAACAGGTGTGAATAATATTGTATGTATTAGTAATGGAGAGATCTTAAATTCCCAGAATCCAGAAGCAGCAACTCTAAACACCATTCTGCTAACTATAATGTGGATGTTTGAAATTTCCCTGTTCCTACTGTCTTAATCATAAACTGCAATATAAACATAGCATAGAGTATGTGACAGAAAATATTTTACTAGTCTTTCAGTGGCTCGTCATTTGGTCTGTGTGAGAGTATGTTTCTCTGTATGTGTGTTTCTCTGTAGAACTTCCCAGCGCTTCACATGGCCAGTTCACCTTCAGGCCTCTCCCGCCTCCTCCGCCACCCCCACATGCGTGCACATGTGCCCGGCCAGCCTCCCATGCCCCGGAGACCCTGCAGAGAAGCACGATGCCTACACGGGGCCCGACCAGCCGTAACACAGAGCCCAGTGACACCCAGACGAAGAACTCACAGCTCCACAGCAGCTGGGTCCTTAACAGTAACATTCCCCTGGAAACCAGGTCAGACCATTTAGAACCATCTTTTCTGAAGCGCACACGCCAACAGTCACCATGGGCTAAACTGCATAGATCCAGCTAATGGGGTTGAACTCATGGTGACACCTGAGTTGGTAAAGAAATAAATACAAGCCAAGTAAAAGAAATCAAAGTACACTAAATTTTTCCCATTATTTTATAATTTTAAAATAAATAACCAACTACAACAGAAATGTTGACATCATCAGAAACAAAGTGATTTTGTTCAAAATATTTTGCACACATATGGTGAATATTTATCTTTCCATCCATCTACACATCCATATCTATATCTCAATAAGTGTTTGTCTTCGAGGGGGGTGCGGTGGTGCAGTGGGCTGGACCACAGTCCTGCTCTCTGGTGGGTCTGGGGTTCAAGTCCCACTTGGGGTGCCTTGTGGTGGACTGGCATCCTGTCCTGGGTGTGTCCCCTCCCCCTCCAGCCTTCGCCCTGTGTTGTTGGGTAGGCTCTGGTTTTCCACGACCCTGGATGGGGCAAGTAGTTCTGAAAGTGTGTATGTGTGTCTGGCTAACAGTGATCTGAAGCCTGTCCCAGAGTCATTGAGTGCAATGCTAGGGGAAGGTACTGAATGGATAACAGTTGATTTCAGGGCAGCTGCACACACAGTCACTCATCAGGTGTGTGTGAAGATTTTACCTTAGCTGAATTTAGCAATTTTGCACTTCAGAACAAAGTTTTATCTTCACTGTTCACAGTTTACAAAAGACACAGTTATTGATGGCAAAGCAATTGGTAGTGTAGTGGTTAAAGCTGTTACTTTTGGACCCAAAGATTGCAAGTTTAAGATAAAAATACGCATTATAAATGGACAGGTAGGTTGATAAACTAAAATGATTTGTACTGTGTGATATTTATGCTAACTCACAACCATTCTCTGAAGTCTAACAGAAGAAATATTCTAGGGAAGTAATTGTATGACCTGGTCATAAATTCAGTTTCTTAACCACTGTCTTACTATACTTACTGTGACACATTGTGCTATAATAATTACTCAGTAGTCATTCAGTTGTCACCTGGCCTTTTCATCTCTTCATCAATCATTGTGAAAAATCCATTAAATGTTAACAGCTAAATTGATGTTCCTCAGCACTTTACTAAATACAGGCTGTTCCTGCTTGATTTTTTTACAATATTGTTAATAAAAATCAAATCGGGCAGGACACAACCATATCTGTGGCTTTACAGGCTATGGTCCATGAATTTGCCTTTGAAAGAATATTGAAAGATAAATAATGTTTGGATTTTTAGCAAAGGGTTCTCTTCTTCTTCAATCCTCTTCGCTCCAGTCGGAGCATAGGGCCTTCACTACATGTCTCTATCAGTCTCTGTCCTGGAATGCTCGCTTTGCCTCTCTCCAGGACATCAAAATGGAGTTTTTGCAGTGTTGGTTTCTGTAGTGATAAAATTTTTACGGCATGGGGTTGCTAGCCCCACACCCAACTTTCCTCCTTTTGTAGCTGGGCTTGGGACTCCTGTATAAGGCATAGCTGATCCTGGCAGCATGCCAGACAAGACAAGGTTTTAATAAGATATGAGTCAGTTCATAATTAGATCCTCTTTTGGTCAAATAAAGTAAGTGCAATGCAGAGAGAAGATTAATGATCGGTGAAATATTATATATATATATATATATATATATATATATATATATATATATAATTTCACCACTCGCCCCCTCTTGCGGGCGGTCTTACTCCTTCAAGCTCGGTTCCTCTACCAGAGGCCTGGGAGCTTGAGGGTTGTGCGCAGTATCTTAGCTGTTCCTAGGACTGCACTCTTCTGGACAGAAATCTCGGATGTTATTCCCGGGATCTTCTGGAGCCACTCTCCCAGCTTAGGGGTCACAGCCCCAAATGTTCCGATTACCACGGGGACCACTGTTGCCTTCACCTTCCACATCTTTTCTAGCTCCTCTCTCAGTCCTTGGTATTTCTCAAGCTTGGGATGGCGACATCTATCACTACGGCTTTCTTCCTCTGTTTGTCCACCACTACTATGTCCGGTTGGTTAGCCATTACCAGTTTGTCAGTCTGGATCTGGAAGTCCCACAGGATCTTAGCTTGGTCATTCTCGACCACCCTTGGGGTGTATCCCACTTTGATCCTGGGACTTCCAGCCCATACTCGGCACAGATGTTCCTGTACACTATGCCAGCCACTTGGTTATGGTGTTCCATGTATGCCTTGCCTGCTAGCATCTTACACCCTGCTGTTATGTGCTGAGTTGTCTCAGGGGCATCTTTGCACAGGCTGCACCTGGGGTTCTGCCTGGTGCGGTAGACCCCGGCCTCTATTGATCTTGTACTTAGAGCTTGTTCCTGTGCTGCTATGATTAGTGCCTCTGTGCTGTCTTTCAGTCCAGCTTTGTCCAGCCACTGGTATGATTTTTCGATACCAGCCACTTCTTCAATCTGCCGGTGGTACATAGCGTGTAGGGGTTTGTCCTTTCATGATGGTTCCTGTTCTTCCTCGTCCTCCTTCTCGGGTTTCTGCTGCCTGAAGTATTCACTAAGCATCTCATCAGTCAGGGCCATCTTCCTGATGTAGTGAAGGATCTTTGTTGTTTCATCCTGGATAGTGGCTCTGACCCTCACTAGTCCTTGGCCTCCTTCTTTCCGCTTAGCGTACAGCCTCAGGGTGCTGGATTTGGGGTGAAACCCTCCATGCATTCTCAGGAGCTTCCTTGTCTTGATGTCAGTGGCTTCTATCTCCTCTTTTGGCCAGCTTATTATGCCAGCAAGGTATCTGATGACTGGCAGGGCGTAGGTGTTGATAGCCCGGACCTTGTTCTTCCCATTCAGCTGACTTCTCAGGACTTGCCTTACTCTCTGCAGGTATTTGGCGGTTGCTGTCTCGTTCACTCTTGGCATACAGCTTGATGTCATCCATGTAGAGGAGGTGACTGATGTTTACTCCATTCCGTAGTCAGTACGGTAGCCAGTCTTGGTGATGATCTGGCTGAGGGGGTTCAGGCCTACGCAGAACAGCAGTGGGGACAATGCATCTCCTTGGTAGATGCCGCACTTGACAGTGACTTGCACAATTTGCTTGGAGTTGGCCTCTAGGGTTGTTTTCCACTGCCCCATTGAGTTCCTGATGAAGGCTCTTAGTGTCCTGTTGATCTTGTATAGTTCTAAGCATTCCAGGATCCATGAGTGAGGCATCGAGTCATAGGCTTTCTTGAAGTCAATCCAGGCGGTGCACAGGTTGGTCTGCCTGGTCTTGCAGTCTCGAGTGACTGTTCTGTCTACCAGTAGCTGGTGTTTTGCTCCTCTGGTGTTTCTACCAATTCCTTTCTGGGCCCCGCTCATGTATTGAGCCATATGCCTGTTGATCTTAGCCGCTATGATACCTGAGAGCAGCTTCCATGTTGTGCAGAGGCAGGTTATGGGGCAATAGTTGGATGGGACTGCTCCTTTCTGGGGGTCCTTCAGGATCAGGACTGTCCAGCCTTCTGTTAACCATTCAGGGTGTGTCCCATCCATTAGCAGCTGGTTCATGTGTTGCCACCTTCTTTAGCCAGAAGGCATGGATCATGTCAGGGACTGGTGCTGTCCAGTTCTTGTACTTCATACATTCTTGGATGCCTCCCACTGTGATGGTTACTTATATATATATATATAAGATCATTAGGGGGGGTGTGGTGGCGCAGTGGGTTGGACTGGGTCCTGCTCTCCGGTGGGTCTGGGGTTCAAGTCCCGCTTGGGGTGCCTTGTGACGGACTGGCGTCCCGTCCTGGGTGTGTCCCCTCCCCTTCCAGCCCTACGCCCTGTGTTGCCGGGTAGGCTCCAGTTCCCTGTGACCCTGTATGGGACAAGTGGTTCAGAAAATGTGTGTGTGTGTAAGATCATTAATCTTCTCTATATATTTCTGTGTGTATATATAGATATATGTATGTATATATGCTAGGAGTGTGGTGGCACAGTGGGTTGGACCACAGTCCTGCTCTCCGGTGGGTCTGGGGTTTGAGTCCCGCTTGGGGTGCCTTGCGACGGACTGGCGTCCCATCCTGGGTGTGTCCCCTTACCCCCTGTTTTACCGGGTTGGCTCCGGTTCCCCGTGACCCCGTATGGGACAAGCGGTTCAGAAAATGTGTGTGTGTGTATATTTGCTATTATTCACATTTCCTATGGATGCAAGCTTAGTAGAGAATCAGATGTTGAGAACACACAGGCCACCTCCAAGAGACGATGTTTTGTTTACTTTTTTGTTTGTTTGTTTGTTTGTTTAAATAACAGCACTGGGTCACAGTAACACAGAGGCAGAAAGCGCATGCTGAGAAACACCAAATATGTCTTCATATATGTAGCACAGACAGAAGGTCATAAGATTACAATATTTCATAGGTATGGTCATGTAGCACTATCCAATAAGTTCCCAAAGGGTGTATAGACATTCCTCATTTGTCAGAAGTTGAAGAAGACTGAACTTTTTGTTCATCCACATATTTACAGAGGGAACTTCATGTGTGCTCCGCAGCATTAAAACACACACACACACACACACACACACACACACACACACACACACACACACTGTCAGAACCGCTTGTCCCATACAGGGTCACAAGGAACCGGAGCCTACCCGGCAACACAGGGCGTAAGGCCGGAAGGGGAGGGGGACACACCCAGGACAGGACGCCAGTCCACCACAAGGCACCCCAAGCGGGACTCGAACCCCAGACCCACCCGAGAGCAGGACTGTGGCCCAACCCACTGCGCCACCACGCCCCCTGCACATTAAAACACAATTTTATTAAACTTAATAAAATAAAGAATTTTGGTAGTGGTTTAGCAAGAAAATATGGGAAATGAAACTTTTCCCACGGTTTTCTGAATGATTCAGAAGATCTTTTTACCCACGGAACTTTTCGAGAAACATCTGGACAGGGAAGTGGTTTAGCCTCCTTTAGGCAGGAAATAGGAGTAGATGGAGGGTGCGCCTCTAAGTGAGAAAATAGATTATATAGAGGAGCCAGAGGTCTCCCCTTGGGGTCCATATTGGACAGAGACGTCGTTGTGTTTATCCCTTCCTACTGGGAATGGCCTTTTTGGGTATGGAGGAGATTGCCTCCATTTTATTCTCCTGGCTTCATCACCCTCAGACAGGTGGTAACTGCCCCTCCAGCTCCCTTTTCTGGCTCCCGAGAGCCAGAGTGCTTCAGGCTTACCCTCCAGGCAGACAGGTGGTGCCCCCCAGCTGAATCCCATTTCTATGCATAGAGGTGCCCCTGCTGCCCTTGACTTCACCCACGGGCCAAACAGCACTAACCCCCTCTCTCTGACAAGTCCCCCTCTTAACACTTCCCACTACTTTTCTTTTCAAGGTGGTCCTGGGTTTCACTGCCAATGTGAGACACACCAGGTGATGAGCTGCTGAAAATGGCATGGCCACTTTAGGGCTTTTAACAGCTATTTTCCAGGTAAACACAAATCAAGGACAAAAGAAAGCATCTATTTTGGGCACCAGAACTCCCGACCCTTTCAGTGGAGCACGACGGTGCAGACACAAACACACACACTCCAGTAAACAGCTACCCTCTGCCTCTCTTCTTAAACACTGCAGAGTTGCTCTTTAAAGTCACCTGAAAGGCTTCCAAATGGATGATTCGGGTCATATTCAAGGCTGAGGTTTTCCTCATATTGCATTTTAGTATTTCCCGGTATATAGTGTTTTCTCTTCAGTGTAAATAACCTTAGGCTGATGTCTTCCACAGTAATATTTATGTGTCAGCAGCTGCTCCTCTATTTTTCTGAAAGCATATTATAAAAATGTTTTCATTTTTAAAACTTTTTTCCTAGGCATAGTAAATTTATCATGACACTGGCTCAAAGTATTTATTAAAATAGTTGTCATACCATGTATTTTCAAGTTGACTATGAAAATTAATTTTCTCTGTGCATTTTAGAGCTCAAAAAGAATTGCCAAATTCTAAAGTTTAAGAGTAGGAATGTCAAATTTTGATCCACTGATACACATCTAGACGGCACAGTAGTGCAGCAGGTAGAACTTCCTCCTAACAGTGCCTGGGCTGTTTGGACATAGTTTTTATTGTAGCTCAGTCTGTGTGGAGTATGCATGTTGTCCCTGTATCAGTGTGGGTTTCCTTTGAGTGATCTGTTTTCCTGTCATATTCCATAGACATCCAGTGCAAGTGATGTTAAATTGACTATATTGGCTAAACTGCTCACGCTAAGATGCCCTTGGTATGTCAGTGAGTGAGTGTGAGGTTACCCTGCAATGAGTTGGTGTCTTTTCCTGGGTGTATCCCTCCTAGCCTACCATCCAATAATTATGGGAAAGGCTCTGGACTGCTGTAACTCTGACCAGGATAAGGGGTTAATGAAACACACACACACACACACACACACACACACACACACACACACACACACACACACACACACACACACACACACTTTTTGAACCACTTGTCTCATATGGGGTTGTAGAGAGCCGGAGCAGACACACCCAGGACAGGACGCCAGTCCACCACAGGGCACCCCAAGAGGGACTTGAACCCTAGACCCACCAGAGAGCACAACCCAGTCCAACCCACTATGCCACCACACCCCCACTAAACACACCCTGAAACAAAAGTTCTTTATAAGGTAATCAAAAACCACAAACACAGTATAGGCAATTTACATTAACATTTACATTTATTGATTTAGCAGACACACACACACACACACACACATTTTCAGAACCGCTTGTCCCTTACAGGGTCACAGGGAACCAGAGCCTACCCAGCAACACAGGGCGTAAGGGGAAGGGGACACACCCAGGACGGGACACCAGTCCACCACAAGGCACCCCAAGCGGGACTTGAACCCCAGACCCACCGGAGAGCAGGACTGTGGTCCAACCCACTGCGCCACCGCACTCCCCGATTTAGCAGACACTTTCTCCAAAATGATGTACATCTCACAGAAAAATGCAATGACATCGATAGAAAGATACTTGGATGCAGAGATGTAATTGTAAAGCACAGTTAATTTGTAAATTTTCACCATATAAACCAACATACATCACGAGTAGCTCCAAAAAGGTTGAATAATAGTTTAATCATTTCTAATCACAAAATTATAATAATTATAGCAATTGAGAGTCATCAGTTTGCCTGAAATGCATCTCTTTGGACTATAGAAGGAAACCAACAGAAACACAGGAGGAACATGGACACACCATAGAAAATAAATGTGGATTGAACTCATGTTGAGTCACATAGCCCAGGTGTTGCTAGGCACTTGCACTACCTACTACAGCTTTATTCTGTGTTCACCCAATATTTATAGAACAGTTTAATAATCTTTCTGTGGAAACAAATGTGTTTTTGCATATATAGTCTATATATGTAGACTATGGAAAGAAAAATGTGAGGATTTAAATTTAAATTGTTACTGTGTCCCCTTTCTACATTTGAAAAACAAACACAAAACAGTAATTTTTATGACCTTGCTACTTGAAAAGTGAAATAACACTCATTCCCCCTGGAGCCCTCTAGGGAAATATGAGGGTTGCTTATATGAGATTTGATGCTGAACTCTATCATGACACTGGTGGCTATTGTCTTGGAAAACTGTATCGGGATATGAATAGAAAAGGAGCACAAGTTATGCACATTTTTCTTGTGTTTCATGTCTTATTTTTTAAACAGATTTTCTAAGTATCAGGTTCTGTTTTATTCTTCACAAGCTTTAAGATCAATATTCATGGTTTGAAGGAGTCAGAAGGTTCCCTGTTGAGTTTCATACCAGCCTCTGCAATTTAACCCAGTCCTGTTTGGTTCTCTCTGACCTTGTAGTTCTCTGACAAGGTGGTAAATGCACTACTGTAGAGAAGCTGTGGCATGGAGTGTAAGCCTTCTCTCAGTTTACTGCATTGCAAAGTCTCCAGCTCTACACTTTTACTGGAGTTTTCCGGTATACCAGCTGTAGGCTTCTACCATTGGTAGCATAATGATTAGAGCTATTCCCTTTTGGTCCAAAGGTTGCTGGTTCAATCCCTGCCTCCGGCTGTAATGCTCTTAAGCAATTTACTTACCCTAAATTGTTCCAGTAAAATTTCCCTGCTGTATAAATGGATAAGTAACTGCAAATACCGTACCATTGTAAGCTTCTTTGGAGAAAAGCATCAGCTAAATAAGTAGAGGTAGGTATCTCTTGACCTAAAACATAAGTGATTCATAAATACCCAGAATTATGACAACTATCCTATTAACTTCACTATTTTATTTTCAAGTTCAAATATTTGGTCTTGATGTCTACAATTGCTCCATCTGCTGTATTATGACATCAGCTGACTGTGCTTCCTCAATGCACCATATTTCTTATTGTTTAGCTCTCAGTCAGTGTTTTGTGTGTTCATCAGAAACTGCCTTTTGGTTATAAAATGTTTTGTTTAATTTGTTTTTTGTATACAAAAGCCAGCAAGTTAAAGAGTGAATGTTCTGGAGGTTCGGGAAAAGAAAAAAGTGAAAGACAAATTTAGCAATTAAATTGAAAATAATAGGACAACATGAAAATATACTGTACTGCAGTTATAATATAATATAGAAGACTTTGGCAAACTCTTGTTGGTGACCTATACCTCACCTGGGATGAAGGGCAAAATTAGTTGACTATCTGGATTTACATTATTATTTTATATTTGCATAATTTTGACATGAATTTATGTGTAAAATTAGTGAGAAAAATATAACAAGTTCATACTATAGAACATATCATTCGTATACATTTATGTATGCTTATGGTTTCTATAATACACTATAAAGAAATTTTCTGCTACCGACAAAGTTAATGATGATGTTTGTTGGAATAGAACCCCATTGAAAGTTGAGGACCTCTTGTATTACACATGGAGAAGCTTGGCATTGCACCCTATAAGGCATTGCAGCAAAACTGAGTTGGCACTATATATACACAATTTTTCAGCTGTTTGAAGGTAACATAGATTAATGGTCACCATCACAGAGCAGTGCCACTTGAAATAGTGGAGGGCAATGTGTAGGCCCATGGAAGTAGGCTGCAGCAGCTTTTGCAAAGACTTTGTATAAAGCATACATTGTGCTGGGTATCACAGGCAGTCAAGGGAGAAAGGTCATCAACATTATTAAGGAAGCTGCAAAGAAAGAGGGCATCTAAGTGGCTGTAGATGAGGAGTGGTGAACAATGGACTCAAGGTAGCATTACCTGGATTCAAAAGGGGGTCTGATCAGCTGAGGTCAGCTCTGATAAGCACCATCACCTGGGTGACCGTGTCTGATGTTAAAAATTCAGAATATCTGTTAACCCTGGGTTACATCATTGAAGATTCGTCCAGGTTTATCGTAAGATGTGTGTAAAAAGCTGATATTGTTTGAATGTAACACAGAACTGTAATATTATTTTACAAGCAAAATTTCCAGCTTTAGAGATAGGTATGTTTTCAACAGTAGTGTTGAGTTTTACTTTAGTTTCTGTTTTTCCGTTAGTAACACATGGAAAATCAAAGGTATTAGTCATCATTTGTGACTTTTTAAGCATGTTTGCAGCATCAGCAGGTTCGGAAGTGAATAAATAATGTCTTAATGTCGATGACATCTTAATTTTTAAGTTGTTATAGGTAGCCTTATTTTCCCTTTCTGTGAGCAAATATGTATTTTATTGTAGGACGTCACAGGTATAACTCAACTCGTGGTTAGCGTTTTTATTTGTTATTCACATTTTCATGAACATGAGAGGAAAGTCATGTTTATTTCTCCATGGCCAGTAGGCTTACTTACAGCTTTAATAATTGCACGGTATTGCTGTAATTTAATATATTGCCAGTTTTCTATTTGTCTTATGCCTTTGTTTAGTGCATTGTGTCACTATGTGAGAAGAGCACTCTATAAAAATCACTTGAATTGTTGATGTTTATTTCTGTAAGTATTCAAATTTTTGCAGAATAGTGACAGAAGCCATGAGAGGAGCACTCACGTGCAGCTAATTAAAAAGAAGCCACATGGTGAGAGAGAGAAACAAGAGGGTAGAAACACAGCAAGACAGGTTAGACCTCATCCGGAGAGAACTGCAAACAAAAAGAAATCTTGGGCACATAGTACTGCAGAAAAATAAATCCACTTTAGCAAGTAGCAATAAATGAAAAAGTTAAATGTTTTCTGGAAACAGAAGAGACATACGTAGTTTTTCCAGCAAAGATTTTTTAAACAACATTTTCTATAATTCATAAAATCCTGACATGTAACTTTTATATTTACCATACATTTAAAATGTGAAGAAGGGTGGGTGATCTACTGCTAAAAAACAAACAAATAAACAAACAAGTAAGTAGATAGAGCAACACACTTGTTCACACTGCAGAGATAAAACACAAGAACAGATGGGCAGACACATAGGCAGGCAAGCAGACTGACTGGCTGACTGATTATTGGTTTTCTCTGTATACTCAGTCATTTTACTGGTGCTGTATGTACAGTTCCAGATGTGCTACTTTCTTTTTTGAAAACTACATCTTTGGATTGCAGTTTGAGTCTTTCTGCCTGCAAAGTCATAATTAATATTTCATCAAGATGCACAACAATACTACACTGATCCATTATCCTCCTTGAAATGTGTTACCTAGATAGAGGGCATCCGGTTGAATATTGTGCTAGATTAAAAACACAATGGTTAGCAAGTAGAAATTCTATTAAGACTGGAACATTTTCATATTGAGAAATAATGTCTTCAGTAACATAACTAAGTAAAACTTTCACAGAAATGGGACTCAGTCAGTTGTGCTCCAGGTTAAAAGTACTGATCAATGTACTCTTAAATACACACACACACACACACACACACACACACACACACCATAGTATACATAATACTGTAACATTTGCTGCTTTGGACTCCCATAAGACAAAGAGGGATGCACAGACACCGTTGATGAGGAATGTTTATTGCAACTCCAGCACATAGTGAGAGATAGCAGCAAATATACAAAGAAATAATATTCTCAGTCCAAAGACATTCTTTTCTTCAAGGACCTGCACCTCAAACCAGCCTTACACACTCCCCAACAGGCACTCACCCCTCTATAATCCTTGACAGCCCCGCTGTGGTTACATAACTATTTTACATTTCCTACAATTATTTACATTTACTCACTTGATAGATGCTTTTCTCCAAAGCAACTTACAATGGATACTATGTAGTGTTACTAGCCCACACAACTTCTTCACCAAGGTGACTTATACTGCCAGATACACTATATACCATGGGTCACTCATCCATACATCAGTGGAACACACTCTCTCTGTCACTCACACACTATGGGGGAACCTGAACAACATGTCTTTGGACTGTGAGAGAAAACCCATGCAGACAGACAAACCAACATTCTCTCACACCACCCAAGCACTGTGAGACAGTAGCACTACTCACTGTGCCACTGCTTATTTACAATAAGCATCTGTTCCCACTTGAAGGGGATGCTCTTCAGTAACATGGGTTATTATAAAATTATCCCAATTCTTCCTTTCATTAGCAGTTTCCCCATCAAGAGAGAAAATTAGATTGTCTGGTATCAGTAAGTAAAAAGCACAAAAGTAAGCAGTCAAAGTAGATATAGAATAAAACACAAATGGCTGCATATTACATTGCATAAAATTATTGGAAATTATAACGCATTCGTTGCAATGCCAACTCTCCCATCTTTCCTTACTCCGCTGGGTCCGTATACGAGGCGGAACCTTCTGTCATGTCTGGCTCTGGAAGGAAGCGGCGAACCCAAGTGAAGAGCGGTATACGTGGTGTCTTCGGGGAAATCCAAGAGAGGAGGTCAGAGAACAGGCGACTGGTCTTTGAGGTGCGAACGTCATAACAGGGAGAATCCAAAAGGCGAGGTCGGTACACAGGCAAGAGGTCGATGATCATAAAGAGGCACAGGATTGTGGGAACAAGGGACGGGATCGGGGAAGGCGTTCAGGAACAGGAATTAGCTAGAAGGTCGCAAACGAGAAGGCGAACAAGGTTCCGCATCAGCTGCTGGTCTGACGCAGCCTTTTATGCCCCGGTCTGCGTTGCATCCCAGGTATTCCGTGTCGGCTCGGAGGTGTGGGCGTGGCAGTAGCTATGTCAACAGCACTGTCTTTCCTCAACTGTCTGAAAGAATCTAAATGTGATTTCCTTCCATTTACACTTTGCTAATGTTAAGAATGTTTAGAAAATAAATAGAATTCTACTCCTAAGTATTATGATGCATCCATTACATTTTCTTTTGCATTTACATTTCCCTTAATTTATTTTGCAGACATCCATCCATCCATCCATCCATTTTCTTTCTCGCTTGTCCTAGTAGGGTCGGGGTGGCAACAGGGAGAGCAGAGAGGCCCAGCCACCCCTATGCTTCGCAACTTCCTCCAGCTCAGCCTGGGGGATCCCCAACTGTTCCCAGGCCAACTGTGAGATATAATCCTTCCAGCGGGTCCCAGGCTGACCTCGGGGCCTCGTCCCAGTTGGTCGTGCCTGGTATACCTCCAAAAGGAGGTGCCCAGGGTATCAGATGCCCGAACCACCTCAACTGGCTCCTCTCAATGTGGAGGATTAGCGGCTCTACTCTGAGTTCCTCCCGGATGTCCGAACTCCTCACCCTATCACGGAGTGTGTGTCCCAACACCCTGCGGAGAAAACTAATTTCAATCGCTTGTATCCGCGATCTTATTCTTTCGGTCATTATCCAAAGTTCATGACCATAGGTGAGGGTAGGGACATAGATTGGTCGGTAAATGAAGAGCTTTGCCTTATGGCTCAGCTACCCTTTCACCACTACAGTCCAGTACAGCGACCGCATTACTGCTGCCGCTGCTCCCAGTCTGCAGGAAATCTCATGCTCCCTTCTCCCCTCACTCGTGAACAAGACCCCAAGATACTTAAACTCCTCCACCTGGGGCAAATTCTCTCCCCTTACCTGGAGGGGGCATGCCATCCTTTTCCATGAGAGAACCATGGACTCAGACTTTGAGGTGCTGATCCTCATCCCAGCCGCTCCACACTCGGCTGCAAACCATTCCAGCGCATGTTGGAGGCAACCATGTGACTGTGCCGAAAGGACATCATCCACAAAAAGCAAAGACGTCACCTTCGGACTCCAGCATAAAATGCCCTCCTGACCTCGACTGCGCCTTGATATCCTGTCTGTGAAGGCCACAAGCAGGAGTGGAGACAAGGCACAACTTTGGCAGAGTTGAACACCCACATTGAACAGGCTTGGCTTAATGCTGAGTATATGGACACAGCTCTGGCTTTGTGTGTACAGGGACCGAATGACCCGCAGTAGTGGCCCCAGGACCCCATACTCCTTAAGCATCTCACACAGAATTTCCCAGGGAACACGAATATAGGCCTTCTCCATGTCCACAAAACACATGTAGACTGGATTAGTGAACTCCCATGCCCCCTCAATTATCTGTGAGAGGGTAAAATGCTGTTCCACTCTTCCATGGCCAGGACGGAATCTGCATTGTTCCTCTTCAATTTGAGGTTCAACTATCAGCGGAAGTCTCCTTACCAGTACCCCGGTATAGACTTTCCCAGGGAGGCTGAGAAGTGTTATACCCCAATAGTTGGCACACACCCTCCGGTCCCCTTTTCTTAAAGATGGGGACCACCACCCCCAGTTTGCCAATCCAAAGGCACTATCTCCAAGGTCCATGCAACATTGCAAAGGCGTGTCAGCCATGACAGCCCTACAACATCCAGGGACTTAAGCAATTCCAAACATATCTCATCCACCCCCGGTGCTTTGCCACTGTGGAGGTTACCAACTACATCAGTGACTTCCACCAGGGAAATGGACTCTGACAGCCTGGAAGCCTCTGGCCCTGACTCCTATAAGGGAGGCATATCTCTCGGGTTTAAGAGTTCCTCAAAGTGCCCCTTCCACCTCCCGACAATGTCCTCATTAGAGGTCAGAGTTTCTCCATCCCTGCTGAGCTTTGCTCACAGCTTGTGCGAAGCTCCTCCAACCTAACCTGAGCCGCCAGATGGTTCTCCAGAACCTCTTTGAAGCTGACCAATAGTCATTTTTCATTGCCAGTCCAAACTCCCCCCATGCTCTGGATTTTACTTTTGCAACTGCAGCCACTGCTGCCTTTTTTGCCTGCTAGTACCTGTCTGCTGAGTCAGGAGTCCCTAGAACCAACCAGGCCCCAAAGTCCTGCTTCTTCAGCTTGACGGCTTCCCTCACCACCGGTGTCCACCAGCGGGTTCTTGGGTTGTTGCCATGACTGGCAGCAACAAGCTTTTTACCACAGCTGTGCCTGGCCGCTTCCACAATGGAGGTTCTGAACAGGGTCCATTCAGATTCCATGTGCCCTACTTTCTCCAGTACATGGGAGAATCTCTCCCGGAGGTCCTCCGACAGTCGTTCCCAGCACACCCTCATTAAACGTCTGGGCCTACTGGGTCTGTTCATCAGTTTTCCCCGCCATCTGATCCAACTCACCACCTGATGGTGATCGGTTGACAGCTCAGCACCTCTCGTCACCCGAGTGTCCAGAACATGTGGCCTCATTTCACCATTCGGGTTCAGATCGGGCAAGCCGTTCTTCCCAATCACCCCCAGCCAGATTTCCCAATCATTGCCAACATGACCGTTGAAGTCCCCCAGCAGGACTATGGAGTCTGTAGGTGGGGCCCTGACCAGAACCCCACCCACCCTCTCCAAGAAGGCTGAATACTCTGAACTGCTGTTTGGTGGGTAAGCACACACAACAGTCAAAGTTTTCCTCTCTGCGACCTTAAGTCACTTTGAGGCGACCCTCTTGTCCACCAGGATAAACTCCAGTTGCGTGACAGCCAGCCGGGGGGCTTGTGAGTATCCCCACACCCACCCGGCGTCTCTCACCCTGTGCAACTCCTGAGTAGGACAGAGACCACTCCCATCGAGGAGTTTGGTTCCAGAGCCAACACTGTGAGTGGAGGTGAGCCCAACTATATCAGTTGGTATCTTTCAACCTCCCACACACGTTCCGGCTCCTTCCCCACCAGCGAGGTTGCATTCCACACGTCAAGAGTCAGTTTCTGTCGCAAGGGGCTACGACGCCACGCACCACCCTGCCTCCACCCTGCCCACTTTTGCAGACACTTTTCTCCAAATCAATGTTCAACTTAGTAAAAAAAAAAAAAAAAAAAAAAAAAAAACACAATCAACAACAGTCGAAGTGATAGGAACATCACTGAAATACTGTTTTGGACTCACAGTCAGTTACCACAATACCACATTTTTCCAGGGAGGAGAAAGGTATTAGACTTAAATGCCCATTACTGAAATACAGAGATACTGGGCTTAAATTAGATTTAAATAGACTCTCAACAAATATTGATCAAGGAGACAAAATTGCAAAACAAATAACATATAGCACATCACCATACATAAGCATATAGGTAGTGTCATGATCAGTATAGTTTCTGTAGAAAACATTTTGCGTGCCACGGGGGGGGGGAGGGGTGAAAAAATTAGCACACGGAAATGCAGTTTATATCTGCTAACAAACATTTGCTGTTTTAATGCACTTTACCATATTAAACATTTAAATACAGAAATTTATTTCCATATGTCACCATGTGAAAGTAATGTGGACTTTAGCTCATAACAGATTAACAATGATGCATTTGTAATATTGAGTGTTCTAATATGAATTTTGCAGATAATTCTATTACAATTTATAGCATATACAGGACAGTGCTGTACAGTGCTTTTCAGAAAACATATTTAAAATTTCATGCTGCTATGCTAAAAAAGTAAAACACATTTTTACCTCATACTGTGTTCACTGAATTCCTGAGAACTGTCCATTTATTGCATTCGTGTAAACGCTGCAAACAGATGTATACTGTATATTGTGCTTAGTGAAAATGGCAAAACACAATATCATCCTGAGCATTAAAACAAATTGTGTATATGAAAGATTGTCACATACTGAGCTGTGATGCCAGGCATGCTGGTAGCAAAGATTCAGTAAGATGCCAGCAAAAATACCATACACTGTTCGTTTTGGTCTATTATTTCATTTAACATTTTCTGTTTGAACCAGGTTGGGTGCCGGGAAAGGCCTACCAGTATTCATGTTTGTAATTAACTATTAACATTTCTTTTTTATTAAAATATAACAAGTGCATGCAGTTGGTTGTTAAAAGTAAACATTTATTGCAGTTTTTAAAAAATCATTCCTGTAGGATCTTTGCTTACCATTCAGCAATTTAACAGCTTTGTTGTGCTGGTTAGCTTGTATTGCAAACTTGGAGGAGTGAACCACTTCGGTGGGAGTCCTTGGGCACAACCAACTTGACAGGGGTGTTTTACTGTGTAATGGGATAAAATGTTTATATATAGGGGGTGTGGTGGCACAGTGGGTTGGACCATGGTCCTGCTGTCCGGTGGGTCTGGCGTTCGAGTCCTGCTTGGGCTGCCTTGTGACAGACTGGCGTCCCGTCCTGGGTGTGTCCTCTCCCCCTCCGGCCTTACGCCCTGTGTTGCCGGGTAGGCTCCGGTTCCCCGTGACCCCGTATGGGACAAGCGGTTCTGAAGGTGTGTGTGTGTGTGCTTATATATAGTAAAATAAGGATATTTATAACAGACAAGCCATGTTGTTTTATGATGATTATGTTTTTGTATTTATGTTGGGTGTCATTTTCAGGGAATATGTGTTTCGGAATTAGTTGTTGAGGCTGTTACGGTGCAGCCAGAAGGGTGGAGTTACTGGTATAAAAGGTTGCATTAGGTCACAGAGACTGGGAGAGCTGTGTATTGCTATTGGTGCAAGGGGTTTAAGCTCCTGGCTCATAGGCCTTATTTTCTTTTGTAACCCAATGTTTATTTTTGTATTTGGCTTGGGTTGAAGTGTTTTATTATTGAAGATCATCATTTTAAGTAAAGAAAAATTAACATTTTTGGTCCAGCTACTTTGGTTCTGTACTGCTGCCTCCATCTGTTGTCTATACCCTCACAATTGTGATCAGATTTTGTATATAACATCAAAATTTAGGGCTTAATATAAGTTTTCTCTTAGCATCCCTGAGGAATGCACTCAAGGTGAACACAGGGGGCATTGCACTGGAGCCATTCAGCCCCACCAAGCACACCTGAACTGAATAAATGCCAGATCTCCAGCACCATAAAAGGAGTGACAGACAAACATCTAGTTGCAGATTCTTTATAAGTCCCTTATTGTATTTCCTAGCGATTCCAGTTCCATGTCTATACACATACTTTTAAAGTCATGTTCACAATGTGTTTGTGTTCTAGTCAAGAGCTCCAGTCTTGTCTGCATCGGTCCACTGTGCTCTTGACCTGGTCCCACATTCCTGCCCAGTCTAAGTCGCTTTCCTGTATACTGTGTCACTGCGTGAGAAGAGCGCTCTATAAAAATAAAAATAAATAAATAAATAAATACTCAGAATCTAATTTCCCTTATGAGAACACTCAGAATGTGTATCCTCTCAATGTTAATCATCTCACTTTGTTTCATTCTTTCATTCTTTGCACAGTGCACCTGTATATATTCGCTCTATTTTTGAGAACAATGCCCTTTACATCCTCATTAGAATGCACAGGAACAAATGTCCATCTTACCTTTGGACGTGACATTATCACAACACTATCATTGTCACTGTTGAACTATTCCCCAAGACATAATGTATTAAATTCTTAAAAATAATTTGTATCAAGTTAGGGTACATCACGTTGTATCAAGAACAACTTTGTGAACACAGAAAAGTCCTTAGGAATGAAAAAAGTCAGAAAATTATAAAGACTAGGCTGTGTTTCCAAACTGTACACCTTGATGAGAAGAACGGTTGTTATAGAAATAACCAACTCTCCTGATCCAACCCTGACTAAGTGACACAACTGAGGAGCTGGACTGGAAACCTCTGTTTTCAGATGGACCACCTTTTTCAAAACTTCTGCCTGGATTGAACTTGCTTTAAGACATCTTATATTCAATCAAGATTGTTTTTTTTAACACCACTTTCCAGTGAAAATTCAATAAGCGGTCCTATTTTATGGTAATTGGTCATGTGTGGTGTAAAAAAAAGGGTTATTTTGCTGTTCAATGGCAAGAAAGAAGAAGAGGAAGGTTAACTTTGGCAGGAAGTGTGATTTGTTGTATGGCCATCCTCAGTAATGTTCTCAGTAATTTCTTCCGCATAACACCCACATTTTCAAAACTGTTTTGCTCCATTTACTTGTGTCATTGTACAGAGGTCAAGATGCACAATGAAGCATTTTAACAGAACAGCAACGGTTGTTTTTCTTCCATATTCACACAAATACATAGGACAGGTCAGGCTCACAATATGTGAATATTGTCAGATGCTGCATTAACAGATATTAATATTATCTCAGCCCATGACTTCCCTAACAATTTGTAAATTAAAATCTTTATTCTTTCTGTATTTCTCAATGTGTATAAACTCATAATATATTGGGGAATCAGTTATGTTTAGTGCTGAATATGATTTTTTAAAGGTAGTGATGAATGCATTTGGTGGAAGTCTGAAAATATATACATGAATTTCAAAGTATAATTGCTGAGTCCCATCTTGCTTCTGGTAATTCAATAAATGCATTAACTGGATCAGTACGTTAACATTTCTAAGTTTCTTCCATCACTTTTACAACATGGTTTGTGAGTTATATTTATTGAATGTTTTTCTTGTAAAAATGTTCCTGTGACATGGTCAGTTGAAGAAGAAATATGTATAATATGTTTTGTGAAAACCTTATTAGTCAGCTATGGAAAATGTTGATGTTCATTAAATACATTACACTAATTCTTAAAGAAAATGACGTACATATTAACTCAAACATGCCTAAATTTAATTATTTTCCATCCATCCATCCATTTTCCTCCGCTTATCCAAGACCGGGTCGCGGGGGAAGTAGTCTAAGCAGAGCCCCCCAGACTTCCCTCTCCCTGCACACCTCCTCCAGCTCCTCTGGGGGAACCCTAAGCCGTTCCCAGGCCAGCTGGGAAACGTAGTCTCTCCAACGTGTCCTGGGTCTGTCCCGAGGCCTCCTCCCAGTGGGACATGCCCAGAACACCTCCCCAGGGAGGCGTCCAGGAGGCATCCGGAACAGATGCCCGAGCCATCTCAACTGGCTCCTCTCGATGCGGAGGAGCAGCGGCTCTACTCCGAGCTCCTCCCGGGTGACTGAGCTCCTCACCCTATCCCTAAGAGTGTGCCCAGCCACTCTGCGGAGGAAACTCATTTCTGCCGCTTGTATCCGCGGTCTCATTCTTTCGGTCATGATCCAGAGTTCATGACCATAGGTGAGGGTAGGAACATAGATCGACCGGTAAATTGAGAGCTTCGCCTTACGACTCAGCTCCTTTTTCACCACCACAGACCAGTACAATGACCGCATTACTGCGGACGCCGCACCAATCCATCTGTCAACCTGCCGCTCCATTTTTCCCTCACTCGTGAACAAGACCCCGAGACACTTAAACTCCTCCACTTGAGGGAGCAACTCCCCCATAACCCGGAGGGGGCAATCCACCTTTTTCCGACTGAGAACCATGGCCTCGGATTTGGAGGTGCTGATTCTCATCCCCGCCGCTTCGCACTCGGCTGCAAACCTCTCCAGTGCACGCTGTAAGTCTTGATTCAATGAAGCCAACAGGACCACATCGTCCGCACAAAGCAGAGACGAGATCCTGCAGCCACCAAAACAGAAACCCTCCGTTCCCTGGCTGCGCCTAGAAATTCTGTCCATAGAGAGAATGAACAGAATCGGTGACAAAGGGCAGCCCTGGCGGAGTCCAACATGCACCGGGAACAAGTCTGACTTTCTGCCGGCAATGCGAACCAAGCTCCTGCTCCGGTCATACAGGGAACGAGCAGCCCGTAGCAACGAGCCCCGAACCCCATAATCCCGAAGTACCCCCCACAGGATGCCACGAGGGACACGGTCGAATGCCTTCTCCAGGTCCACAAAACACATATGGACTGGTTAGGCAAACTCCCATGAACCCTCCAACACCCTAGTGAGGGTATAGAGCTGGTCCAGTGTTCCACGGCCAAGGCGAAAACCGCATTGCTCCTCCTGAATCCGAGGTTCGACTATCGGTCAGATTCTCCTTTCCAGTACCCTGGCATAGACTTTCCCAGGGAGGCTAAGGAGTGTGATCCCCCTATAGTTGGAACACAATCTCCGGTCCCCCTTCTTAAAAAGAGGGACCACCACCCCGGTCTGCCAGTCCAGAGGCACCGTTCCCGAGCTCCACGCAATGCTGCAGAGGCGTGTCAGGCGTGTCAGCCCCACAACATCCAGAGACTTGAGAAGCTCGGGGCGGACCTCATCCACCCCCGGAGCCTTGCCACTGAGGAGCTTTTTGACTACTTCAGCAACTCAGACAAGTCCCCCCCCCGAGTCGCCGGCCTCAGCTTCCTCTACGGAAGGCGTGTCGGAGGGATTGAGGAGATCCTCAAAGTACTCCTTCCACTGCCCGAGGACATCCTCAGTTGAGGTCAGCAGCACACCACTTCCACTGTAAACAGTGTTGGCGGAACACTGCTTCCCCCCTCTGAGTCTCCGGACGGTTTGCCAGAATCTCTTTGAGGCCGACCGAAAGTCTTCCTCCGTGGCCTCACCGAACTCCTCCCAAGCCCGAGTTTTTGCCGCGGCGACTGCCAGAGCCGCGCTGCATCTGGCCCGCCGGTACCCGTCAGCTGCTTCAGGAGTCCCATGAGCCAGCCAGGCCCGATAGAACTCCTTCTTCAGCTTGACGGCATCCCTTATCTCCGGTTTCCACCACCATGTTCGGGGATTGCTGCCGCGACAGGCGCCGGAGACTTTATGGCCGCAGCTCCGAACCGCCGCCCCGACAATGGAGGTGTGGAACATAGTCCATTCGGACTCAATGTACCCAGTCTCTCTCGGGACCTGGTTGAAGCTCTGTCGGAGATGGGAGTTGAAGACCTCTCTGACAGGGGCCTCCGCCAAACGTTCCCAACAGACCCTCACTATGCATTTGGGCCTGCCAGGTCCGTCCAGCTTTCTCCCCCGCCATTGAATTCAACTCACCACCAGGTGGTGATCAGGTGACAGCTCAGCCCCTCTCTTCACCCGAGTGTCCAAGACATATGGCCGAAGATCAGAAGAAACGACTACAAAGTCAATCATCGACCTCCGACCTAGGGTGTCCTGGTGCCAAGTGCACTGATGGACACCCTTATGCATGAACATGGTGTTTGTTATGGACAAACCGTGACTAGCACAGAAATCCAATAACAACTCACCACTCGGGTTCAGATCAGGGAGGCCGTTCCTCCCAATCACGCCCCTCCAGGTATCACTGTCGCTGCCCACGTGGGCGTTAAAGTCCCCCAGTAGAACGACAGAGTCCCCAGTGGGAGCGCTTTCCAGCATGCCCCCCAGGGACTCCAGAAAGGCTGGGTCCTCTACACTGCCGCTAGGCGCATAAGCACAAACGACAGTGAGAGACCGTTCCCTGACCCGAAGGCGTAGGGAGACGACCCTCTCATTCACTGGGGTAGACTCCAACACATGGCGGCTGAACTGGGGGGCTATTAATAAGCCCACACCAGCCCGCCGCCTCTCACCCTGGGGAACGCCAGAATAGTGGAGAGTCCACCCTTGGTCGAGAAGAGTGGTTCCAGAACCCAAGCTGTGAGTGAAAGTGAGCCCGACTATATCTAGACGGTATCTCTCAATCTCCTGCACTAGCTCAGGCTCCTTCCCCGCCAGTGAGGTGACGTTCCAAGTCCTAAAAGCCAGAGTTGGCGCCTGAGGTTTGGGTCGGCTGGGCACTCGGCCCCGACCACTGCCCAAATCACAATGCACCGGCTCCTTATGTCCTCTCTGGCAGGTGCTGAGCCCACCGAAGTTAATTAATTATTTTAATAATACAATCTGATTTTTTTTTTTTTAATTTATTCCTTGGGGGGCGCGGTGGCGCAGTGGGTTGGACTGGGTCCTGCTCTCTGGTGGGTCTGGGGTTTGAGTCTTGCTTGGGGTGCCTTGTGATGGGCTGGTGTCCTGTCCTGGGTGTGTCCCCTCCTGTGTTGCTGGGTTAGGCTCTGGCTCCCTGCGACCCTGTATGGGACAGGCGGTTCAGACAGTGTGTGTGTGTGTGTGTATTTATTCCTTATGCACTAAACCATTCCTCTGTCCATTTCACAGGCACTTCTTGTTTAAGCACGGGTCGGGATCATCTGCCCTCTTCAGTCAGAATTACCCTCTCACCTCAAGCACAGTGTACTCCCCACCCCCAAGGCCCCTGCCTAGGAGTGCATTCTCACGACCCACCTTCACCTTCAGCAAGCCCTACAAGTGCTGCAACTGGAAATGCATGGCCCTCAGCGCAACTGCTGTCACAGTAACACTTGCCCTGTTGCTTGTCTACGTCACTGGTAAGCTTCCGCTACACTCAGTTGCACTTGCCTCTTTCTGGATTTGTCCCATGTTGTCTTCTATCTATCTATCTATCTATCTATCTATCTATCTATCTATCTATCTATCTATCTATCTATCTATCTATCTATCTACCTACAGTATGTCCTTGTTTTTTAAAATTGTGTCCTAAATAAAATGGTGACATCCAAAATGAAGATTAAAGTAAAAAATGAAAATACTTGAAGAGAGAGACACTGAATAAAACAGCTGAAACCAAGAACAGGCCTATAGTGTTTCTCTTGAGGAAGGTCAATTTAGAACTCTTGAAAGACATGACTTTCAGTTGAAGGCTTTAAATCCATACTTTTGTCAGGAAATTAGTATAATATTTGAAATAGAAGCAATGTAGTCTTTTTAATAAATTTTCAAAGTTGCTGTGGTTGTTCATAGGTCCTTTAATCGAAATGGCTTTTTTTATTTAAAAGGAAAATTTCTCAGCTTGGGTAAAATGATGCGAATTTGTAAGTCTCTTTATTCTTCGAAAAAGTTGGTGCTCTCATTGTGCTGCCAGACAGTCTGTGATTTGCTGTGATGGCACTGAAGCATTTCCAGAGTGACATCCTGGAGTGATGTCTTCTGCACCACCAGTCTGTTTTACTTTGAGCTGAGCAGGAATGTGTAATGTAACCACATTAGTCAGGGAGGCATAATCCAGCAAAGTTCAGAGTTCTTTTATCCATCAGAAAATATCACAGAGGACTGGGCAAAAGCTTATGCCTCAGAATCTAAAGAAATCACACTGAATCTGAGATGTTTCTTCCATTTTTGCTGTAAATCAACTACTTGTTTATTTTGGTATAATTTAGCATCTGAGTTTCTTTTTAAAAGTTTAGTCGCATGTTAGATTAATCACAATACTGTCTAAACTTTCTGTGTTTATAAGGGGTGGTGATACTGTTTGTTTGAAAACAAAGCTTATCCAAATGACTAGAGCAAGTCAGCATTATGACCCTCCTACATTTCCTTCTTGAACACAAAAGGGAGCTTTTTATGTGATTTTGCCTCTGAAATTTCAATGTATGGTCAATAAAGTCATATGCAATCACAGCGTACAACAAGAAAGCAGCAGCAACAGATTTGCTTAACTAAGCGACCATGCATTAAGTTTGATTTCATAGCACAATGGCTCAGAGAACTCAATTTTAGTAGCCTCTTTGTTGTTACTGGATTACATTCTAGATTGACTCACAACCTCCATCACTATTGGTTTCTTTTCAGTTATCTGCTTTTTTAGTTATACTGTATGCAGATGTTATACATTGGAAATTGGGAATATTTAGAGCACATAGAAACAATAGGTTGTTTCTATGTGCTCTAAATATACAGTATGTTAAATGAGAAGAAAAAATGTTTTGAATTAAGTGTGCCAAACATAGAGCTTGTGTTTAAATGTTAGTCATCTGCTGTTACTTGGAGAACATAACATATTGTAATGGATTTAATGTCAACTAAAATGAAAGTGCCTTTTATGTGTGCAAATGGGAAGCAAACCATAGAATGGGACCTGTGTTCCTCAGAAGCCATCCTCTGTAGAGTAGTTATCGGTAACCGCTGGCACATCCTGGTGTCTGCTCAGACAGTCTTGTGTGGCATAGAGTTTCCCTCTGACACCTTTAGCTGATCAGCGTTTTGATTTAAATCAGGAATAGTAAATTTAAGAAGACAATTAGGGAACCTTGAGATGCCATCAATGAGACATTGATACCCCAGCAAGTCTATCACAATTGCCATCAGGGAAACAGTGCTTTTTTGCCCCGAAATTTACAATGCATTGTTCTTCACTTTCTGAGTAAATTTCATTGCATTACTTCACCCAGAACAATGAACATCTGTCTTCACAACTGTTGCCCTTTACTTTCTCTCCCTATCTGCACCTATCTAGTGGTTGTCTTCAGTGACAAGTTGTACATGTCATAAAGCATCAAAGGCACTCATTGTGTCTTAATCCCACACATGTCTTGTTCCAAGGTATAAATGCTACATGCTACAAGTCACATGGAAGCACACAGAAGGCCTGGAAACCCTCTTATTCACCATATTCACTCATGTGGTTTCATTTGTCCCACCTCTGCAAAGTTATGGCACTTGTCATAGTTGTATAGATCCATTTCTTGCAATTGTGTGATTTGAGCAAGTGACCTCTAAGCTTAAAAGTAGCAACTGTAACCACTAAACTACATGATGTCCCCCTATTTGACCCCTTATCATTATACCACCTAAGCTCACCTTTGTCCTCCAGAATATTCACATTGCACTCATTGTGCTCACTGTATCGTAATCTTTATTTTATACTGTTAACATTTCTTCTTTTACCACATATTAAAAGATTAATGACATTCACTCAGTGGTTAAACAATACTTTATGTTTTTTTCAAGAAAAGGGGAATACACACACACACACACACACACATTTTCAGAACCGCTTGTCCCATACGGGGTCGCGGGGAACCGGAGCCTACCCGGCAACACAGGGCGTAAGGCCGGAGGGGGAGGGGACACACCCAGGACGGGAAAAGGGGAATATTTAGGCTTAAACATATTTATGCTGCATAGGAATAAAGTCATCGTAGAGTTCTGACATTCAAATGGATAAATGGCAATTACAGTACAAATAATGGCAGATGGAAAGGACCTTGACAACCAATCACACCACGCTTATTCTCTGCCACATAGAATCACATACGTATCAGTTATGTGAAAAAGAAAGTGAACTGGAGGAAAGGGAGAAGAAAAGGGAGAGAAATTTTTTAAAAAATCAATGGAAGTTTTCAGATCATTCCAAAAATTTAAAAAATACAACCTGAAGCTGTGTCTAAGAAAAAGGGTAAAATAAAACATTTTCGGTATCAATGCATGATGTGTGGCTCACTTCGTGGAATATCAGCCCTGCATCATCGCTACTAACTCCTCTTTTGCTTCTAAAAAAATCTGTCATTTTCCTCTGCAACTTAAATCTCTCGCCTTCTTCTCTCTTTTCTCCAGTACTATCCATGCTCCCTTCTGCTGCACAATTCTCAGAGCTGTCCACAGACAATGCGGCCAGTTTCCTCCTCTCAGCCCTAGACTCTCTCTGCCATCTAACAACCAGACCAGTACATTTCAGTTCCATCCCACGGTTATTGTATGTACTATGCACTATGTGACAACAGGACCAAACTCCAATCTGTAGAATGACGATGGCCAAAATCAATGACTCACAGTTTACAAGGGACTCCTTGCAACCTTACACTCTGGTGTTTCCTTTGCTAAAATCACCTGCTTTCAGCAAAAACTATAGTCTGCAAACAGCAATCAACACCAATTATTCACCATCTTCTCTTTCTTACTCTGCTCTCCTCCTCCTCCTCCTTCTCCTTCTCTTCTTCCCTCCTCTTTCACCACTGATAGTTTTGCCTTGTTCTTCGGAGACAACTGTTAACACCATCATTAACAAGTTACCGGCATCTATCTGCCTCGATTATCCCGGGCCTCCCTATAAAGTCTAACCCATGCCACCATGGGTGGAGCAAGAGGACAGGGGTTTGATCACTGCTCAGTCTGTGTGGAGTTTGTACATTCTCCCTGTGTCTGTGTGGATTTCCTTCCACAGTGCAAAGACATGCTGTTCAGGTTCCCCATAGTGTGTGAGTGACAGAGAAAGTGTGTTCTACTGATGTATGGATGAGTGATCCATTGGAAGTAGTGTAAGTCACCTTGATGAATAAGATGTGTGGGAAGATAACACTACTTAGAGCTCACTGGAAGTCTCTTTGGAGAAAAGTGTCTGCTAAATAAATAAATCTAAATGTAAATGCGCCAAAACTGCCCTGCTTGAGGTATCAGAGGATATCTAGTCAGCTACAGCATCCTCCATCTCCTCAATCTTCAGCCTCCTTGACTTAATTTGAGACTATCAACCATCAGATTATACTGTCCTCTCTTGGATATCTTAGCATCAAATATGCAGCACTGAAATATTTGAGTCCTATCTATTAGGTAGCTCTCACCAAGTGGTCTGATGTGGCTCCTGGTCATCCCCTCAGACTTTCTGAACTGGTGCTCAAAAGGGCTTGTTGCTTGCCCCCCTACTCTCCTCCATCGAAACCTCTTCCCTTGGCCCTATCATAACCTCCCACAAATTCTCCTACCACTGCTATGCCCAGCTCTTCTTTTCTTTTTCCTACAGAACTACAGACATTTCTTTACACATTGCTGCCTACCTCTCAGACATCTCTGCTATCATCATCTACAACTCAAACTCTACAAAACAGAGATCATTCACCTTTCAGCTGGTCCATCCTCCTACTGAGAACTCTCTATCAAACTGGAAAACTCACTCATTTCACTTACTTCATTAGTTAAGAGCCTGGGAATAATGATAGACTCAGTCTGTGTTTCTCTTAACACATTGTAGCATCCCCTCTTAAAGCTACTGAAAACAGGTTAAGGAGACCGGGCTGCAGAAAAATGCTCTTTGTTGACTGCGTAAATATCCTTTTAACAGCAGTCTTTACCAAGACATCACAGACCCTACAAAGCAGCCTGCCAAACACTTGAGAGTTCCCGCAGGTCACTCTAAGCCTCCCTACTCCACACAATGGTTAGAGGGTCACCCCTTGAACACCCCCAGATTTCACTCATTACAGACTAAGCATTAGGAGTACAACAGCTAATCAGAAAGGAACACAGGACTATGTTCAGGAATAGACACTAGCATCAATATCACACAAAGTGGGTGGGGCACTGGAGTGTGGGTCCACTTGTGGGATATTTTATTGCCAAAGTACAAGGGATGAAGTGATACTCATTGTTGGGCACAGGCATGGTTCAATCAGAGGTAAAACATTGTTTTGAATACATGGGTGATGAGGCAAAACAAGGGTTGATGCCATGGGAGACTGGAACCAGGGACAAGGATACAGGTGAGGCAACAAGGAAGGAGATGCACAGAGATGGTTAGGTAAGGCGAGGTAGACATATCATCAGCACAGGTAGGACGGTGGTCTTGAAGAGATTCTGTAACTGGGGAGCAAAAGAGCTCCGCTGATTACGGCCAAGAGCCGGTGTCGGGGTGAGGTTATGGGCGTGACAATCAACTCAGCACCATAAGAATATCACAGCCACAACCTGGTCCTACAAATACATCCTGCATAACATTCGCAACAAACTCTGCACAACTTGTTGTCCAGGCCATGGTGATAGCCCACCTGGAATATTAAATTCAATTTAGTTTTAGAGTGCTTTTCTCACACAGTTACACACAACACTGAATTAAAAGCATAAGACAAATAGATAGTTGGCTATACATTAAATTACTACAGTATCCATGCAATTATTAAAGCTATAAGTAAGCCTATTAGCCACTGAGTAAAGGAACAAAACACTCCCAACCGAAAGGCAAAGGGAAAAAAAACCATCAAAACGCATCTCATAACCATGGGGTGTTTGTATTGTTTTCAGAAGAAAAGTCTGTTAAATGAATAAATGTAATGTAACTGTAAATTTCAACAGTGATGAATGCAAAAGCAAGGCTATAAGATGTTCCCTCAAGAAAGATTTCTCTGTTCATAAGGGATGGCAAAGGATATCTGTCAAAGGTGCTGTCAGTCGAGTAGAGTGACAAGTACTATAATCAATAGGACTGAGCAATGTCAAAGGGCCTGGTGTGAGCCATCATTCTGAAAAGTATTTGAGACAGTCCAGGAATTTCTGCTTCCCGGCAACAAGATTTTAAAGTAGCAGACCTTTCATGCTTCATAGTGATCTTATTGATTGATCCATTTTGTCTATGTTTTCAACCTTTTATTCTGGTCTGCTGCAGCAGCTATAAACTGAAGCTTTTTTTGCAAGAGAGAAGTAGTTCTTGAGAGCAAGGGCCAGATAATAAATTATTCTTCATTCTGAGCAATACGTATGTTACACAGTCATGCCAGGTTGGAATTCCCTGTCTTTCTAATAGGATTTTTACACTGCAAGGAAATTTGACATATTAACTAGAATCTGAGTGGTGCTTATTTGTGCCAACATTTCTTGTAATATTAAAGTTTGTCTATTTCATTCTTTCTTCAAATCCCACAATTTTTCACTCAGGGTTTAAGTGAATTTAAATATGATTTAAAGACTGCAGTCGTACCATACTTGTTGAAATTAAAAGTCCATTTAGTGAGCAGATCTTAAGGAAACATGATTCAGCTCTTTGTTACTTTATCAGTTTCCACGCCAAATGCGTTTATGAGCCGTCGTCTCATTAACTAAAGGTGTATTGGAACATTTTGCAGAAAAAGTCCACAGTTCTAATGAAGATTATTATTATTTTTATTTTTTATAGAGCGCTCTTCTCATGCAGTGACACAGAGCACTTTAACACAGGCATGCAGCAAGAAAAATTGATACAAACAAAGACAGTCAACTAATGGCTACCATAATGAAGAACTTATTATAGAGCTATAAGTATACTTACTGGCCACCGGGGAAAGGAACAAAAACTCCCAACTGAAGGTTGAGGGAGAAAAAAAAAACCTCTGGGGGTCCATGGGCCAGTGGTTGCCCACCCCTCCTGGGCATTCTAGAAAGTAACGATTTGTAAGCCAGTGTTTAACAAGTAATTATAATGTTGGTAAATGGCATCTTCGATCCCCAGCTCGGCATGGAACGTCTCGATCGTCATGACAGATTGTCATGGATCCTCTGTCAGCATGGGATTCGTCTGTCACCACTGGCCGGCCTCCTCAGGTCTTATGTAGCGAGGTAGTGCTCAATGAGAAGATAGGACAGAGTTAGTAATCTGTTACTTAAGTAAATTTAAAATGCATTTTTGTAAAGGTGATAAAAAACAACCAAGGCAGGTCGAATTACATTACGAGGTGGAATGCCTGAGTGAACATGTAAGTCTTTAGTTGGGATTTGAAAACAGAAACAGACGGAGTATTTCTGACAGTAACTGGTAGACTATTCCACAGCTTAGGTGCTCTATAACTAAAGGCGCGACCTCCTACTGAGGTCTTATTGATCACAGGTACTTTAAGGTAACCTCCATCTAATGAACGGAGATATTGTCCTGGGATATAAAAATTAATGATTTCACAAAGGTAAGCCGGAGCAATGCCATGTATTGCCTTATAGGTCAAAAGTAGGATTTTATAACTCTATAAGAGCCAATGCAAGAATTTAAGTACCGGTGTTATATGGTCGTACTTCCAAGTTCTAGTAACAATTCTTGCAGCAGCATTTTGTACCAACTGTAGCTTAGATACAGTCTGGTACGGACAACTCGACAATAAAGCATTACAGTAATCCAGCCTGCTGGAAACAAAAGTATGAACCAGTTTCTCAGAATCCCGTCTACAAAGGAATCGCCGCATTTTAGCTATGCTTCTTAATTGAAGGAAGCACGACTTAGTCAAAGCATTTACATGCGATACAAATGACAGCTTTCCATCCAGCAGGACACCCAAATCCTTGACACAATCCGGACGCTTGAAGGTAATACCGTTTGTTGTAAAGATTGGTGTGATTATGTCGAGAGTTTTAGCATCACCCCCCACCACAAGTACCTCCATTTTATTGGCATTTAGAGATACAAAAAATTATTACTCATCCATAATTTTATACTGGTAAAACAATTAGCTAATGACACCACATGTGATGGATCATCAGGCTTGAACGATACATAAAGCTGTGTATCATCGGTATACGACTGGAAATTCACATTGTGTTTGCGAATAATGTCACCCAATGGTAACATATAGAGTGATAACAGTAATGGACCCAACACTGAGCCCTGTTGCACACCATACTGAACTGTAGAGGAGGTGGAGGGGGTGCAGTCGTCAGATTTCAGTACAAATTGTTCATGGTTAGCTAAATATGATTCAAACCACTTCAGAATGGTACCTCTTAGTCCAACCAGGTTTCCAAGTCTACTCAGTAGGATACTATGGGCTACAGTATCAAATGCAGCACTCAAGTCTAGTAAAATAAGAATAGAGATCTGACCAGCATCAGAAAAAATGAGAATATCATTAACAACACATGTAAGTGCCGTTTCAGTGCTGTGACCAGTGCGGAAACCAGACTGAAATTTTTCAAATATATTATGATGATTAAGATACTTTACAATTTGCAAGGCTACAATTTTTTCTAGAATTTTGGATAAAAACAGTAGATTGGAGATCGGTCTATAATTACATGGGTTATTACAGTCCAGATCCGATTTCTTTAGGAGGGGTCTACTAACGACGAATTTAAGAGCTTTTGGAACACAGCCATTTAGTAACGACGTATTAACAATATTAACAATAGGTTCTGCAAGCACGGAAACTGCGGCTTTCAGTAATTTAGTGGGGATTGGGTCTAAAGGACAGGTAGTACTTTTCATAGAGCGAATTAGGACGGAGGGGGGTGCGGTGGCACAGTGGGTTGGACCAGGTCCTGCTCTCCGGTGGGTCTGGGGCTCGAGTCCCACTTGGGGTGCCTTGTGTCGGACTGGTGTCCCATCCTGGGTGTGTCCCCTCCCCCTCTAGCCTTGCGCCCTGTGTTGCTGGGTTAGGCTCTGTCTCCCTGCGACCCCATATGGGACAAGCAGTTCAGACAGTGTGTGTGTGTGTGTGTGTGTGTGTGTGAATTAGGACAGTAATTTCCTCTACAATTATTATGTTGAAGCTACTGAGATGGTGCAGACAACTAATATTATCATCGTCAGAAGCGCTTATGTTTGCTAAAATCGAACTAGAGGGCACTATGGATTTGCGGATATTCTCTAATTTATTATTGAAAAACGACATAAATTCATCATTAGTAATGGTAGCAGAAATACATTGTTTATCTTTGTGTTTACCAGTTAAGTAAGTGATGGTATTTAACAGGAAGTGAGGGTTCTTGTGATTTTCATCAGTTAACTTTGCGTAGTATTCGAATCTGGCATGAAAAAGTGCTTTTTTATATTTTTTAGACAATCGGACCAGGCTACATAATAAATGTTTAGTTGAACGCCATTTACGCTCTAATTTACGACATTCTAACTTTATTGCACGAGTTGATTCCTTGAACCATGGCGAGTTTCTTACAGTTCGAATAAGTTTAGTTTTTGGTGGAGCCGCAGAGTCTAGGGCAAATTTAACCACTGAATTATAATCTAATAACTATAATCTAACTATAATCTAGCCATCTGATCAATATCTACACTCGTTCCAAAATCGGAGCTTCTAATATTATTGATAATTTTAGCAGTAGTAGTGTCATCAATATGCCGCACGATTTTGGTCTTACTATTGTCTGATGCCATGGGCAGGTATAGATCAAAGGTTATTAAATGATGATCAGAAATAGCCTCGTTTAAAGGAATAATAGTAACATGATGAACATCTACGCCGTAGGTTATGACGAGATCAAGCGTATGGTTACGGGAATGAGTAGGACCAGTAACAACTTGGGTAAAACCGACAGAGTTTAAGAGAGACAAAAAAAGAGAGACAAAAAGCGAGAGTATCCGAGGACACGTCTACATGAATATTGAAATCACCCAGCAGGATAATTTTGTCATGGGTAACGACTAAATTGGTTATGAAGTTACTAAATTCCTCGAGAAAAGAGGAGTACGATCCGTGAGGTGGACGGTAGATAAGGAATATAACTGTATTGGGGTTTGAGTTGAAATCTAATTGTAGAGCTTCAAACGAGGTGATATTATCACGATTTCTCGGTGTTATTTGTAATTTATTATTGAAAAGAATGCCGACTCCACCTCCATGACACACAGAACGAGATTTATGGAAATAATAATATCCATCCGGAGCGGCTTCTATTAGCGGAATCGTATCGGACTCACTGAGCCAGGTTTTGGTAAGAAAGAATAAATCGGACTTGTAACTTAATATTAAGTCGTTTACTAGGACAGCTTTACTTGTTAATGAACGAATATTTAACAGATAGCATTTTATATTACAGTTTGGCCTCGGTGGTAAGTTGAGAATGTTTGTATTAATGTATTTTAGGTTTCTGGTACAAACACTTCTGTCGCTATGTCTAGTTAAACGCCGTGGCCTTATAATAGTTTGAATGTTTTGGTTGCACTTAACGCTTTTATTTAAAGTTTTAGGCCAACACTGGACAAGGCACAAGAAACCCCATCACATGAGAAATCACTACTGATATCAAAACAAGCAATAGACCCATCAATACACAAAGTTGCTAAAGGAGATGATCCATGGACCATGAGTCAGTCCTGCAACTTGCAGGGAAAGTTCTGGGACAAAACAAATGAACCCCTCCAGTTGAGGTGTACACCATCACACGTGAAAAACCTGGGCCTTTCCCAGAAATCATCCCAGTTTTTCACAAATGATATACAATTAGAGCAGCACCACGTCTCCAACCACCTGTTAAAAGACACCAATCTACTGCACACTATGTCCCCCATTAAGAGTCTAGGTAAAGGACCAGACACTATTAGATTACTATTAGCATTTCCTTCTGGCCTTGTTACACATAGAAATAAAACAGCTCTTTAACACCTCAGACTGCTGATAACGAATATTATTACCACCAACATGCACCATCATAGTCGACACGGCATTATCGGCCAGAGAACTGATACGAGCCGCCATGTCGGACACACGTGCGTGTGGGTAACACTTTACCTTTACATTTACATTTCGATTCCCAGGCCCCCAAACCTTAACATTTCGGACAGCCGAATCCCCCAAAATGAGCACTTTATTTATTATTATTATTATTATTATTATTATTAGGTGAACTGCTTAGAGCCGAAAATCTATTTTGGGTTTGGACGGGAGAACCCAAACCAGGAGCCCGCTTAGGCTTCGCTTTATTTGACTTCTTACTCCGAACCGTAACCCAGTCGTCGTGAGAGTGCTCTGGTGTATCTGGCTTCTCGTTAGCTGTACTGGGGCCTGTAAGTGTCGACGTCGAGTTCGACACTACGGAGGCATCGGGACACACCAAGTCCAACCAACTCTTCATTTCTTGTATAGAAATCAAATTCTTACTGCGCTCTTCTAAATCATGGATCTTCCGCACCAAGTCATTATTTGTTACGCATTTCGAGCAAATGGAGTGTTCTACAATGTCAGCAGGTGCAACCAAACAAAACATGTTACATGAGACACAACACACAGGTATGGCGTCAGACGATACATTTAGGATAGAACTTACATTGAACAGGGACTCCATTCTTTCCAAAGACGCTGTCTCAGCAACCGGTGTGTGACGCCATGCTCTGCCACGCTGGAGATGGATTACAGTTACAAAGGATGAGCGGCATCTTCACATGGGCTTTAAGCTGGTCTGAAGTTTACCAAAGAATGTTCTTCAGTGAATAGTGTTTCATTTATAGATATTTTGAAAGTCAATTTTTGTTTCAGTCTGAGATTACTGTGTTTTCTTCAGTATCCATTCACACCTCCTGTGAGATCATTCTTATTCTGTTATAGTCCATATCTTGCATAGCAGAAGCAGAAAGTAGTATTAAGCTACCTACAGCTGGTTAAGCCAGAGGCAAAAGTCCTACATGTGTTTATAAGAGCAGACCTTTCCTTCCTGCACCATGATGCTCCAGGACTTTCCCTCCAGCATGGTCTTTGAAGTTTTATTTTGCTAAGAACCTGCCTCCAAGCAGGTCTGACCCCTAAAATAAATGCTGGGAGTCCCTGTATCACACCATTACAATGGTGTATTTGCTGGGCACCTGCTATGAGTGCAGTTTAGGATATGGGAAACAGCTTGGTGTTGTTGTGAATCATAAGTAAATGATATGCCATAAATGCTTAAAATGCATAGTGCAGGAGTGGAAGATCAACTGCACAAGAGAATAAATGTAAATAAATAAATAAACAATCCATTCATGTTAAAGTGAAAGTTGTATTTATCAAAGGTCTGTTCATACATTCTGCTTTAACCAGAGGGAGCATCAGTGAAGAATATTGCCCTTCAGATCTCCAGTAATCTCACTGCTTGAATGATAATACCTTGATTGGGAGCTACTTCAGCAAAAATTCATGCTGAAAATAACAGTCAAGGATTGAATGTCTGGAAAACTGGTTTCATCCCAAGTCTTAACCATGCCTTTGCTTCTTTTAGAGACAGTGTATGTTTTTTGTTGAGTATCTTTAGTGTCTGGTTTATAGCATTTCCTGCCAAAGTAACCTGGGTACAGTAACAGGCCTTGAAGAAAAGTATGTATACATCTGAGACTAAAACAATGGTCTCGGATTTTGCCTTTTGTTGTTACCTAAATTAGATTTAGTAACACTTTAAATTTACGGTAAGCCTCTATAAATTGAGCTTTTTAACAAAATGATTGTTTTCTTTTATGAGTAATGTTAGGGAAATAATTGTGAACAATATAATGATATAATCTGCAGTAGGACAGCCTGCCAATAAATTAACAGCAAGTTTCATAAACCAAACTAATTAATGTATGAAGAAAATGTAAATGGTCATCTTTGAATTTTCTGCTGTAAGTCCTAAATATATTTCAATACTAGGTTGCAAAATTCTTTTGAATTCCTGTACATTGCATATTAAACAAGCTGTTTATGTGTATATTATAACGACCCGCGTTACTGATTTAATGTAAATAGTTGCATTGTGGGAAATCTGTAAATAATGTCTGTAACCGCTGGGGCCACTTCGGGGGGAAATGGTGGGTTGACTGTGTCTGCCACTGTGTTGAGGAGTGCTAAGGCTGGCTGGCTGTAAATGCAGGTCCTGGAGGAAAAGGAGTTTTTGGACCGAGAGCATTATTTCCCTTGTGTTGGTGTTTGAATAAACCGTTTGTTATGAACGCTCCTTCCTTGCCCCATCCAAACCCACAGTGCTGCGCGCCACAGTATGTTTTCAGGATGTTTCAGAATTCAGAAAAGCCTTTTGCTAACACAGAAGTAAACATTGCTGTATGTACATATATATTATTTTTGTTATTTTTTCTTTTCATACCATGGTAATAGTAGATTGTTTCACATTTTTTTGCTAAGAAAAATTATGTGAGACTTTTTAAAAAAAAAAAAAAAACAATAAGTATAAATAGTAAAATATGCCATTTATGCAAATCCATTACTTTGGAAGTAATTCAATCAGGACTTGGAAAGTTCTTCACAGAATAAAATTTTTTGCCATCAAAGGACATTTTTAACATATGTTGTGCTGCTAAAGTGTTTTTTTTCCCCACTTGGGCACTTACTCTATCTCCTACTGTTCTCAGAAAAGTTTGGTAGGCTCTAATTTGCAACAAGCAGGTGTGTGTTGATTTTGACAGAACCGCTCATTGTTAATTACCAAGCCAATTATCAGTATTTCTGTACAAATTTCCAATACAAGTCTTTGTTTTTTGGGCTGCTATAAATTGTGACTAGGTAACAGCTTGGAAAGGTTGGTAGTCATCCATAAAAGGGCATGTTGCAAGTTTGAAGCAGATCCTGTATCTGTACTTCCCAATATCCTGGTTAATTGACCCCCTTTGTCAAACTGCTCTGAATTTAAACAATGGGAAGCTTATTAGATTTTAAAAATGTAAAGGACTAATTTTTGCTTCTTCATGAGCACTGAAACCATGTCGGACAGACCCATGGCTGACTGCCTTTACAGTACACCCTTTTGGCCCTTGTTTGCCAGGCGCCTTCGCCCTCCTCTCATTTTTGTTTCTCCTCTACAGCAGTGCATTTGCTTGGCCTGACATGGAACCTCAATCCCATTGATGGGGAGCTATATGAAAATGGACTCAGAAACCTGGACAAAGACGCTGAAAGCCTGGACACCACTTTCTCACCTGTGGGTACAACAGGCCCAGACAGCATAAACCATGGCAGCAAAGGAGGTGAGAGTACACCTGTTACCTTCACTGTGTTTAGATATTCAAGAAATAGGGCCCATCACACCATATTCAGTGTATAAGCAGTATTCCCATTATTCATTGGCTCTGATTGTTGCACATGTCATTTTTAAAATACGGTATTGGTTCCTCATTGAACCACACCAGTGTCAGTTAGACAAAAGTTTATGAGGGAGGGATAATGAACAGCCTGAACTCAATTAAAAATCACAGGTTTTTGACTTTGCTACTAATAGCCTTATCAAGACCTTGCATGTTGGATTTAAAGCTGCTGAAAAAAAGAACTATTGTACAATTGGCTATTGATGTGTATTCTCAACAATCACTCCAATAGAGGAACAAAATTTTATCAACTACCAGTTCTTGGAGATGATGACGTATAGATGTTCTATTTCATTTACAGCCATTTTGTTATATTTCATAAGCCTTATTAAATGGAATAGCCGAGGGTAGCTGGAGCAGCTCTGAATGGGGATTAGAATTGAAACAGTTCAGTCAGGGGAACTGAGGAACAAGAAGAGTCCTGCTGTCAGTCTATGTTTAAAAACATCTTTGTTCAGGACGCAGTAAGAAATGCTCAACAGAGACTAATGCTATTTGTCATTGGTATGAAAACAGTATCCGTATTGAAAAAAGGAACGGCATAAGAGATACTGTACATATGTAACCCTTGAAGGCTAATTGCCAGTTTTTTGTGAAATCTGCACAATTGAAGTATGTGCTTTCAGGTATCTCTTCCTACCTCTTTTTTTGTACATTTATTGATTGTCATGTTCTGTTTATTCTATGGTCACCTGACTGATATAATGACACACTTCCTGTCAGCTATTTTGTAGTTGGTGTTAACAAGATGGCAAGGAGGTTTTTTGCTGCAGGAGCTGGATGAAATATGATGAAAATGACAAACACAGAAAAAATGTCCAGCTGCTGACATTGTCCAAAAACCTTCTCGCAGTGCTTTTGGAGAAGAGCAACATTAAGTTCATTATGGCCTTCCTGACATTGGATCTTGTGTTAATCCAAAGCTGAGAAAATTGATACTCATCATTCTGCTTTTACGTGTGTTCATTATTTGTCCAGTAACAAGAGTCTAACTTATATCTGGAGCTCTAGAACTCTGAGACGTGAAAAATCGCCCCCCTATAATCTAGCATGTGATTTTTTAGGGGTTTATTGTATGTATTTTACTAGTTATTTATTCATTAAGCTGATATTTTCACCACACTGACTTGCAGTGTTAGTACAATTTCTTACCAATAAATATACTTGGACAATTTGTTTTTTTACTGGAGAACTTCATTATAAGTACCTTGCTCATGGGTACTGCAGCAGGATGTAGCATTCAAATCTGGGTCCACTGAGTACAAGGCATCACCTCTAAACACAATGCTACTTGCTACTTGCTTCCTGTTTTGCTTACTTTACCCATCTATACATAAACACGTTTGTAACATTAGACTGGTTGCAGAACTGAGGGGAAAAAAAATCACATGGTGATTCATCGTACCATTTGCATCTGCCACACTTGGGGCTTAATAATATAATTATAACAATCTCAGTGGACAGATAATTAAAGCAAAAGTGTTGACTGCATTTAATCCTTCAGATAGTCATCGTGTGATTAATTGTTCTGCAAGAACTTGCAAAAATAGTTGTACTTAAGATTTTTCTCTTGTTACATCCTTTTATGGGAAGTGTTTCAGGAGGATGTTTATCTGTCAGAACAATCTTACTCTCTTACAGTTTTTCTTCTTACTGGAATTAGAGGGATTTCAAATAAGTCATTGTAACCTTCTGTCAACCTTCTCTCATTCAACCGTTAAGGTTTATATGCATATATAGCTCATAAACTCCAGTTCATCCTCCCTTTCTGTAACCCATTGTTCATGGTCACCAACCTCTGGATATAATGAATAACAATTACAACTGTAAGTACCAAAGCATTCATCCACACACAATTTTTTTTTCCATCATAAACTAATGAAGACCCCTTTCCACATTTAATCTTTATATGGAACTTCATGGTATTCTCTGAATCATCAAAAACTACTACATGCAGAGTACTGAGGTATATGAAATTTATATTTCAAATCAGTTTTACAGTGAACTAGCATAATTGTTTTGTGCTTTCAGTTCTTTACATAGGGGATTTAGTGTGTGTGTGTTTCTGTGTGTGAGTTTTATCTCTAGAAGTCTCTTATTTTCCATTTTTTACTTCCTCAAATTTACCATCTTTACTCAACTAAATTACTACTGTGGCATAACATTGGGGATAGATGCTGAAAGAGAGGAGCTGAACTGAGGTCTTCCTTTGTCCCAACTGAGACCAGGTTCTTTATTGCAGTGTTTGTCAAATTCAACAGAGTTTTCCCAAGGTATTTAGAAGTGGATTTGTCTCCCTCAAGGAGGAAGTAGTCAGAGATGTGTGAGATTGGCCACAAAGCACAAACCAAAGCCACTGATACTGATACTGATACTGATACTGATACTGATACTGATACTGATACTGATACTGATACTGATACTGATACTGATACTGATACTGATACTGATACTGATACTGCAAGACCACTAAGGCAATCACAAGAATCCACAGCCAGGTGTGGACATGGAGCTCCTTTTATGCCAGGTCTTCTTAATTGGTCACAGGTGTTGCTGCTTTGCTCATTCTCGGGGGGCGTGACACCTCCAGCTGCTTGGGTGCACTGTAGTTCACCACGTCTATTGATGTCTTTTTGCCATGATATAGTCTCTGGATAACTTTGCTGGAAAGTGCTCTCACCTTCATACATTACAGCAAAAGATCCAGTTCTCTAACAAGAGACACTGAGTAAGTGGTTAAAGATATTAAAAGCTTTTCAAAGTTTTATTAGGAGGCTTTAAAGCTTTCCTCAGTAAAATATATAAAGGTCTCATGCCCACACCGCTGAGTCAACGTGGAACACCTGGGAGACAGAACAGACGGCTGCATAAAAGGCAGCGTCAGACAAGGAGCTGATGTGGAACCTTGTTTAGCCTTGTTACTGAGGTCTCCTAATGATTATTGAACCCTGCTACCCTGCACCTCTGTGTCTCCTTTGATCATCGATCTCTCGCCTGTATACCAACCTTGCTTTTGGATTGCCCCTTTACCGACGTCTGCACCTCGAAGGCCTGTCCTGACGAATTCTCCTAGATTTCCCATAATAAAGCCCTCATTCTGCTGCACACTTGGGTCTGCCACTTCCTTCCGGGTCCGCACCATGACAGAAGGTTCCGCCTTACTCACGGACCCAGCGGAGCTGAATCGGCTACAGGCGGTGTTAGATTCCCGCGAAGCACTCCTGGAAGAACTAGAACGGATGCTCCACAACCTCGTCTCCTTCTATAATGGTGTGGTAAGCGCGTTGAATATTCCAGGAGGCTTCACACCCCCTGTACTGACTCACGCAACTGCTGCCATGGCACCTGACCTGCCAAACACCACGCCGTCTCCACTTGCTTCCCCCGATCCGTTTTGACGGTACCCCTGCCTGCTGTGCTGGCTTTATTTTACAATGTGAACTCATCTTCTCTAGTCAGCCCCATGTTTAAAGCATCAATCGGAGCCGGATCACCTATCTCCTCTCCCTGCTCACAGGCAGAGCGTTGGAGTAGGCCACCGCTGCCTGGGATAGCAATGCGCACTGCACCTATGCGCAGTTCAAGAACCGGTTCACTTCCGTGTTCGGGCTTCCACACCAGGATGAGACTGTAAGAGAACATCTGCTGGACCTCCAACAAGGTAACTGCACCATGTCAGATTACTCCGTGGAGTTCCGCACACTGGCAGAGTGCAGTGGTTGGGGCCAGTCAGAATTGCTGGCCGGTTTTCGTTGCGGTCTGAATCACCAGATCTGCAAAGAACTGGTGTTCCGAGGAGAGGGATGGACCTTAGACCGCTTCATAGAAGCCACAGTCTCCCTGGATAACCTGACCCAATCCCGGGATCCCTGCTCTAAGCCTACCCCAGAATGCTCACGTACCATCCAGGAGGAACGTGAAGCAATGCAGCTGGGACACGGATGCCTGAGCGAGGTAGAACACCAACAAAGATTGAAAGGACAGCTGTGTCTCTACTGCGGCAACTCCGGTCACCTCCGTGTTCAGTGCCCCATCCGCCCTGATGCCAAGGTAAGTGGGACCGTCTGTTGTAATCGCCTGACAGTACCCCTAGTTATGTCGTGGGATTCAGAGAAGGTGAGGGCTCACGCCTTGGTTGACTCAGGGGCGGCGGGGTGCTTCCTGGACTGGGGTTTTGCCAATACCCACCACATTCCCATACAGTGTTGTAAGATGCAGCTCAAGTTGAAAGCGCTAGACAGCCAGCCCCTAGGGAGTGGCGATGTGGACCACCAGACTGAACCGGTCTCAGTCAGTGTAAGGGTCTGCCATCAAGAGAGTATGCAGATTTACTTGATTATCGCACCTGAGGTTCCAATGATTCTAGGGTTTCCTTGGGTCTCTCGCCATGACCCTGTTTTTCAGTGGAGTACGGGAGAACTGGTTTCTTGGGGGCCCCGTTGTGTGGGGGAATGTCTGCAACTCCCATGTTGAGCCACCTCAATAGAATGCTTGGACTCTATCACACAGGTGACAATCCCTCCCTAATACAAAGACCTTGCCAGAGTATTCAGCAAGGAGCAAGCAGCAGAGCTACCACCTCATCGGCCTTGGGAGTGTGCAATTGACCCAGGTACCGCACTGCCTGCCTTGAAGCAGGATTTATCCCGACCAGAACTAGCTCTTCAGCAGTACATTTCAGAGGCCTTAGCAGCCGGATACATACTCCCGTCCACGTCTCTCACATCTGCGGGGTTTTCCTTTAATGAAAAGAAAGATGGAGGGCTCCGGCCCTGCATCGACTATCAAGACTTGAACCGCATCGCTGTAAAATATCCACACCCCTTACCATTGATCACTGCTGCCCTGGAACACATTCAACACGCACAATGGTTCACGAAATTAGACCTCAGGGGCGCATATAACCTCATCCAAATTCGACAGGGCGATGAGTGGAAGATGGCATTTAGTACCACCCTGGGTCATTATGAGTATCAGGTCATGCCCTTTGGTCTTGCTAATGCCCCAAGTGTTTTTCAAGCTTTTGTTAATAATGTTCCTGGGGACCTGATCTACAATGGGTTCTCGTTTACCTAGATTACATTTTGATTTATTCCCCCACTTTGCACCAGCACATCTGAGCAGTCCAACAGGTACTGCAAGGGTTGCTGCAGAATCGCCTCTATGTTAAAGTGGAGAAGTGTGAATTTCACAAAAAGCAGATCTCATTCCTAGGCTTTATCCTCACCCAGAACGGCATTGCCATGGACCCAGGTAAAGTACAGACCATCCAGCAATGGACTTGCCCAACCACCATGAAGGCACTCCAGTGATTCCTAGGGTTTGCGAATTTCTATTGTCGATTCATCAGAAACTTCAGCTCACAAGCGGCCCCGCTGACGGAGCTAATGGCAAACAAGGCACCCCGACTCCAGTGGACACCTGAGTTGCAAAGGGCATTTGACACCCTCAAGGAAAAGTTCAACAGGGCACCCATCCTGCACCAACCGGACCCAGAATTACCCTTCATTGTGGAGGTGGATGCCTCCGAATCGGGGGTTGGCGCTGTTCTCTCCCAGAGACAAGGTGAGCCCGGCAAGATGTATCCTTGTGCTTACTTCTCCAGGAAGCTGTCCGCAGCAGAAAGAAATTGACATCAGGAACCATGAACTGCTGGCTGTGAAACTGGCCTTAGAAGAATGTTGACACTGGTTGGAGGGAGCCAAGCACCCTTTTTTTTGGTGCTAACAGACCACAAGAACCTGGAATACATATAGTCAGCTCGACGCCTCAATCCCCAGCAGGCCAGGTGGTCGCTGTGGGTTTTTTTTTTTTTTTTTTTTTTTTTTAATTTCACTGTGTCTTATCGACCTGGTCCTAAGAACACCAAGGCCGATGCCCTGTCCCAACTTCAGGAAAAGAAGTTGTGTGACCCTGCCCCGCACCTGTTTCGTGGCTCCCATTCAAAGGGGACTTCTCCCACGGACCTAGCCCAAGCACAAGTTTTAAACCCAGAACCCCACGGGAAGCCCTCTGGGGAAACAATACATTCCTGAATCTTGTTCAGACTTGTTACTGCGATCTCCTAGTGACCATTCATCCCTTTCCCGATCCCTTAGTCCTCTCCCAGTCCCGTTACCCTGCTCCTTGCACCTCTGTGTCTCCTTTGATCATCGACCTCTCGCCTGTGTACCGATCTTGCTTTTGGATTGCCCCTTTACCGATGTCTGCGCCTCGAAGGCCTGTCCGATAATGAATTCTCCTAGATTTCCCATAATAAAGCCCTCATTCCACTCCGCACTTGGGTCCGCCACTTCTTTCCAGGTCCGCACCATGACAAAAGGCAAGACTAAAAATTCTCCATATGAACTCCCTACTGTGGCTTCAAATCTTAACAGGAAATAAGAAGCAGATTTTAATCCAAAGATGAACTGCATTGTAATGGCCCTGGCTTCATTTCTGTTGAAGTAGATGATGGAGGTAAGGGGTTAAAGATTAAATTTAAATGGATAGGCCTTTCGGGCCACTGGAATTATCTGCTTAGTGACTTCAGCTGACATTAATTTGGTGATGAAATCGGAAGAATGACGGTAGTCTTATTAGGTACCTGCTCAAAAACCTTTTAATTGAATTCCCTTAATTATAGTGACCTGCTCTACTGTGATATTTTTATTTCTCCTTAGGCGAGGTCTTTGGAAAACCGTTAAACTTATCTGTTCTGATCCAGTTGGGGCTTAAGGAGAACACAAGCTGTCTTCATTTCTATTGTCTAGATTTGGCCTCAGTGTGGTATTGAAATGCTGTCCTGTTTGATTCCTTTTTAAGTAACGATGAGTAATAGCCCTAATTGAACAGACAGTTAAGGTTCTCAGGAAAGATTACATGCTTAATTGTTTAATCCCAGTAACCTCAGGACAGAAAAATTAATCAGGGTCTGTAAGGATGTCACAACACTTCTAAATGCCCATGGTGTTTTTTCTGTCTTTTTCCTCCTAACAAATTTGATAACATTGAAAATAGGTAATTGATAATAAATGACAAGAGTCTTAAGTTCTCTTTAAATATTTAGGCATTTTTTCTCGACTTCTTATTGCCTGTGCAAACTATGTAACTGCAGTCCATTCTTTAAATAATGAGAATTTCTTAAACTGCCTGAATGCAATAATTTATTGTACAGAAGAATGAGGAAGAACCATATCTATCCATGTGAAGAAGGCCATTGTTTTATATGTGATTTTGGCAGGAGTAAAAAGGAAAACAAATGGAGCAGAAAACTGAAACCTTTCTCAAGCAATATCAGACATTCTTGTGGAAGAGCATGTCAAGTAAGCAAAGCAGAAGCGCTAAAAGGCCCCTGCTCAATTCAGAGATTTCAGGAGCAGATGCTGTTATTGAGAAAGCGTGGGGATGGCAGGAAGAAGGTCAGACTATTCTGCAATAGGACAGAAACAGAGATATTGCTTCCCTGTTGAAGGGCACAGCAGTCTTTCTGAGCTGAAGCAGAGGTTACAGATTTGGAGTCTTACAGATTTATTCTGATAGAACACTAATACCTGCCTGAATTAGTCAGACAAAGGCTTGTCTGACGATGTGTGGTTATGTGAGACATTGACATTCATAATTATGTTCCACATATTACCTTAAAAGGGGTGTGGTGGCACAGTGGGTTGGACCACAGTCCTGCTCCCCAGTGGGTCTGGGGTTCGAGTCCTGCTTGGGGTGCCTTGCGACGGACTGGCATCCCGTCCTGGGTGTGTCCCCTCCCCCTCCGGCCTTACGCCCTGTGTTACCGGGTTGGCTCCGTGACCCCGTATGGGACAAGTGTGTGTGTGTGTGTGTGTGTGTGTGTGTGTGTGTGTGTGTGTGTGTTACCTTAAAGGCCAGCATCTTCGACAGATCTCTAATTCTTTGGTGTCTGAGCACCAAGGATATAAACTACCTGAATGTAAAACACCATGGATGTTGACTACCTTCATTAGCAAGTTTGAACAATTTGCTTATTTTTTATGGAAATTTTTAAATGGTTTGGAATTAAAATCTGCATTTCTGGGAAAATCCATGTGTGTTATGAAAACCAAGTTTTAAGGCTTGAACATTTCCTACACAGTGTGATGACTATTGCTGAGGCTATCAGAATTTGCTCTAAATGGTTTGAGTCATGTAGTTAGCGTTAAAATCTTCACACTTCGTGAGTTAAAGAATCATTGTGAGTCAATATTTTTACACAGACAACTCATTGTTTCTTAACATTTGCATTGTTGCGTGTTTGGCTAAATCAATATAAAGTGGGAAGGTAGATGTCACTCCAAACTATAAGCATAAAAAGCCTGGAAGTTCTAAGCAGCAACCTTGCAATTTATGGTGCAAGAAGAGGGGAGGAGTGTACTCTTGGTACACTTATGAATCCTCGGTCTACATTAAATCATCCAGTAGAATATTTATTGCCAACCATGGTTCTGGGGTGTTCTTCACTAAAGCCATTATACAATAAAATACCTCATCTGGTATTGCATATGGAAAGGAAAACCTAATTTTAAAGGGTTCAACGTAACATGCTGGAGAAGAGAGTTGGTCACCTTTCTAACAGAAGCACCTCCATTTTCAGTGGTTGTGTGTGTGTGTGTGTGTGTGTGTGTGTGTGTGTGTGTGTGTGTTGCAGATAAAGGCATGTTCCAGAAAGGAAGAGCGATAGACAGAGGGGAAGTGGATATTGGGACCAAGGTAACGCAGACCATTCCCCCGGGCCTGTTCTGGAGGTTCCATCTCATCGTCCACCATCCAACCTATGTCAAGTTCAATGTCTCCCTCACTCAAGACGCCTTGCTGGGCATCTACGGGAGACGAAACATCCCCCCTACACACACTCAGGTATGCTCTTTCCACCTCAGGAATGCAGCTTTAATTAGATATTTTTAATACAGGAAAGTAGACACAGCATCATTTGTGTGCATTCTTTTACTTTTTATATTCATCGTAAGATTAATGAATGTGAGAAACAGATATTTGCTTGTAGATGAACATGTTTCTATTTAATTATTAGAAAATGCAGTTATTTCAACAAAGTGAGACGTATATGTATTTTATAATGCAATGATGGTTTTTCATTTTTGATGCCTTACTTTGAAATTCTTCTCTGTGGGGTCACTGTGTCCTGTTGGTCAGTGGCATTGACTAATCAGCAGGCCAGTTTCCCACTGCAGAACATCCCGCTTTACACAGTCAGACATATGCTGCTCCTGACCAGACCTTCTGGTATATGACAACCGCTGATAGTTCTTGACAGGTCACCACACAGGGGTCATGCTGACCCTCCTGCTTTTGATTCATCTGTCAGACTGCTCCTCCTTGGATTTCCAAGGACCTGTGAGTCCTTACAATGACAGACTCTAATTGGATAGTGTTCTTATTAACTGGAGTGAGTCCTTTGGGTAGCTTGCACAGTTTGCCCTGATTCCAAAGAGATTTCATTATTACCACAAGGGGAATGGGCTTGAAAAACAAGAAAATGTGCAATTAAGTGAGTATGTTTGAATAAAGAGAGGTGTGAATTACATTATCACATGTGGTCATCTCAGGAATGCAGCAATATGGAGAACCCTGATGTTCAGAGCTCTTCTTGCATTCTTGAGTAATGCCACTATGAGAGTGGCTTGGTTTTTCTCACTAAAAAAAAACAGATACTTTGAGCTAGAACAAGAGGTTTGGGGATAAAGGGCACACAAGGCAGAGATACAAACTGCTGTACTCCAGCTGTGGATCTTCTCCACCTCTTGCTCTAGGGGCTCTGCCTTCCCACTGCTAAGCATGGTGATCATAGGAGAATCATGGCAACTAGTTATTTGTTTACTATACTTAGATGCATGTGTTAGGGAGACACAGTAATCAACAATGTGCAGGTGTTGGCGAGGGTGCTGTCAGTATGTATGGACACTTTGACTATGCATGAGTTACATCTGTGTGTATGTAGATGTGTATATGCACGAGCATGCATTCTTGTATGACATGTATGCATCTGTGTTTATGCCACAGTCACCTTCACTGCATGCTTTTTTGGGTGGCGGGTGGTGCATCACCAAAACATCAGTTGTGCTACCTTGAGGCAGCATAAAGTGTTTCACTGACATTTCCACCTGCATCAGAGGCCCTTTTGCTCAAACAGCCATTGTGTCAGGTAGAATGCTCCTGGCTGTTTTCCCCAAAAAAGCCTGCTGTTGCTCTTGGTGAAAGGTCAAGATTTCTGAGTAGAACTGCATACATTCCTCATCTTTGACAGAGACTCAGCAGAGTTCTACTCATATTGAATTTGAGCCACAGGGAATTGTCATAGCTGCTTATTAAGCCCTGGCCTACATTGGTTTGGTAAAGCTTCAATCATTAGCATTTGCTTTATTTTAAAATGATCGCGAGCCATTCTTTTGTGGCACTTGAGCCACTAGCAAATTTATAAATAATGTGGAGCTTGCCCTTCTCTTCTTCAGGGGCAAGAAATCTGACAGTAATAGAGTGAAAACCAAAGCAGGATACCTCACCTGAGGCAACTGTCCTCCTCTAAATAACTTAGAATTCACTTGTGTTCCTCTGTGTGGAGAAACCGCCTATGAATTACAGCTATTAATGGTCTTAGAATTACAATGCAGGGTGACTGGGGAGCAGGTTGGATGTTTATACTGACAAACACAGACACACAACCTATCTACTACATTTTGGGTGATATCCTGTCATGAGCAGTGTGGAGAAACCTTCATCAGTTCCACTGTAGCAGTGTGTTAGCTATGCTGTCCAAGCACCCACCGTTGATTCAATGTGTTCCTGCAGTTCGACTTTGTCAAGCTCCTGGATGAGAAACAATTAAACAAGCAGGAGACGAAAGGTGTGGAAGAGTCCAGCAGCAAATCCAGAAACCTACTCCTGGGTGTTGTGCAGGAGACCGGGTTTGTCGAGTACATGGATCCAGGAACCTGGTACCTGGCCTTTTACAACGATGGCAAGAAGATGGAGCAGGTCATCGTGCTCAGTTCAGCACTTGGTATTAATATATTAATACCATCAACTCACACACAAAGGAGGAATACAGACTAAAATATAATTTATTTTTGTTCTTTTCCCCAAAGAGACCTGACACCAAGACATGGCTCAAGTCGATATTAAAAAACAGTGGTAAATTAAAACAAACAAGACTGTTATGACCTTACCCAGAAACAAATGAAAAATTTGCTAAACAGCTTTAGATTTTTTTTTTTTTTTACTTAGCTATTGCATAGGTTACACTTACATTTACTTTGCTGGTTGTCAGGTTTGTCTTGTTTTTCAGAACTCCATCAAATAGCTTCAGCCATATAAATTAAAATTCATTCATTCGGTGCTTCTTCTCAGAATACTGTTACCATGAAAATGTACTTCATTACGTTGAACATTTCATGCTTTCAGCTACACATGACGCTGAGTTAGAGAAAGAGCAAAAAGAAAAATGGAAGCAGAAAGTAATGTTTGTCTTCTTTTTTGGCCAACTCATGCCAAATGGCATCCATCCATCCATCTTCCTCCGCTATCTGGGGCCGGGTCGCTGGGGCAGCAGTCTGAGCAGAGTCCTCCAGATTTTCCTCTCCCCGCACACCTCCTCCAGTTCCCCTGGGGAAACCCCAAGGCATTCCCAGGCCAGCCGGGAGACGTAGTCTCTCCAACGTGTCCTGGGTCTGCCCCGAGGCCTCCTCCCAGTGGGACAGAGTGTGCCCAGCCACTCTGCGGAGCCACTCTCATTCTTTCGGTCATGATCCAGAGTTCATGACCATAGGTGAGGGTAAGAACGTAGATCGACCGGTAAATTGAGAGCTTCACCTTACGACTCAGCTCCCTCTTCACCACCACAGACCGGTTCAATGACTGCATTACTGCGGACACCGCACCGATCCGTCTGTCAACCTGACGCTCCATTTTTCCCTCACTCATGAACAAGACCCCGAGATACTTAAACTCCTCCACTTGAGGGAGCAGCCCCCCCATAACCCGGAGGGAACAATCCACCTTTTTCCGACTGAGAACCATGGCCTCGGATTTGGAGGTGCTGATTCTCATCCCCGCCGCTTCGCACTCGGCTGCAAACCTCCCCAGTGCACGCTGTAAGTCGTGATTCGGTGAAGCCAACAGGACCACATCGTCCCCAAAAAGCAGAGACGAGATCCTGCGGCCACCAAAACAGACACCCTCCATTCCCTGGCTGCGCCTAGAAATTCTGTCCATAAAGATAATGAACAGAATCGGTGACAAAGGGCAGCCCTGGTGGAGTCCAACATGCACCGGGAACAGGTCTGACTTACTGCTGGCAATGCGAACCAAGCTCCTACTCTGTTCATACAGGGAACGAACAGCTCGTAGCAGCAAGCCCCGAACCCCATAATCCCGAAGTACCTCCCACAGGATGCCACGAGGGACACGGTCGAATGCCTTCTCCAGGTCCACAAAACACATATGGACTGGTTGGGCAAACTCCCATGAACCCTCCAACACCCTAGTGAGGGTATAGAGCTGGTCCAGTGTTCCACGGCCAAGGCGAAAACCGCATTGCTCCTCCTGAATCCGAGGTTTGACTATCGGTCAGATTCTCCTTTCCAGTACCCTGGCATAGACTTTCCCAGGGAGGCTAAGGAGTGTGATCCCCCTATAGTTGGAACACAATCTCCGGTCCCCCTTCTTAAAAAGAGGGACCACCACCCCGGTCTGCCAGTCCAGAGGCACCGTTCCCGAGCTCCACGCAATGCTGCAGAGGCGTGTCAGGCGTGTCAGCCCCACAACATCCAGAGACTTGAGAAACTCGGGGCGGACCTCATCCACCCCCGGAGCCTTGCCACCGAGGAGTTTTTTGACTACCTCAGCAACTTCAGCCAGGGTAATGGACGAGTCCCCCTCCAAGTCCCCACCCTCAGCTTCCTCTATGGAAGGCGTGTCGGAGGGATTGAGGAGATCCTCAAAGTACTCCTTCCACCGCCCGAGGACATCCTCAGTTGAGGTCAGCAGTGCACCACTTCCACTGTAAACAGTGTTGGCGGAACACTGCTTCCCCCCTCTGAGTCTCCGGACGGTTTGCCAGAATCTCTTTGAGGCCGACTGAAAGTCTTCCTCCGTGGCCTCACCGAACTCCTCCCAAGCCCGAGTTTTTGCCGCGGCGACTGCCAGAGCCGCGCTGCGTCTGGCCCGCCGGTACCCGTCAGCTGCTTCAGGAGTCCCATGAGCCAGCCAGGCCCGATAGAACTCCTTCTTCAGCTTGACGGCATCCCTTATCTCCGGTTTCCACCACCATGTTCGGGGATTGCTGCTGCGACAGGCACCGGAGACTTTATGGCCGCAGCTCCGAACCGCCGCCCCGACAATGGAGGTGTGGAACATAGTCCATTCGGACTCAATGTACCCAGTCTCTCTCGGGACCTGGTTGAAGCTCTGTCGGAGATGGGAGTTGAAGACCTCTCTGACAGGGGCCTCCGCCAAACGTTCCCAACAGACCCTCACTATGCGTTTGGGCCTGCCAGGTTTTGTCCAGCTTTTTCCCCCGCCATCGAATCCAACTCACCACCAGGTGGTGATCAGTTGACAGTTCAGCCCCTCTCTTCACCTGAGTGTCCAAAACATATGGCCGAAGGTCAGAAGAAACGACTACAAAGTCGATCATCGACCTCCGACCTAAGGTGTCCTGGTGCCAAGTGCACTGGTGGACACCCTTATGCATGAACATGGTGTTCGTTATGGATAAACCGTGACAAGCACAGAAATCCAATAACTCACCGCTCGGGTTCAGATCGGGGAGGCCGTTCCTCCCAATCACGCCCCTCCAGGTGTCACTGTCGCTGCCCACGTGGGCGTTAAAGTCCCCCAGTAGAACGACAGAGTCCCCAGTGGGAGCGCTTTCCAGCACGGCCCCCAGGGACTCTAAAAAGGCCGGGTACTCCACACTGCCGCTAGGCGCATAAGCACAAACGACAGTGAGAGACCGTTCCCTGACCCAAAGGCGTAGGGAGACGACCCTCTCATTCACCGGGGTAGACTCCAACACATGGCGGCTGAACTGGGGGGCTATTAATAAGCCCACACCAGCCCGCCGCCTCTCACCCTGAGCAATGCCAGAATAGTGGAGAGTCCACCCTTGGTCGAGAGGAGTGGTTCCAGAACCCAAGCTGTGAGTGGAAGTGAGCCCGACTATATCTAGACGGTATCTCTCAACCTCCCGCACCAGCTCAGGCTCCTTCCCCGCCAGTGAGGTGACATTCTAAGTCCCAAAAGCCAGAGTTGGCGCCCGAGGTTTGGGTCGGCCAGGCACTTGGCCCCACCACCGCCCAAATCACAACGCACCGGCCCCTTATGTCCTCTCTGGCAGGTGGTGAGCCCACCGAAGAGTGGCTCCACGTCATGGCTTCGGGCTGAGCCCGGCCATGCCCCGTGGGCATAGACCTGGCCACTAGGTGCTCGCATGACCTGGCCTGGCTCCAGGGTGGGGCCCCGGTGACCCCATACCGGGCGGGGTAAACGAAAGCTTTGGTTTTAGTTTTTTCATAAGGGGCTTTTGAACCGCACTTTATCTTGTCTGTCATCCAGGACCTGTTTGCCATGGGAGACCCTACCAGGGGCATATAGCCCCAGGCAACATAGCTCCTGGAGTCATTCAGGCACTCAAACCCCTCTACCACGGTAAGGTGGCGGTTCACGGAGGGGGCCAAATAGCATTTATTTATTTATTTATTTATTTATTTATTTATTTAATTGAACATTCTCATATATTGCAGTTGAGCTTGAGAGTTGTGCTAACACTCTGAGTACAACGGTAGTTTTCTCCTGGTTTGCATAGTGTCACATAGTGTCCAAATCCACCACTGTGATTGAGTCAACACTTTTTTTTTTTTTTTCCTGCTGAGTTTCAAGAAGAAACTCTATCACACTTAATTTACAAACCCTTGGTCATGTATCACAAAAGGTAAGCCAGGAAAGTTGGGGATTTACTAATGCACTTCTCATGTGCTCTCAGTAAGTTTCTTGCTCTGTTTTATGTGTGCTATTGTGTACACCGCTGGGGGAGTTTAGAAACTAATGTATTCATGATACAAAGTCCCAATAAGAAAGGATAGAATTTTTTTTGGTAAACAAAAGAAAAACCTTTATTATTCTTTTTTTAAACAGTAAAATAATTTACAGAAATACCTCATACTTTTCCCGCAGGTGACAAGTACAGTTTAAAGCAGTTTTCTATATGCAATATCAGAAATTACCAGGATGGTTCTACTACTATAAATGTAATTTTTCTTATGCACTAAAGTTTGACAAATTGGTCATTTAAAATGAAACAGAAAAACAGAACACAACAAACCCTAACCTTAGTCTCTGGGCTTGCATTCTCAAAAAAAAAAAACACTCAGTCATGGTAAAAAACAAAAAAAGGAAAAAAAGTGGGTACCCAAGACATCTGTCGAGATTCTGTGGGCACCATTATGTCTGTTAATGCCTGCATCCTGGCTATGTGCAGAAACCATGGGCGGCTGCTCCACAGGCTGCAACGGCAATGGGGAGTGTGTCGCCGGCCACTGTCACTGTTTCTCTGGCTTTCTGGGCCCCGACTGTACCAAAGGTGAGTCCTGTCCCATGGTTGGTCTGCAAACGTACCTTCAAGCCCTCAAGGACATGTTGTGTAATGCAACAGGGGTTCAGGTACCACACATTTTTTCTGCAACTCAGTACAACCTCACCGGGTTTCCTTCTTCTCAGCACTGGCTGTAAAAAGAAGGCTATAGTTTGGAAAGCGTGAAGTGAAAAAGCATGCTTTGCTGGAGGATTTATCACAGGGGAAGGCAACCAGTTTTTTTTCCTGGCCATTTTTCATAGTCATAGACAATTTGTTGCATATTATGTTTTTTTTTTTTTGCTTATGGAAGTGTAATTTTTTAATTGTTGTTTATTAGTATTTTTATATAGAATAGTATAGAATTGTTTATTAATAATTCTGTAATTGACATACATGATAAAAAGCTTGTGACTAGAGTGTGTTGTCCGCAGTGTTGAAATGTTAAAATTTACCTTTGCATCAAGCCGCCAAATAGCATCATTTTTAAACATAAGCTTCTAGCGTTGAAAAACAAAAGTTTTTTGAATGCAGTGAATAAACAGTCCAATAAAAAAATCTTAAATGTCATAAATTCATACAGTAATTCATAGTTTCCTAAATAAACAAACATTTTCAGATATATTTATAACAATATTTTGGTTCAACTATATCAAGTTAGCCATGTATTTTTGTCAATATAAATATGGCTCCTACCATTGAGCTAGTATATCCACAGGAGATCTGGATCTGGTAACATTAGTCAGAGTTTGAGACATTGAGCAGCAGGATCTAAGTCTGCTTTTGGTAAGCATTGGGTTACTTCATTTACAGGGATTTTGTTGTTTTACTAGGTATGTGTGATGAGTAATGCAGAACAATGCTTTGAGGATAGCTGAAGAAGGTAATAGACATGAGGTGCATATCTAGCGGCTATTATTTTGTGTTTATGCGTGTTAGGATTCACAGTCAGTGTTTCACCACAACAAGCTGAGCTTTTGATTCTTACTGAAGGTCACTCATTACTTGTTTTTCAACATTTTTCTTTTCACCCTTCAAAAAAAACAAAAACACATGGTACATTATTTAGAACACAATATATACATCGGGGGAGCGTGGTGGCGCAGTGGGTTGGACCAGGTCCTATTTTCCAGTGGGTCTGGGGTTCGAGTCCTGCTTGGGGTGCCTTGTGACAGACTGGCGTCCCGTCCTGGGTGGGTCCCCCTCCGGCTCTACGCCCTATGTTGCCAGGTAGGCTCTGCGACCCCATATGGGACAAGTGGTTCAGAAAATGCATGTGTGTATATACATTTGTAAACTGCATAGTTTCTTTGTATTTTTGAATAGATTTCATGGCGAATTTTAATCTTTTAATTTGAGGTTGCATCAAGGTTACACTGCTGCCTTAAAAGTTCTAGGTTAAAATCTCATCCCCTGCTGTAATTCCCTTACTTCGAAGTAAAAATTATACACTTGTATAAATGGGGGCCTGCTCTGTGGTGCATCTGGGGTTCAAGCCCACTTGGGGTGCCTTCTGGTGGACTGACGTCCCGCCTGGGGTGTGTCCTCTCACCGTTTAGCCTTGTGCCCTGTGCTGCCAGGTTAAGCTCCAGTTCACCGTGACCCTGCTTGGGACAAGCGGTTGTAGACGTGTGTGTGTGTGTGTGTGTGTGTGTGTGTGTGTGTGTATAAATGGGTAAATAATTTTAAGTAAGTTAATAATATAAGCTGCTATGGAGAAATGGTACTTTGCTTGTTTGTTTTCTCAAATTAATTTGCTTTTTGGTACATAGGGCTAAGGCTAAATGTTGTTCGTACATTTTAGTTTCCAGTTAGTATTACTTTTGCATTTGATTAGGTCAACATGTCCAATTCAGGGTCATGGTGACCCCCTGGGTTTGTCAGACAGACTTAATTACAGTAAACCTGTACTCTATATGTCATGACCCACAGGGACAATACCCCCAGTGACCAGAGGAGGCACCACTCAGTGCCAGACCTCTACACCTTTTCACAATCTGGTGATTAAGTTCAGTCCCAAGTACAGGCATTCCCTGGGGTACAAGGGACTTAAGTACAACCTGTAGTTACTAACCAGCCCCTCCATAAAGCCTACTATATAAAAAATTTGAGTTACATATAATAATTTGTAATAACAAACAAGCACTCCTTTGCAACACGCATCAAAACATTGCGCATCTACAGCTATTTGTCGGCTCGTGGGCGTGTGAACCCAAGGCAGGACTAAAACTTTGTTCTTTTCAGTCGGACCACGTTGGTCTTAACAGTGTCTCGTGTGCTACTGTATTTGGCTTTATTTTATTTTTTTATTTATTTTTTACCCCCCTAACCATGGCAACAAAGTGTAAATTCAATTCAATTTATTTTATTGAGTGCTCATCTCACACAGTGACACAGAGCACTTGAACACAAGCATGCTGCAAAGAAACAGGTCCGACAACAGACAAAGAAACAAAGAAGACAGTTGACTACAGACTAGCATTACAGAAGTGTTTTTAGAAAGCCATAAGTATGCCTACTGGCCACGGAGGAAAGGAACAAAAAACTCCCAACTGAAAGTTGAGGGAGGAAAAAAAAACAATGTGAAGCAAGTGATGGTGATGCATCAAAGAAAAGGAAAATATTCACAACTGAACTAAAGTGGAAATAATAAAGCGATCAGAAAAAGGTGAAATGCCAACAAAGTTTCATTAATGTTTTTTTATACCTATATACACACACACATTCTCTCTGTCTACCTCCTCCTCCTCTATTTCTTTCTTTCTCTATATTATAAATAGTGTAGTAACATTTATTATGTCCTTTGTCATTTATTTATTACTATTATTTGCTAGTCCCCCTGGAAAGTAACTAAGTCAATTAAAAGGAATCAGGCTACTGGAAGATTTAATTTTTTAATTTACTTTATTAATGAGATAAAATAGTTGCTGGCTGGTGAATACATGTAAATAAACTTAAAGACTTTGCTGCTTGTTTGTTTTCTTATGTTAAGGAAAATGAAGAAAACTGAAGTATTCATTTATGTAAACATCCTAACACTATTTGAGAGTTGTTAGATACATATTAATTTTTGGTGAAATAGAAAATGCTTAGTTGATGGATGGCTATTCATCTGGGAACAATATGAGATGTCATTTCCACTCCCCTTTTCTAGATGGGGTGGCAATCATTACTTGCATGGAGAATCTTCTTTGAACTTCTTTCATTGAGCCAGTGACAAACACACACACACATTTTCTGAACCGCTAGTCCCAGACGGGGTCACGGGGAACCGGAGCCTACCCAGTAACACAAGGCGCAAGGCTAGAAGGGGTGGGGACACACCCAGGACGGGACACCAGTCCGCCACAAGGCACCCCAGGCGGGACTCGAACCCCAGACCCACCCAAGAGCAGGACCTGGGCCAACCCACTGCGCCACTGTGCCCCCATATTCCAGTGACAAACATTAAGCACAAATCAATAAATGTTAGCAAAGTTGTATTGACTGATTTCATGCAATTACTGTGCAAAGTATGACTGTATTAGCATTATATCTACATTTACAATTACTTTTTAAAAATGTATTATATTTGCTGTGTGTGTATGTGTATAAATTTTTGCTGAATCCCACAGCCCTTGGATTTTGACAGAAGGAAATGTGCTGCTTTGAATTAACCCAAGGTGTTAGGGATGCAGAGTCTGTCAGGGACATTTTTTGGCATGGAGTAAAACAGTTTCTCCTTATTAAGTCTATGCTTGTAGGGTGGCATGGTGGTGCAGCAAGTAGTGCTACTATCTCACAGTGCCTGGGTGGTATGAGAGAATGTGGGTTTGATCCCTGCTCAGTCTGTGTGGAGTTTGCATGTTCTCCTTGTGTCTGTGTGGGTTTTCTCTGGGTGCTCTGGTTTTCTCCCACAGTCCAAAGACATGCTGTTTTCTGAAGAGGTCTTCAGAAATGTCTTCTGAGTGCAGCAGGATATGCCTCTGTGAATCTGTTTATCGTATATTGGTCTGGCAAAATTAGGCCTGACTGTATTTGGGGTGCCTTGCGACGGACTGGCGTCCCGTTCTGGGTGTGTCCCCTTCCCCTCCGGCCTTATGCCCTGTGTTGCTGGGTAGGCTCCGGTTCCCCGCGACCCCGTATGGGACAAGCGGTTCTGAAAATGTGTGTGTGTATTTTGATAGATTGTTCTTATTAACCCCAAAATTAAGTTGGTTAAATGTAAAGGCAATTACTTTTTTATAAACATGACTGAACATTTGATTGTCTTCTTTGTCAAAGGAGTGATATAAAAAAAATATGGGTGTTACTTTTTCTCAGCCTCTATTCACATTCAGGAGAGTATGGACTATGCGGCTGGACTGGTAATAGCATTGGGCCAGAGGAAGAATAGAAGGAATAAGAAAGAATGATGCAGATTATAAGGAATTATATGTAACATTTCCTGGATTTAGAAATAGATTGTTAGGGTTTTTATTTTATCACCAAGCCCATTTTAAAAAATCCCTTAATTTTTGACCCTAGGCAGTAATCATTATTTCACTATTTTTAAAAGAAAACCTAAAGTGCAACATAATGAAAAGTTATTACACTGTTACAGTTCTAAAAGGTCAGAAAACTGACAAAGAAATTTTCTGAAACAAGTATGAGTCTCTGTGTAGAGTGAGATGTTTATAGTAGTGTGAACATCACTACTTGATGATGCGGACTCTTCTAAACCGGAGAAATTTTCAGTCAAAGGCATTTTGCAAAATTTCCAGCAGAAAAAGACAAAAATATAACTGCTGCCTGAGAACATGGAGGGCTGGATAATCAAAGACTGCATAAGTGGGACTCTGCTATATTACTAGAACTGACAGAAACATTTGTTTAAATCTAATGTCAAAAAGCTGCAAAAATAGAGAAAACAAAAAGAAACAAATGCTTTTCACAGTAGTTTTCTGTGTCTATCAATATTTACCAATTATTTAGCTTTCACAGCAGGTTCAGTCTGAACCCACAAGACAGCAGAGGGAATTTGTGGAAAAGGCCATGCTGTCACAATCTGCATCAATCACACACACATTTTCAGAACCGCTTGTCCCATATGGGGTCACGGAGCCTAACCCGGCAACACAGGACGTAGGGTCGGAGGGGGAGGAGACACACCCAGGACAGGACACCAGTCCATCGCAAGGCACCCCAAGCAGGACTTGAACCCCCCAACCTACCGGAGAGCAGGACTGTGGTCCAACCCACTACACCACCACACCCTCCACCTGCATCAATCACCCCTCAACTAAACCAAACTAGTACATGCGTTAATATAATTTCAGTGGATGAATGCCTTTGCTCAGCTAGGTTGTCCGTTGATCATCACTCGAAGGGGCGCTCGCAATGGTGTCTTTTAATAATCGCAGCAACAAACACTTTAAAGTGGGGATCATGTGATGATATAACAGGTTGCTGTTCTTGGCACTAAGTGTTTGCTCTTCAGTAAATTTCAGAAATAGCTAAACTTGAATTGCTTCAGGGAAATTATTGTGGCTCATACAAAAATAAAAGTGATGAAGTTCACTTAAAAGTATGAAAAGTGGCCACTGGGTGAACAAAAAATTAAATGGAAACTTGAAATTATGGAAAGTATATTGGACATTCCATGCTGATTCTCTCTGAAAACCATCAGAACATCTGCAGAAAAGCTTTTCATGCAGTGCAGACGAAGAAGACACTGGTATGCAGAACATCTATGGGCAGTGCCTCCCAGTGCACAAAGGACCACTTCACATAGTACATTGGTACTCACAGTCTTATATTTATGAATGCCTAAGTTTCGCAGCCTTCATCAGAGTATTTTGTCAAGCAAAATTTGTTGTCATCTGACTGCATGGGCCTTGAGCCATGTGATACCTGGACAGATGTGTTGTTCTGTTGTTGCAGATGCCTGCCCCATCCTCTGCAGTGGGAATGGGGAATATGAGAAGGGCCACTGCTTGTGTCGGGTGGGCTGGAAAGGTCCTGAGTGTGATGTCCAGGAGGACCAGTGTATCGACCCCACCTGCTCCAACCATGGCAACTGCATCCAGGGCATCTGTGTGTGCTTCCCTGCCTACAAGGGTATTAACTGCGAGCAAGGCAGGTCTTTTCCATACTCTGTGAATGCTGTATCCTGCATAAACTTTAACAGACAAGGAGCTACCATACATTTATCATGCATGTGTCAACATAAATTTGCTTCTGTACTCTGAAACACAGTATCTTGTTTGTACACCCATGCCTCAGTTTATTAACCAAATTCATTCCTGGTAATCCATCTGTTAGGTGAAAATTTGTAAATCAAAGTGAAAATTACCCTAATTGCTGGGAAATGATTTACTTTTTCCAAGCAGGACCCAGGTATTTACAAAATCATCCTAAAATCCAAATACAATTAAAAGTATTATAAATGTCTCATCAGAGAATTAGCAAAATTCCCAACCCAGTGTTATCCCACAAATAAGTACTAGTAATTATATGGAATGCAGTATTGTACATAGATGCTGTCATGATGGAACTCAGGAATCCAGCCAACAGACTCAGATGCCGTAGCAGGAATAACCAGAAGAACAGGCAGGGGAATCATCAGGGACAGGCACATGTCGGTTGATCAGCAAACATCTTTCAGAGGGGCAGGCAAGAATCAGAACCAGGAAGACAAGAGAAAAGGGTCCGGGAGCCAAACAGAAGGATAACACAGGGGTAAAGAACTCAGGCGAGGTGCTGCAGTTGCTCTCATGGAGGTTCCGCACTGAGGAGTGTCTGAGTCGACCTTTTATCTCGTGCCTCCTCAGATGCAGGTGCAGGAGCAGGGCTAAAATATTAAAAGAAATATATGTTAAAATATAAAAAGAAATTCCTATTTCATCACACCCGTCCTGGGTGTGTCCCCTCCCCCTCCGGCCTTACGCCCTGAGTTGCCTGGTTAGGCTCTGGTTCCCCGCGACCCCGTATGGGACAAGCGGTTCAGAAAATGTGTGTGTGTGTGTGTGTGTGTGTATTTCATCACAAATTATTAAATTAAAAATAATAAATAATCAAATTTAACTAGTTAGCTGGAGACAAGAGAGGTAAAAAGGCACAGGTGGTAGTGTAGTGTGTTAGAACAACTGCCTTTGGACCCAAAGGTTGAAGGTTTGAGCCTCACCTGTGGCTGTACTACCCTTGAGCAAGGTCCTTACCCTGAATTGCTCCAGTAAAATTACCCACCTGTATAAATGGGTAAATAATTGTAACCTTAACATTGTAAGTCACTCTAGGAAAAGCATCAGCTAAATGAGTAAATATAAATAGCCTAGCAAAAGAATATGATTAGTTTGATTTTTAACAGCACAGCCTCAAAAGCCTCCTTAAAGGAGTGTATGAATGCACAAATTCAATATGCCATTTGTTGCAATAGTGTTCACTACCAGAGAGGTGTAAGCATTCCAATCTTTGCATATATGAAAACAACTGATCTTAAATCAAATTGAAAGGTATAAATTCAGTGAGTTCCTAAAAGTGAAAACGTGTCATTTAAAGCTTCACAAAAAAAAAAAAAAAAAAAAAAACTGGCAACTTAACTTCTGATCAGTGATGACTGTTTAATTCTCTCTTCCCTTTGACCATGTGAAGATTAGGCAAGACAAAAAAAAAGAAATATATATAATATACACACATATAATATATATATATATATATATATATATATACTCCCCCGTGAACCGCCACCTTATCGTGGTGGAGGGGTTTGAGTGCCTGAATGAGTCCAGGAGCTATGTTGTCTGGGGCTACATGCCCCTGGTAGGGTCTCCCATGGCAGACAGGTCCTGGATGACAGACGAGACAAAGCGCGGTTCAAAAACCCCTTATGACGAAAAAATCAAGGCGTCCGTTTACCCCGCCCGGTATGGGGTCACCGGGGCCCCACCCTGGAGCCAGGCCTGGGGGGGGGCTCGCATGCGAGCGCCTGGTGGCCAGGTCTATGCCCACGGGGCCTGGCCGGGCTCAGCCCGAAGCCACAACGTGGAGCCGCTCTTCGGTGGGCTCACCACCTGCTGGAGAAACCGTAAGGGGCCGGTGCGTTGTGATTTGGGCGGTGGTCGGGGCCGAGTGCCTGGCCGACCCAAACCTCGGGCGCCAACTCTGGTTTTTGGGACTTGGAATGTCACCTCACTGGCGGGGAAGGAGCCTGAGCTGGTGCGGGAAGTTGAGAGATACCGTCTAGATATAGTCGGGCTCACTTCCACTCACAGCTTGGGTTCTGGAACCACTCTACTCGATCGAGGGTGGACTCTCCACTATTCTGGCGTTGCCCAAGGTGAGAGGCGGCGGGCTGGTGTGGGCTTATTAATAGCCCCCCAGTTCAGCCGCCATGTGTTGGAGTCTACCCCGGTGAATGAGAGGGTCATCTCCCTACGTCTTCGGGTCAGGGAACGGTCTCTCACTGTCGTTTGTGCTTATGCGCCTAGCGGCAGTGTAGAGTACCCGGCCTTTTTAGAGTCCCTGGGGGGCGTGCTGGAATGCGCTCCCACTGGGGACTCTGTCGTTCTACTGGGGGACTTTAACACCCACGTGGGCAGCGACAGTGATACCTGGAGGGGCGTGATTGGGAGGAACGGCCTCCCTGATCTGAACCCGAGCGGTGAGTTGTTATTGGATTTCTGTGCTAGTCGCGGTTTATCCATAACGAACACCATGTTCATGCATAAGGGTGTCCACCAGTGCACTTGGCACCAGGACACCTTAGGTCGGAGGTCAATGATCGACTTTGTAGTCGTTTCTTCTGACCTTCGGCCATATGTCTTGGACACTCGGGTGAAGAGAGGGGCTGAGCTGTCAACTGATCACCACCTGGTGGTGAGTTGGATTCGATGGCGGGGGAAAAAGCTGGACAGACCTGGCAGGCCCAAACGCATAGTGAGGGTCTGTTGGGAACGTTTGGCGGAGGCCCCTGTCAGAGAGGTCTTCAACTCCCACCTCCGACAGAGTTTCAACCAGGTCCCGAGGGAGGTGGGGGACATCGAGTCTGAATGGACTATGTTCCGCTCCTCCATTGTCGGTGCGGCTGTTCGGAGCTGCGGCCATAAGGTCTCCGGTGCCTGTCGCGGCGGCAATCCCTGAACACGGTGGTGGACACCGGAAGTAAGGGATGCCGTCAAGCTGAAGAAGGAGTTCTATCGGGCCTGGCTGGCTCATGGGACTCCTGAAGCAGCTGACAGGTACCGACGGGCCAAACGGAGCGCGGCTCTGGCAGTCGCCGCGGCAAAAACTCGGGCTTGGGAGGAGTTCGGTGAGGCCATGGAGGAAGACTTTCGGTCGGCCTCAAAGAGATTCTGGCAAACCGTCCGGAGACTCAGAGGGGGGAAGCGGTGTTCCACGAACACTGTTTACAGTGGAAGTGGTGCGCTGCTGACCTCAGTTGAGGATGTTCTCGGGCGGTGGAAGGAGTACTTTGAGGATCTCCTCAATCCCTCCGACACGCCTTCCGTAGAGGAAGCTGAGGCTGGGGACTCGGAGGGGGACTCGTCCATTACCCTGGCTGAAGTTGCTGAGGTAGTCAAAAAACTCCTCGGTGGCAAGGCTCCGGGGGTGGATGAGATCCGCCCTGAGCTTCTCAAGTCTCTGGATGTTGTGGGGCTGTCTTGGCTGACACGCCTCTGCAGCATTGCGTGGAGTTCGGGAACGGTGCCTCTGGACTGGCAGACCGGGGTGGTGGTCCCTCTTTTTAAGAAGGGGGACCGGAGATTGTGTTCCAACTACAGGGGGATCACACTCCTTAGCCTCCCTGGGAAAGTCTATGCCAGGGTACTGGAAAGGAGAATCCGACCGATAGTCGAACCTCGGATTCAGGAGGAGCAATGCGGTTTTCGCCTTGGCCGTGGAACACTGGACCAGCTCTATACCCTCACTAGGGTGTTGGAGGGTTCGTGGGAGTTTGCCCAACCAGTCCATATGTGTTTTGTGGACCTGGAGAAGGCATTCGACCGTGTCCCTCGTGGCATCCTGTGGGGGGTGCTTCGGGATTATGGGGTTCGGGGCTCGTTGCTACGGGCTGTTCGTTCCCTGTATGACCGGAGCAGGAGCTTGGTTCGCATTGCCGGCAGTAAGTCAGACCTGTTCCCGGTGCATGTTGGACTCCGCCAGGGCTGCCCTTTGTCACCGATTCTGTTCATTATTTTTATGGACAGAATTTCTAGGCGCAGTCAGAGAACGGAGGGTGTCTGTTTTGGTGGCCGCGAGATCTCGTCTCTGCTTTTTGCGGACGATGTGGTCCTGTTGGCTTCATCAAGTCAAGACTTGCAGCGTGCACTGGGGAGGTTTGCAGCCGAGTGCGAAGCGGCGGGGATGAGAATCAGCACCTCCAAATCCGAGGCCATGGTTCTCAGTCGGAAAAAGGTGGATTGCTCCCTCCGGGTTAGGGGGGAGTTGCTCCCTCAAGTGGAGGAGTTTAAGTATCTTGGGGTCTTGTTCACGAGTGAGGGAAAAATGGAGCGGCAGGTCGACAGACGGATCGGTGCGGCGTCCGCAGTAATGCGGTCATTGTACCGGTCTGTTGTGGTGAAGAGGGAGCTGAGTCGTAAGGCGAAGCTCTCAATTTACCGGTCGATCTACGTTCCTACCCTCACCTATGGTCATGAACTCTGGATCATGACCGAAAGAATGAGATCGCGGATACAAGCGGCAGAAATGAGTTTCCTCCGCAGAGTGGCTGGGCGCACCCTTAGGGATAGGGTGAGGAGCTCAGTCACCCGGGAGGAGCTCGGAGTAGAGCCGCTGCTCCTCCGCATCGAGAGGAGCCAGTTGAGGTGGCTCGGGCATCTGTTCCGGATGCCTCCTGGACGCCTCCCTGGGGAGGTGCTCCGGGCTTGTCCCACTGGGAGGAGGCCTCGGGGCAGACCCAGGACACGTTGGAGAGACTACGTCTCCCGGCTGGCCTGGGAACGCCTTGGGGTTCCCCCAGAGGAACTGGAGGAGGTGTGCGGGGAGAGGGAAGTCTGGAGTACTCTGCTCGGACTGCTGCCCCCCGCGACCCGGCCCCGGATAAAAGCGGAGGAAGATGGATGGATGGATGGATATATATATATATATATATTCAATGCGAATCATATAAATACATTTTCAAATAAGTTCTCACCCAGCAAACAAAATGATCTGTATTTTCTTCTACTGCCTTTCCATTAAAAATAAGGGCTATAAAAAGGGGAGGTTGATTTATTGTAAAAAGCAATTATATTCATTTGGGTAATTGCTACAATCTTTGCACAGTGAACAACCTTGGGATAAAGAGTAGGAGGAGTCTGGTAAGTCCTGAGAAGCAGTAATTACAGTAGTTAAATAATGTGGACTTTGTGAAGTGTGGAGATGTTTTTAATCGTATCAGAATGATATGCAATTAACTACCCTGAAACACAGATTGTGTTGTGGCTTGTTAATTTTTGATGAAAGCCTAGTTAGCTCAAGCAATATTTTTCCACCCTGATTGCAGTGATTATTTAATAATTAATTTATTAATTTAATTTAAAATTGCACCATTGTGATTGTTCACATTTTCTTCTGTTAGTTTATTAAGAAGGTCTTTACCAACACTGTAACTGAGATTTGTTAAGCAGCAGAGTGAACATTCTGAAACTGTTTTCCTAATGTGGTGCTTTAATTTGCAGTGGACTGCCTGGACCCCCTCTGTGCAGGCCATGGAGTGTGTGAGAAAGGAGAGTGTCTCTGTTCACCTGGCTGGGGTGGTGCTGGGTGTGAGAGCCCTATGCCCTCCTGCCATGAACAGTGCTCGGGCCATGGCACCTACCTTTCTGACACCAGAACCTGTGCCTGTGAACCTGGCTGGACCGGCAAAGACTGCAACAAAGGTGTGTGTCCCCAGCACACACACATACATACTCCCATCCATGCCCCCATGGTTCTGAAACTTTAATGCAGATTATTTTGTATGTATGCTTTTATCTACATATAGATATATACACCTGGTTGAATGTGTTTTTCTTAATCTTAAGATTATTTTGATTTTTGCTTAAATGCTTGCGATTCAAATTTGTCTGTTTCAAAGACTAATTGTAAATAGTGAATTTGATGCGTATGTATGAATTTCTTCATGTGAATAGATACATTTAGAAAATAATTTTGTTATTCCTCTCTCCTACAAAATAAGTAGTTTTTATTTAAAATTTTAATGAAATTTATACTTGGAATGAATGTGGTTGAACATTTTCCATCATCATCCTATCTATAGCTATTTAAATTTAATATGTGGGATTTGTATTGCTGTTAATTTGCTTAAGCCAGTCAGCTTTGTTGTGATGAGGGTGGCTCTGAAGAGCTAGAGAAAAAGTAGAAGGCTATTATTTATGGGTGTAGAAGTCCATAATATGACAAGAACAGCTCAATTTAGCAAATACAAATAACAGTCCATTGTTATTTTAAGAAATAGTCTGTCAATCTGGAAAATTTTAACAACTTTCAAAGTGAAGTTGATTGCTCTTTAAGAATTTCATACATATTTTATTTGTCATGCGCCACTTAACATTTTGCTGAACGACCGACCGCATATACGACGATGGTCCCAGATCATAATAGAATGAAAACTTATCGACTAGCGACGTCGTACGTGTTCGGGGTGGTGAATTGTAAACAAACCTACTGCACTGCCAGTTGTATATACAATTATGTACAGTACAAAATACTTGATAATAAAGACCTATGTATTGTAGCATCTCTCTATGGAGCTACTAGAAACTGGTTGGGGAGCTAGGATAAAAAGAACATGCTCTTTATTAGACATGTATGTGCCTTTTGCTAGCGGTCTTACAAAGACACTTCAGACAGTACAAAAAAAGTGTAGAACATTGGAGAATCCCTGGGGTCACTCCTAGCCCCCGGACTGTGCCCCATGGTTGAGGGACTACCCCCGGAACTCCCCAGAATTCCCCTCTCAAACACTGAACATGAATAGAATAACAACCACACACACACACACACACACACACACACACTTGTCCCATACGGGGTCACGGGAAACCAGAGCCTACCCGGTAACACAGGGCGTAAGGCCGGAGGGGGAGGGGACACACCCAGGACGGGACGCCAGTCCATCGCAAGGCACCCCAAGCAGGACTCGAACCCCAGACCCACCGGAGAGCAGGACTGCGGTCCAACCCACTGTGCCACCGCACTCCCTGCTATGTATACATGAACACTTATATCAACTAGTTACACAACGTTGGTATGACTCCCCTCAGCGCCCTTACGGTATTTATTATACTGTACTTTTTATCATTATTAGTGTACTCTTTCTACTTCTAAAAAGTTTACCGTAAATCAGTATGCTGTGTTACGCCAGCAGCAGGGCAATACCCCTTGTGTTTACCGCGTCTCTGATCAGGATATACCATCAAGGTTTGTATACTGTAAGTACACTCTATGATGTTCGCACGACGAAATCGCGTGTTGCTGTTACGTCCGAACACGGACAAAAAGTAAAATGACTCCATGTACAGAGTGGTTTCAGAAGTGCACAGTGCAAACTAAAGTTCTGGGTGAATGCAAGCCAATGAACGCGGGACAAGAGACACACAGTATATTCGCGCAAAGGTGAAAAGTAAGGCACACAAAGGTGAAGAGTGAAGTAAAAGCAACCAACAAGCCAACAATATTTTGCAGTTGTCTGCCTTTCTATTCTCTGTTTGTGTATGTACACATTTCTTCATCTATTGTTGCTGTTACAAAGAAGTGGTATTACTTTGACCCACTGGACAGATTAATCCAAGAGTGAGGATTTCTATCTAAGTGACACCTTAGATGGAAATCCTCCCTCTTGGCTAACCACTAACACATCACTTCCTGTACATACTGAGTATAAATCAGGGTTCCCTCTGTGTCTTCTTTCCAGCAATACTGTCTGAGACTTCTCTCTAGAACGGTCTTTTAGTATGTCACATCATGTGGTTTTTACCTTTTTTTGGTGAAGAAAACCACTCCCCCCTACCCTTTAGCTAATTTTCAGTATGAAATCTTCACTCTTTCCCACACATATTGGGAATCACACTGTTGTTATGTGCAAATGAATGTCAATTCTTCCCTTAGGAGCTAACAGCAAGACTTGTTTACAAATGAATAAGACTCCTCCAGGGAAATTTAGATTGCTTTTTTATATATATATAGTGCATTGCACTGAAGCTCAGCAACTGAAGTATTTATGATTTATTTGGTTTATCAAAAATATGTGCATGTACCTATTTAGCCTGATATATAATTTAAAGTAGCGAAGCCTCAGGACATTCAAATCATAGCCAAGTCTAGACGTACTAAATTAAAGTGGTTTCCTTGGCTGACAGGATTGCTGGTTTCAGTTACTTCTTTAAATTTATCCTGGTGGCATGGATGTCGTGGATGTAGATTCTGAGAAATGTTCAGTGCTGGCTTCTTCCTTTTCAAAGACATTTGACAAACGTGTCACAGTTAACTCTTCACCCGCTTGGCAAAATGTGAATGCTGACAAAGAGGAGCGCAGGGCTGTGTGAGCCGCTTTGTTGCTGTTGCTTTTGTTGCTGTACTGTTTGCTTATTTAGGTTTCAGATTTTCTTTACCTGCCACCATTGCTCATTGGTAAAAAAGTTCTCAGATAGATGTGGGAATGTTAACTTGCAGTTCCAGCACTATCTAGTGTTAGAAGAAAATTTCTTCTTATTATTATTATTACACACACACATTTTCAGACCGCTTGTCCTATACGAGGTCACGGGGAACCGGAGCCTACCCGGCAACACAGGGCGTAAGGCCAGAGGGGGAGGGGACACACCCAGGACGGGACGCCAGTCCGTCGCAAGGCACCCCAAGGGGGACTCGAACCCCAGACCCAGCTGAGAGCAGGACTGTGATCCAACCCACTGCGCCACCACACCCCTATTATTATTACATTTACATTTATTCATTTAGCAGATGCTTTTCTCCAAAGCAATGTAGATCTCAGCAAAAATACAATTCTTGCATTACGTTAAGAGAAAGAGACATAGCTGCAGACGTGTGATTCTTAAGTAAACCTAGTTTTTATTTTCCAACTGATGCTCATCGCTCGAGTAGGTGCATAAATCGCAGGATAGATGAATCCTGATAACCTTCCTACTATTTTTTTTTTTTTTAAATGAGGTATACAAACACACACACACACACACACACACACACACACACATTTTCAGAACCGCTTGTCCCATACAGGGTCACGGGGAACCGGAGCCTACCCGGTAACACAGGGCGTAAGGCCGGAGAGGGAGGGGACACACCCAGGATGGGACGCCAGTCCGTCGCAAGGCACCCCAAGCGGGACTCGAACCCCAGACCCACGGGAGAGCAGGACTGCGGTCCAACCCACTGCGCCACCGCACCCCTGTGGGTACACAAACATTCACATACAATGCAGGAGTAGCAGCTTTGTAAAGGCTTATCTGTGGATGATCATATAGTTACGGTGCATGAACATTTACACCTTACATGAGCTGGAAAGATCATGGGCCAAGTGAAAAGGTAAGTTTTCAGACCCTTAGAGAATGTAGACAGAGTTTCTGCAGTTCTGAGTGAGAGCGGAAGCTCATTCCACATCAATGGAGCCAGAACTGAGAACCTCCGTGCTTTTATTATTATTATTATTATTATTATTATTATTATTATTAGTCACCTCACATTACTAGTCACCTGCATGGAGTCACACACCCATCGACTGCCAGAGAAGGTTTAAATAAATGGTCTTGAGCACACCTCCCTACTACCTTTCCCCTTTCTTGCTAGTGCAGCTTTTACAAGATGAATACCCATCCATCCATCCATCTTCCTCCGCTTATCCGGGACCGGGTCGCGGGGGGCAGTAGTCTAAGCAGAGCCCCCCAGACTTCCCTCTCCCTGCACACCTCCTCCAGCTCCTCTGGGAGAACCCCAAGGCATTCCCAGGCCAGCTGGGAGACGTAGTCTCTCCAATGTGTCCTGGGTCTGCCCCGAGGCCTCCTCCCAGTGGGACATGCCCGGAACACCTCCCCAGGGAGGCGTCCAGGAGGCATCCGGAACAGATGCCCGAGCCACCTCAACTGGCTCCTCTCGATGCGGAGGAGCAGCGGCTCTACTCCGAGCTCCTCCCGGGTGACCGAGCTCCTCACCCTGTCCCTAAGGGTGCGCCCAGCCACTCTGCGGAGGAAACTCATTTCTGCCGCTTGTATCTGCGATCTCATTCTTTCGGTCATGATCCAGAGTTCATGACCATAGGTGAGGGTAGGAACGTAGATCGACCGGTAAATTGAGAGCTTCGCCTTACGACTCAGCTCCTTCTTCACCACAACAGACCAGTACAATGACTGCATTACTGCGGACGCCACACCGATCCGTCCGTCAACCTGCCGCTCCATTTTTCCCTCACTCGTGAACAAGACCCCAAGATACTTAAACTCCTCCACTTGAGGGAGCAACTCCCCCATAACCCGGAGGGGGCAATCCACCTTTCTCCGACTGAGGACCATGGCCTCGGATTTGGAGGTGCTGATTCTCATCCCCACCACTTCCCACTCGGCTGAAAACCTCCCCAGTGCACGCTGTAAGTCTTGATTCGATGAAGCCAACAGGACCACATCGTCCGCAAAAAGCAGAGACGAGATCCTGCGGCCACCAAAACAGACACCCTCCGTTCTCTGGCTGCGCCTAGAAATTCTGTCCATAGAGATAATGAACAGAATCGGTGACAAAGGGCAGCCCTGGCGGAGTCCAACATGCACTGGGAACAGGTCTGACTTACTGCCGGCAATGCGTACCAAGCTCCTCCTCCGGTCATACAGGGAACGAGCAGCCCATAGCAGCAAGCCCCAAACCCCATAATCCCGAAGTACCTCCCACAGGATGCCACGAGGGACACGGTCGAATGCCTTCTTCAGGTCTACAAAACACATATGGACTGGTTGGGCAAACTCCCATGAACCCTCCAACACCCTAGTGAGGGTATAGAGCTGTTCCAGTGTTCCACGGTCAGGGCGAAAACCGCATTGCTCCTCCTGTATCCGAGGTTCGACTATCGGTCGGATTCTTCTCTCCAGTACCCCAGCATAGACTTTCCCAGGGAGGTTAAGGAGTGTGATCCCCCTATAGTTGGAACACAATCTCCGGTCCCCCTTCTTAAAAAGAGGGACCACCACCCCGGTCTGCCAGTCCAGAGGCACTGTCCCCCTCCAAGTCCCCAGCCTCAGCTTCCTCTACGGAAGGCGTGTCGGAGGGATTGAGGAGATCCTCAAAGTACTCCTTCCACTGCCCGAGAACATTCTCAGTTGAGGTCAGCAGCACACCACTTCCACTGTAAACAGTGTTGGCGGAACTCTGCTTCCCCCCTCTGAGTCGCCGGACAGTTTGCCAGAATCTCTTTGAGGCCGACTGAAAGTCTTCCTCCATGGCCTCAATGAACTCCTCCCAGGCCCGAATTTTTGCCGCGGCGACTGCCAGAGCCGTGCTCTGTCTGGCCCGCCGGTACCCGTCAGCTGCTTCAGGAGTCCCATGAGCCAGCCAGGCCCGATAGAACTCCTTCTTCAGCTTGACGGCATCCCTTACCTCTGGTGCCCACCACCGTGTTCGGGGATTGCTGCCGCTACAGGCACCGGAGACTTTATGGCCGCAACTCCGAACCGCCGCCCCGACAATGGAGGTGTGGAACATAGTCCATTCGGACTCAATGTCCCCAGTCTCTCTCGGGACCTGGTTGAAGCTCTGTCGGAGGTGGGAGTTGAAGATCTCTCTGACAGGGGCCTCCGCCAAACGTTCCCAACGGACCCTCACTATGCATTTGGGTCTGCCAGGTCTGTCCAGCTTTTTCCCCCGCCATCGAATCCAACTCACCACCAGGTGGTGATCAGTTGACAGCTCAGCCCCTCTCTTCACCCGAGTGTCCAAGACATATGGCCGAAGATCAGAAGAAACGACTACAAAGTCGATCATCGACCTCCGACCTAAGGTGTCCTGGTGCCAAGTGCACTGATGGACACCCTTATGCATGAACATGGTGTTCGTTATGGATAAGCCGCGACTAGCACAGAAATCCAATAACAACTCACCGCTCAAGTTCAGATCGGGGAGGCCGTTCCACCAAATCACGCCCCTCCAGGTGTCACTGTCGCTGCCCACGTGGGCGTTAAAGTCCCCCAGTAGAACGACAGAGTCCCCAGTGAGAGCGCTTTCCAGCACGCCCCCCAGGGACTCTAAAAAGGCCGGGTACTCTACACTGCCGCTAGGCGCATAAGCACAAACGACAGTGAGAGACCGTTCCCTGACCCGAAGGCGTAGGGAGATGACCCTCTCATTCACTGGGGTAGACTCCAACACATGGCAGCTGAACTGGGGGGCTATTAATAAGCCCACACCAGCCCGCCGCCTCTCAACCTGGGCAACACCAGAATAGTGGAGAGTCCACCCTTGGTCGAGAAGAGTGGTTCCAGAACCCAAGCTGTGAGTGGAAGTAAGCCTGACTATATCTAGACGGTATCTCTCAACCTCCTGCACTAGCTCAGGCTCCTTCCCCGCCAGTGAGGTGACATTCCAAGTCCCAAAAGCCAGAGTTGGCGCCTGAGGTTTGGGTCGGCCAGGCACTCGGCCCCGACACTGCCCAAATCACAACGCACCGGCCCCTTATGTCCTCTCCGGCAGGTGGTGAGCCCACCGAAGAGCGGCTCCACGTCTTTACTTCGGGCTGAGCCCGGCCAGGCCCAGTGTGCATAGACCTGGCCACCAGGCGCTCGCATACGATTCCCCCCCCCGAGGCCTGGCTCCAGGGTGGGGCCCCGGTGACCCCATACCGGGCGGGGTGAACGAGATCCTTGATTTAATAGTCATAAGGGGATTTTGAACCACGCTTTGTCTCGTCTGTCACCCAGGACCTGTTTGCCTTGGGAGACCGTACCAGCGGCATATAGCCCCAGGCAACATAGCTCCTGAGATCATTCAGGCACTCAAACCCCTCCACCACGTTAAGGTGGCGGTTCACGGAGGGGAAGATGAATACCCTTACAGTACTATAAACCACACTGTTAGCTGTGACCACACTGTGAACTTGTAAACTCCAACTTTACACTGCAGGATGGTGTTCAGTGAAACCAAATGGATCTGTGGAGCTTTGACTTGCTTACTGGCATACCTGAACATCCACCTGAGACCAGAGCTCTCCAAAGTCAGGGGAATCAAAGGGCTTATGGGCAAAATGCAAAACATCATGATGCACTGAACAAAAAGTTAATAATATGAAAAATCTCAAAAGTAGAATAAAACACTGCAAAATAACTTATAAATGGTTTTGCTGAAGGGGTTATATTTAAGTCCGCAGCATATTCACATTCTAGCTTATTGTCTTTAAATGAAATAAATATATATAACATAACACTTTTTGTAATCACGCATTGTCATTGAAAAAAAGGTACAACTGATGTTGTTATGAATGGTAAAATGTCTTTTATGGTTGGAAAAGTACCTTAATTTGCCATTTAATTGCAAATGCAAAATTTTATTCCTGTAATGTAGTAAGTCATACAAAAGAAAAATAATATATTTTCAAATAATTTTTGAAAGTATGCCAACATATTTTAATGTCAGAAAAAAACAGCATTGCCCTTTTCTCTGGCCGTATGTTTCACGTCTCACATTACTTAAGTTATTTCTGGTATGATATGTATTTTTGTGGCTTTTCTATCCGAGTGGAGCTTCAGGGGATGTTGATGGTAATGTAATTTGAAAGACATTTCAATTTAGACGCAAGAAATCTATGATTAATCTGTCTAACACTACCATAGAGCAGCATTTCAATACTGAAGGTTTTTTTAATTATATTTTTAAATGTTTGTGAATCCTTTGTCAGCCTGACAATATTCCATATCAGTATTGCTTAAAGCATCTAGAGGTAACATTGTACAGCTGAAAGGCTGTCCTCCTTGCAGATCTCAGCAGTTCAGATATGTGATTTTATATGTATATAAGCTTCTGTATATAACTTGCACTGCAAGTTATATTCATTTCGCAGGATTGCATTATAGCACTAGTTTAATTTATATGGAAGAGCAGAATTACTATTAGACACATCAGTCACAGCAATTTTTAATTGTGCTGTTTTATTTGAAATTAAAATTATTGTAGCTTTTTCTCATTTTTGTATGAAGAGTGTGGTAGTGCAATTCATTGGAGTCTTGGTAGTGCTAGAAATTTTGATAGTCATTAAAAGCAATGCATACTGAAATTGAAATAACTTTTTATTGCATATGGGTAAGTGACCTCTGTATGCCTCAAGCAGCAGTCTCTCCCTTTCAGGCTGGCCACTTGTGAATAGAACAAACTTTCCCATTTTCATGGAAGTTATGCATTGTATGATTGAAAGAAAAACTAGAGTGTTAAAACTTTGAGTAAGTCTGGGTTTGGTGTTTGAAATGGACATAATAAGCTGTAGTTTAAATTAATCTTTTTCCTGTGTGTTCTGATGAGCTACAGAGGACTTAGAGAGAGTAAAGACACGCGCACACATATAGTCTTTAGTGTTAGTTTGGAGACATAAGAATTAAAGCTTTCAATTAGGTAAATATTACAGTTTAAACAGTTTTTTTTCTTCTAATTAGATTTTTTGATTGTGTAGTAGTTTAGAACATGAATTCTTTTGAACTCAGGGTAAACATATCTGTACATCACATTTTCTATTTACAATTTACGAAGAGCTCAAGGTATGTGACCTGTGATAGACTGACTTCCCTTCCATGGTGCACCGTGCTGAGCCGTGCACCCTGTGTATCCAGGATAAGCTCTGGACTGCTGTGACCCTGATTGGAGAAACCATAGTGAGAGAGTGAGTGATGGAATATGAGGTGGATAGAAAGCTCCTGATACACAATGTCACTGCTGTTTTTCAATAACACCAAGACCAAGTGGAGCAGTATTGACATCAGTTGACCTTTCTCATTGTTTTAAGAGCTGTGCCCAGTGCCCTGTGGGAGTCATGGCACATGCTCTGAGGGCCAATGCCAGTGCCAGGAGGGCTGGAAAGGACTGGTCTGTGAGCAGCGTGCATGTCACCCATTATGCCAGGAGCACGGCCAGTGCCGGGACGGTCGCTGTGAGTGCCAGCCCGGCTGGGAGGGGGAGCACTGCACCACCGGTGAGTTGATACCTATGGGAGGGGACTGGAGCCTGAAGGGCTTGCTTCCCTACATTTACCTTTGTCCTTGTCACCTTCACCCAAGCATGGACATTTATTCTTATCCATTTGATTAACATCTTATATTTTCTAGTTAAATTTCAAATTATTTTTAAATAGATCCATTATGTCCTTAAAATCATTTGTGTTGTGGAATATGGAGTTCCTGCTGACTGCATCTTAAAAACAGAGCTGGAAAAATAATGTCCCTCTTGCACTTAAATCAGGGAACTAAAAGACTTTCAACATAAAAGTCTTAAACTCCATCCCTGCCATTAATAAGGAAAAATAAGTCACTCATGGGGGCAATAGCGATGCAATGTATTTCATATATTTTTTTGTTCTCTGTTCCTCTCCCAGCACACTCCCTGGATGCAGTTGTTAAAGGTGGGTTTTATAATGAATGGCTCCTTCTTCTTCTAAGGCGTTCAAATGTTGCCATAAATTACAAGGTACAGTCATTGTCTGGTTAAAATCAGCGTTAAGTATCAAAATGCTGCCAGGATTTGTTGAAATAACACATTACAAGTTAAAAATAAGCACCCAGGTTTCATTAAAATTTGTGGCTCATTACACTCACCTCCAGAATTATTGGCTAAATATGATTGTGAGAAGAGAGTTAAGAGTGGCCTTCGTATTTAAAAGGCTTACAAAAGACAGGTGTTGATGCAGGGTACTTCTGGTTTGTGTTTTCTTATATTTATATTTTGTTTTATCTTTAATAAAACCCACTCCTTTTTAATATGTCAACTTCATACCACCTCAGACTTAGTCACTCCCTGAACTAGATAGGCCTGACATGGCACATTATTTGCTCCTAATGTCAACATTTATCCATTATATAATTTGAAACAGAACATACACAATACACATTAGTATAAATTTAAATATAAATGCAAATGTGCATGCATGTATTTATTTTACTGTGAATTTTATTCTATGTACAGGATGAAAATGTGCATATGAGCGTGGGTACTAAACTGAACATTAGTGAACAAAGTGAACAAAGTCCAAAATTAGCATGGTCATTAAAGCGCGCTGTTGACGTCATACGATATGTAATGATTATGTTAGGATTTTGAGCAATGATGGGAGAACACACCTTAACCTTACTAAAAGACTTTATTATCAAAAAAATTATGCCCCATAGGCTACTCTATACACTTGTAAAATAATTTAAATGGGAAATAACGTTGCATTCAATGGACCTAAAATATATAACAGTCATCCGGAGATTGCCACAATGAAACTTCGCACTAAATAAAGAACCAGTTGCCATAGGACGGATCTATCTATATAAATAAAAGCATTACCAGAAATGATCAAGAATAATATGACAAAAAACAAGATCACAAAAACAATATAAAGATAATTCTTCATTAAAACTATATACTTAATGAGTGAATATGCCAAGCCTCTGTCTGAAGCTGGTGCTGTCCTTATCACCAGCTCTTGTTGAGAGGCTGACAATCTCAATGCCCATAAATCGAAGGGCTCCCATGTCATGTGCAGCAGCGTTGCATTACGTCACACAATTACAATGCCTCCGTCCGTAAGAAGGAGATTTGATCGTTTTTACATGGGTCTATTCCTTTGCGATATTAACGTAAAAAAATGCTTCCATCGGGGTCTCAGAATCATGGAAGAGCCGACCCTCGGCCGAGATGACCAAGATGTCTGATGGCTGAGATGTTTTGTAAAAGGTGTTTGATATTAAATAAATGCCCTCGACATCATACTTCTGCTGATATAGAACGAGAATGGAAAAACTCCTGAAGACACACACAAACTGATTGAAACTGCTTGTCCCAAGCAGGGTCGCAACAAACTGGAGCTTAACCCAGCAACACAGAGAGCAAGGTAGGAGGGGGAAGGGACACACTCAGGATGGGATACCAGTCTGCCGCAAGGCACCCCAAGCAGGACTCAAATCCTAGACCTGCAGAGAGTGGAATCCAGCCAAGCCCGCTGCCCTGCTGCATCCCTCTTCTGAAGACACGGGAGACCATATTAGTTTAAAGTCGGAGATGCAGAAAAAATTCTCATTAAGTGTTTGATGGTACCAGGGGGTGCGGTGGCGCAGTGGGTTGGACCTCAGTCCTGCTCTCCGGTGGGTCTGGGGTTCGAGTCCCGCTTGGGGTACCTTGCGGCGGACTGGCGTCCCGTCCTGGGTGTGTCCCCTCCCCTTCTGGTCTTACGCCCTGTGTTACCGGGTAGGCTCCGGTTCCCCGTGACCCCGTATGGGACAAGCGGTTCTGAAAGTGTGTGTGTGTGTGTGTGTGTGTGTGTGTTTGATGGTAAGGAAGCTAGCTGGTAGCGTAGTGGTTAAAACTGCAGCTTGCAGACCCAGAGATCATAGGGTTGATTGTCACCTGCTTCTTGTGCAAAGCATGTACCCCAGAATTACCTGACTTTACAGATGGGTAAATAATTTTAAGTTGCTTTGGAAAAAAGTGTGAGAGCCTTTAATAAGCTTATGAAAAGCTGACCTGGGCCATAAAAAATTGACAAATATTGACGTAACACCTTGGATTATCACAATGATAACATATAGGTCCCTAGCTAAAAGGAAATTAGCAGTCGAAAAGCTTTCACATGCCATTCTAGTAGCCTGTCCTCCGAGGAGAGAAATTCCAATACGAACTCTTCTATCACATTTTTACGGTCTGAGATCCAGGGACAACAATTTAATATAATTTCCCACAAGCAATTGAGTTAGAGTGAAATGTCCCGTGAGCTGTTTAGATTTTTTTCAGTCTATTTGGTTATGAACATTCTACCACAAAGACACAACGTCTTTTACAGCTGAGGTCAACAATACACTGTTAAAACCATTTAAACCTAAGAGTACCTTTACCGCTTTTATTAATAACTTTTCTTTTGATAGTTTCTTCTGAAATGTTGATCGGAACATTGTGAACCTAAGCAGTACTTCTGCTGTAAACAATACAGGTCTGCAACACTAACTAATTTACATCAAAAGCTCTGCAGTTTTTGTCTGATAACAGCATAGTCATCAAACTGGGGGACTGGCGGGGGGAGTGGTTATTATTTTGTTATTTGCCATTCTTATTCATTCACACTCTCACTATATTTAGGAAATCTTCTGGCAACTTGGAGATGGCCACTTTTATTTTCCATTGCAATATGACCTACAAGTAAACTTGGCACCGACCTCACCGCTATGATAAAACTTGCATTACATAAGAACTTTATCTATTTAAATTAATTTTTTTTTTTTTTTTTTATTCCAAATAGCCCTGTTCATGAGAGAATTTATATATTACTTAATTCCACAAAGATCCTGGTCATCCAATAGTTGCTGATAACCAATCACTCACGGAGCCCCTCTCACATTCTTCATTTCTGTATTAAAGATAATGGTACCTTCATATTTGAACGACACTACCAATTTCCTATACAGACTATCACTACTTCATGCTGTTTTCTGAACTACTGACATTACTAGTCTAGAGTATATACTTATATTCCACATGTATCTGGTCTACAAGCATTCCTTCAGCTTCTACGTATTTGTGATACGAACTCCAAATCTGAAGTCCAATCTTTACATCTTCATCTCCATTTTAAACCATGAGGCTACAAAGAGCATCCCCCATGTCTAGAGAAAAGTTGCACAGCCAGTAGAACCCAATTACTTCCACCTGAAATGAAATGATCTCCCCCTGCACCTGTCACTTTGTTGAGCACATATACCCCCCGTTCAACTTCATAAAGAACACAGTTAATCAGATGTGGCGCCTCCTTGGCAGTGACCCAAACATTTGAGCTGTTTCCAATCACAGTTTAGGTTTGCATATAAGCGAGCACTGAACCTCCAGGACAAACTGGTATGGGCAGACAGCTATAAAACCACTTTGGTTCATAGAATCCCTGTTGGGGGAAAAATGAAGTCTTCCGGGAAGCCTAAGATGTGTTTTCCAATCATTGCTTAAAATCATACATACAATAGGGGGTTTGGTGCACCTAAGGCCCTTCTTTCTTATTTTGCTACAAGTCACACGAACATAATCTGAAAACGCTTGTCCCATATGGGGTCACAGGGAGCTGAAGCTTAACCCAGCAACACAGGGCGAAAGGCTGGAGGGGGAGGGGACACACCTAGGACAGGACGCGAGTCCATCGCAAGGCACCTCAAGCAGGGCTCAAACCCCAGACCCACCGGAGAGCAGGACCTGGTCCAGCCCATTGCACCACTGTGCCACTCCCTCCCCCCCTCCAAAGCTACAACTCAAACACATCTTTTTGTTTTTTTTTGCAGTTAGATTAACATTTGCATGAGCGGACATTTGTATATCACTGTCATCAACAGGTCACAGAGGACTATGTATTTCACAGTGTATTTTGTGTTTCCCAGATGGCTGTCCAGGCCTGTGCAATGGAAATGGACGGTGCATGCTGGAGCAGAGTGGCTGGCGATGCATCTGCCAGCCTGGATGGAGTGGCCTGGGTTGCACAGCCATCATGGAGACAGAGTGCAATGATGGCACGGACAATGATGGAGGTAAAGCCGCTGGGAAGGGAGACCCCCTATGACACTCTGCCCCATATGCCACTTCACATTTCCACTAGTGTTGTCCATGTATGGAAAATACAATAGCAAAATGGATGTAATACTTTCAGTTTAGCTTCATTCTGATGATTTTTTTCATAGGCTTAAAAATATTGTACAAATGATTGGTTGTTGTTAAACAATTGGCATAAACTGCTTGACAGAAAACTACAGAAGCTATCAATCTTCCTTCACCAGTTGTGACTACACGATCTTGCATTCTCAGTGATGCATTTCCCTTTTTTATCACAGCCATCTCTTGGGCAAAGCAGTTTAGAATTTCATCTTCTGAAATCCTGTCTCAAAGCCTTTCATGCAATACAGAAAAAAATAAAAAACACATATTTGTGGCATAACTGCAGAAACTTTGCTGAATGTGAACTGAACTGAAAGACTATTATATAGAGGTACCCCAAATCAACTGTTCATGTTCATGACACTAGGGGGGATGCAGTGGCGCAGCAGGTTTGGCCAGGTCATACTCTTTGGTGGGTCTGGGGTTTGAGCCCTCCTCGGGGTGCCCTTCGAGAGACTGGTATCCTGTCCTGGGTGTGTCCCCTCCAGCCCTATGTCTTGTGTTGCTGGGTTAGGCTCCAAGAGTTTGCTTTTAATCACAGCCCATATCCAAGAGTGCTGATGTTGCTTGGAATAGATAGATAGATAGATAGATAGATAGATAGATAGATAGATAGATAGATAGATAGATAGATAGAGTCCATGCTTCAAATGAGCTTTGTTTTGCAGAAGCCTTAAATGTTTCTGGCTGTAGTATACTTATCTATGATTTAGAATCATGAAATCATATTGCTACATTTTGCTTTTTTCACTTTTGCCGCACAACAGACTGTTCTTTCTTTGAGGTGTAAATTGTGGAGAAACCAAGTTTTCTTAGCATAAGCAGTTTCATGGATAGCCAGGTGGACTGCAAACGCTTTCATCTGTCCAGATGTGTATGCTCAGTAAAGAGCAGAGACTCAGCTGTATTCAATTACTCACCTGTGCAATCTATATTCAAATAGGAACGCATTTTTTATCCCCTTCTCATTGAGATCTCATTATAAATGCCATTAATATACCAAATGAGACCTCATTAAGGCTGTGGTTAGTAAAACTAAATGGCAATTAATGACCTTAGATAAATAAAGCGATTAAGAGATAATGAAGTTTCATAGCCAGCTGTACATTGCTAACTTCATAAATCTCCTGCTCATCATTAGTGAACTGGGCATTCAGGGAACTCAGCGAGACATAAGTTTTTTTAATGTCATTTGTTTTCCCTAAGGTTTGGTTTGGAAAAAAAAAAAAAAAAAAAACTGTGCTCTGAGCCTTCTAGGCTTGTAAGTCATTAGCTGCCACTTAGTGTGTTTAGCTCTAAATTCCAAGCCCAGTTTATTATACAGAATAAACATAAAGCTCTACTCGCACCCCTGTTAGTTGTGTTTGCTCTAGAATATTTGAATGGATGCTAATTTTTGTTTTAATGCATTTAAAATCAGATGAGTTTTAGAGTCCTTATTTTTTATCCTCTTAAAAACACGCTTAATATACACACACACACATTTTTGGAACCGCTTGTCCCATATGGGGTCGCGGGGAACCGGAGCCTACCCGGCAACATAGGGCGTAAGGCTGGAGGGGGAGGGGACACACCCAGGACGGGACGCCAGTCCGTCGCAAGGCACCCCAAGCGGGACTCGAACCCCAGACCCACCGGAGAGCAGGACCTGGTCCAACCCACTGCGCCACCACGCCCCCTACGCTTAATATAATAATAGCTATATATTATTAATAGTCCTGATAAATTACAATACTTCAAATACAGTATATATGTGTTTTTCTAGTACATATATGGGAAAAAGGTCAGCATTTTAAGTCTATGTAATTTATAATTGCTGTTAAGCCCTGTGTGGCACTGAGTGAAATTTTATTCAGCCTGCAGCTATGTCCCAATTTGCATTTGTTATAGTACGCATAAACAAGGCAATCTTGGAGTTAATAAGCCTGCAAAGTTAGAGCTTTAATTTACTTAGAAAAACTTTGGCAGAAACAGGTGAAAATAAATAAATATCTGAACAATATAATTGGCTGCTGGACTGAGAAAGGAGAGTTTTCGTTTGAAGCAGGAATCTAACAACTGTTCCAAGGAGGTGTTATTTTCACATGTTCCAAACAATGGATTTTAAAATGCCATGGTTACATTATTTTAAAAATAAAAGTTTGTCATTTAAAGAATACAAAATATATTTATCTTCATTAAGTACTGGAAAAAACTGTGTGCTTTACTTGACATGTGTTTATACATGAATGTACTCATAAAAGACCTATAAATATTATATGCTTTTTTAATTTGAAATAATACATAATCTCTTTCAAAATATTAGGCTATTCTAATAGTCTTAATGTTAACAATCGGTGACAAAATAGCATAGCCCTACAATCATGTTTATGAAATACCACAAACACTGATCAGAAAATTTTGTTCCGTTTCTGCTCTGGTGATATCATGTGTTGAAAATGCAATGTGTGCAAGCATTCTGTTTCTGGTTAATGCTGGTACTGATTGCACTTGTGTTTGTCTTACTGTGTGTGATGCGTGATGTGTGTTTTAGATGGACTTAGGGATTGTGTGGACCCTGACTGCTGCCACCAGGCCAGTTGCTACAGTGGTCCCCTTTGTCTGGGCTCTCCTGACCCACAGGACCTCATCCAGCAGAGTCAGACACCCTTTGCCCCACTGCCTGCACAGTTGTTCTTTGCACGTGTCCTCTTCCTGCTGGGAAAGACTAGAACCCACATCCTTCCAGGAGAAATTCCATTCGATACCAGGTGAGCCTTTCCGGCCCTTTGCGATAGTCTTCAGTTGCATCAAGAGCACTCCCAAGATATGGAAAAGTGTTATTGGCACTTGAAGGAAATTCTATTTGGCTGATGACGACAGTTCAAATAACAAAGAACACAAAAATAATGGTTTATTTTCTTTTTTTTTTTTTTATTTAGAACATTGATATCATAATGCCTTATTACAACACTCTTCAATCAGGGGGTCAATATACTGCAATTTGCTAACTATACACAGGAAATATTGTCTGCAAAGTCACATGGGAGCAGGCAAAAGGGAAGAGGCGTCTGTACGTTTTTACTCCAAGGATTCACAGAGGAATTCAAATTTATGCTGATTCACATGAATCTTAAATTATGCGCGCCTCTCATCTGTTCTGAAGTCAGCTGTCATGTTCACTCTTAATTATACATTATCATTCCCAGGAATATCTTAGGGGTTTGTGGGTTCTTTTCATCATAAATAAACCTTCACAAGTTTGATACTCGCTGCATTTCCAAGAATTTGATGGAATACAGTCTATGTACAATGAAAAAATAAAAAATAAATATAAATTAAATATATATATAGCTTAACTGGAATATGTATATATAAAATGTATGATTTATACGTGATGTGTGCTGATATGTGTATGTATATAGCAGCTGGCTGGCCTATAGTGTCGCTGACTTTGCTGCAGGAGACCAGGGTTTGAATCCCAGTCAGCATGAGCCTCTAGTAGTAGTCTCCAGGCTTAATCTCCTAATGCTATACACAAGTCCATACCAGCTTGGATGTTGCCCTGATTAACAAGGTTTGTATCAGGTGTTGGGGAACCAGGGCAACCTGATGGCAGGTGTTCTACTGGAACAAGACATTCATGGGCACTGACTGAGAACATGTAATTGATAGAGTACCACTATAACAGCATACCCAAGGAGAGGGGTTACATGCACTGTATGTGGGAACAATAGCTGAGCAGAAGACCAAGACCCACACTAATGAAGAAGCACCTGGTAGCTCAATGCTTAAACATCAATAGAAGGAAACTACTGTTGCATCTGGAGATTGAGAGGCTCCAACAGAGCAGCCCTGGTACTCAGCTACATGGAAATGAAGAGCTACCCCTGATGAAGGAGAGCAGGGTAACAGAACCAGTTGACACAACCCGACTGACTATAAAAATCATGGCCAGACTGAATACAGTCAATCTCTGGACCTGGCTGGCCTATAGGATTAAGATGAAGAGAGTGCCCCCCGGAGCTGAAGGCCACAATTGAGGAAACCCGGAGAGACCTTAGCCTCCTAACAGAAGTGCAAAAGGATGTGATGAAATCCAGATCCTGGATGAGAATGAAGTACAGTAAGATGTCCATAAGTGAGGCCTTGGAAACTGCCAAAATGGCTCAGAGCTCTGCCTACTAGGCTAAAGAGGTACACTAGAGAAGCAGAAGCCAGGAAAATAAATGACCTGTTCCCAAAGAACCATCTAGAGTCTACTCCCAGCTGCATGGGAACAACAGCACAAGAGCAGACCCACCCAAGGCTGAGACTGAGCAATACTGGAAGGGTAAATGGGAGAAGGAGGCATCACACTACATCAGTGCCCAGTAGCTGGTGGACATTAGAGTAGACCACGGCAACCTCCCAGACCAAGAACCAGGCATCGTTACAAAAACAGACATCCAAGTGTGAGTCTAAAGCATGAAGAACTAAAAACTGGACAGCACCAACACCTGACATGATCCACACCTACTGGCTGAAGAAGCTAACTGTACTCCATGAATACCTGGAAGCACAAATGAATGAGCTGTTAACAAAGGGCAGAACAATCCTGATTATGAAGGATCCCCACACCTTAAAACTGTTGCCTGATAACCTGCCTCTCCACAACATGGAAGGTCCTCTCAGACATCATAGCGGCTAAGTTGAACAGGAACATGAGTCCGTTCAGCGAAGTGCAGAAGGGCATTGGAAACAACAGCACAGCGTCAAAGCACCAGCTACTGGTTTATAGAGCAATCACCCAAGACTCTAAGACCAGAGAGACCATCCTGAGCACTGCCTGGATTGATTACAAAAAAGCCAACAACTCAATGCCCTACACATGGATACCGGAGTGGTTGACACTGTACAAGGCCAAAAGGACACTGATAGCTTTTTTTCAAGAACTCAATGCAGCTCTGGAAAACAGCACAAGAAGCCAAGTACAAGGCCATTGCACAAGGGACAATAGTAGGAATAAGATCCAAGTCATCAACATGTATGTCCTACCAGTCATCACATACCCAGCTGGAAAAATAAGCTGGTCACAGGAGGAGATAGATACCGCAGATGTCAAGACACGAAAACTCCTCAGAATGCACCGAGGGTCCACCCAAAGTCCAGTACCTTTACAATGTACGATAAGTGAAAAGAGGGGCGCTGGGGGTTAGTGAGTGTCAGAGCCACTATCCAGGATGAAACAAGAAGCATCCAAGAATACATCAAGAAGATGGTCCCTTAGGACAAACCACTAAGTGAGTGCATCAGGCAAAAGAAGACAGAGGGTGATAGTGAGGAAGAGAAGACATCATGGAAAACCAAACCCCTCCACAGGCTCTACCATCAACAGATAAAAGGAGTGGCTGACATCAAGAAATCCTACTAGTGGTTGGAAAAAGGCTGGTCTGAAGGATAGCACAGAAGCTCTCATCGTGGCAGCACAAGAATAGACTCTAAGCACCAGATCCATAGAGGCCGGAGTCTACCATAGCAGACAGGACCCGAGGTGCAGGCTCTGCAAAGATGCCCCTAGAATGTCCAGCACATAGTAGCAGGGTGTAAGATGCAAGCTGGGACAGCATACACTGAGAGGCAAAACCAAATGACTGGAGCAGTGTACAAGAACATCTGTACAGAATACAGACTGGAAGTCCCCAAGTCAAAATGGGAGACACCACCAAAGGTGGCTGAAAACAGCAGAGCTAAGGTCCTGTGGAACTTCAAGTTCCAGACTGACAAGCAGTTGCTGGCCAACCAACCAGACATAGTGTAGGTTGACAAAGAGGAGAAGAGAGCAATTGCAATAAATGTAGAAATCCCAAGTTATAGCAATATCAGAAAGGAGTATGAGATGATCGAAAAGCACCAAGAGCTGAAGGAAGAATTGGAATGGGTGTGGATGGTGAAGTCCACAGTAATCCCAGTGGTAATACGAGCACTGGGGCTGTGACCCTGAAACTGGAAGAGTGGCTCCAACAGATTCCGGGAGCAACATCTGATGTCGCTGTCCAGAAGAGAGCAGCCCTAGGAACAGCTAAGATAGTATGCAGAACCCTCAGACTCCAAGGAGGTAGAGGACCCAAGCTTGAGGAAGACACACACCACCCCATGCGGGGGGTGAGAGGGAGATTTAATATATATAATTTATTTTTATTTTATTTTATTTATTTTTATTCTTATAGAGCGTTCTTCTCACACAGTGACACAGAGCGCTTTAACACAGGCATGCAGCAAGAAAAATTGATACAAACAAAGAAGACAGTCAACTAATGGCTACCATAATGAAGAACTTATTATAGAGCTATAAGTATACCTACTGGCCACCAGGGAAAGGAACAAAACCTCCCAGCTGAAGGTTGAGGGAGAAAAAACCTCTGGGGGTCCACGGGTCAGTGGTTGCCAACCCCTCCTGGGCATTCTAGAAAGTAACAATTTGTAAGCCAGTGTGTAACAAGTAATAATGATAATGTTGATAAATGGCATCTTGGATCCCCAGCTTGGTATGGAACGTCTCGATCATCATGGCAGATGGGCATCATCCTCTATCAGCACAGGATTCGTCTGTCACCACTGGCCGGCCTCCTCGGGTCTTATGTAGCGAGGTAGTGCTCAAAGAGAAGATAGGACAGAGTTAGTAATCTGTTACTTAAGTAAATTTAAAATGCATTTTTATAAAGGTGATAAAAAACAACCAAGGCAGGTCGAATTACATTACGAGGTGGAATGCCTGAGTGAACATGTAAGTCTTTAGTTGGGATTTGAAAACAGAAACAGACGGGGCATTTCTGGCAATAACTGGTAGACAATTACATAGTTTAGGTGCTCTATAACTAAAGGCGCGACCTCCTACTGAGGTCTTATTGATCACAGGTACTTTAAGGTAACCTCCATCTAATGAACGGAGATATTGTCCTGGGATATAAAAATTAATGATTTCACAAAGGTAAGCCGGAGCAATGCCATGTATTGCCTTATAGGTCAAAAGTAGGATTTTATAACTCTATAAGAGACCAGGAGCCAATGCAAGAATTTAAGTACCGGTGTTATATGGTCGTACTTCCAAGTTTGGAACGGACAACTCGACAATAAAGCATTACAGTAATCCAGCCTGCTGGAAACAAAAGTATGAACCAGTTTCTCAGAATCCCGTCTACAAAGGAATCGCCGCATTTTAGCTATGCTTCTTAATTGAAGGAAGCACGACTTAGTCAAAGCATTTACATGCGATACAAATGACAGCTTTCCATCCAGCAGGACACCCAAATCCTTGACACAATCCGGACGCTTGAAGGTAATACCGTTTGTTGTAAAGATTGGTGTGATTATGTCGAGAGTTTTAGCATCACCCCCCACCACAAGTACCTCCATTTTATTGGCATTAGAGATAAAAAAAATTATTACTCATCCATAATTTTATACTGGTAAAACAATTAGCTAATGACACCACATGTGATGGATCATCAGGCTTGAACGATACATAAAGCTGTGTATCATCGGTATACGAATGGAAATTCACACTGTGTTTGCGAATAATGTCACCCAATGGTAACATATAGAGTGATAACAGTAATGGACCCAACACAGAGCCCTGTTGCACACCATACTGAACTGTAGAGGAGGTGGAGGGGGTGCAGTCGTCAGATTTCAGTACAAATTGTTCATGGTTAGCTAAATATGATTCAAACCACTTCAGAATGATACCTCTTAGTCCAACCAGGTTTCCAAGTCTACTCAGTAGGATACTATGGGCTACAGTATCAAATGCAGCACTCAAGTCTAGTAAAATAAGAATAGAGATCTGACCAGCATCAGAAAAAATGAGAATATCATTAACAACACATGTAAGTGCCGTTTCAGTGCTGTGACCAGTGCGGAAACCAGACTGAAATTTTTCAAATATATTATGATGATTAAGATATTTTACAATTTGCAAGGCTACAATTTTTTCTAGAATTTTGGATAAAAACGGTAGATTGGAGATCGGTCTATAATTACATGGGTTATTACAGTCCAGATCCGATTTCTTTAGTAGGGGTCTACTAACGACGAATTTAAGAGCTTTTGGAACACAGCCATTTAGTAACGATGTATTAACAATATTAACAATAGGTTCTGCAAGCACGGAAACTGCGGCTTTCAGTAATTTAGTGGGGATTGGGTCTAAAGGACAGGTAGTACTTTTCATAGAGCGAATTAGGACGGAGGGGGGTGCGGTGGCAATAGTGGGTTGGACCAGGTCCTGCTCTCCGGTGGGTCTGGGGCTCGAGTCCCACTTGGGGTGCCTTGCGTCGGACTGGTGTCCCATCCTGGGTGTGTCCCCTCCCCCTCTAGCCTTGCACCCTGTGTTGCTGGGTTAGGCTCTGTCTCCCTGCGACCCCATATGGGACAAGCAGTTCAGACAGTGTGTGTGTGTGTGTGTGTGTGTGTGTGTGTGTGTGTGAGTGTGAATTAGGACAGTAATTTCCTCTACAATTATTATGTTGAAGCTACTGAGATGGTGCAGACAACTAATATTATCATCGTCAGAAGCGCTTATGTTTGCTAAAACCGAACTAGAGGGCACTATGGATTTGCGGATATTCTCTAATTTATTATTGAAAAACGACATAAATTCATCATTAGTAATGGTAGCAGAAATACATTGTTTATCTTTGTGTTTACCAGTTAAGTAAGTGATGGTATTTAACAGGAAGTGAGGGTTCTTGTGATTTTCATCAGTTAACTTTGCGTAGTATTCGAATCTGGCATGAAAAAGTGCTTTTTTATATTTTTTTTAGACAATCGGACCAGGCTACATAATAAACGTTTAGTTGAACGCCATTTACGCTCTAATTTACGACATTCTAACTTTATTGCACAAGTTGATTCATTGAACCATGGCAAGTTTCTTACAGTTCGAATAATAAACATACATAGAAAAATTGATAAATAATAAAAAATAAATATAGAAAAATAATAAAGAATAATAACAATGTAGTATATAATATAATTATATATATAGAAATATACTGTATATAATATAGATATTTTCATGTTCATGTTTCTCTTTAAACAACCTTACACTTCTGTACTCAGTCAAAAGCAATGTTGCAACAAACTGGAGCATTTGTATGATTTCATTAATATACAGTACATTTGGTTTCCATAAGCATAGAGCAGTGATTCCTATGCTTTTTTTTGATGATGACTCTGAGTACATTTGTGTCCAGGCATGGCAACATTAAATGCTGCTATGTAGTGTTAATGACAAGTCATCTCAATAAGTTGTGTTTATTTATATAATTTTACTGAACTGACAACTGGCACATAATGATTTTGAAATATTTTTTAAGTGGATGAAATCAAATACAATTTACCCTAAAATGAGATTTTATTACACTTTGGGTTTCTTAGGGGCTACCGTGGTTCTGCTTCATTTCATAAATAAGCTCCTCTAAGTTTGCTAAAATTACAGCTCCATCTATAATGTCCCATTCAGAGAATGGTCTGCTTGACACCTGATGTGAATGCTTGATTAATTTTATATATGTGTGAATGTGTGTGTGTGTGTGTGTGTGTGTGTGTGTTTGGCTATTTGACTTTACAGTTTAAAAAAATTCTTCATACTGTGCAAGTAATCTCCATGTAACACTGTTGTGTGTGTGTGTGTGTGTGTTCGTGTATTTGAGACTGTCTTGTGACCCTCAGAAACACCCTCACAATCCTCATTTGGATTGCAGCCTAGGGTTTGGGCACTGCCAAAATTAATTTTTTGGTTTCTTTACTCCATGAAGAGCACAGCAGTGCTCACCCTCTGTGCTTCTCTGCGACAGTCGGGCCTCTGTTATACGTGGGCAAGTGGTGGCAGGAGACGGGGCACCACTAGTTGGAGTGAACGTCAGCTTCCAGCACCACCCGGAGTTTGGCTTCACCATCAGCCGCCACGATGGCAGGTGAGAGAAAGCTTCCCAATAGTTCTGCTTCCTGTCAATCACACAAGGAACATCTGAAAACAGGATATGTTTATGGTGGCATTTTCTTTCTTTCTTTCTTTCTTTCTTTCTTTCTTCAAATTCCGCATGTCTTGAAGAAAAAGTTTTAATTTATTCCTGTTCCGGTACCAATATGATCAGTCAGCAAAAAAGGATGACACAAAGCAATGCAATGTTTTCTGAAGCTGTACTTCTGGAAGGATATTCTTTATTTATCTAAGAGAAACATGTCTGCATGCTTATGAGCCACTCATTATACACCAATCATATCCTCTTTCTGATTATTCTGTACATACAAGATTCTCCTTTACTTGACTTATACATTATTATACTGGTGGGTTTAGCTATGCAGTTTTGCATCTCGTCTTTCTTCTGTTGCATCATGAGCTGGTACCTTCTAAGTTTAACCCTCAGGTTGTTTTCCAGTCTCATTCAGATTTACCAGTTTTCTCTGTGAAAGTCTTGATCTTTGTTGTATCATTTACTACTTTTTTCTGTCATAAATATGGGTTCTTTCATCTGATTGCCAAAAGGCTTCCTGGCATCCTCCATCCTCCAGGTATCTGAACAAAAATTAATTATGCATTGTTTCACAGAATTTTATGTGTTTTATTCACATTTGTATATTGTATGTATATTGGTGAGGGGGGCACGGTGGCACAGTGGGTTGGACTGGGTCCTGCTCTCTGGTGGGTCTGGGGTTTGAGTCCCGCTGGGGGTGCCTTGTGGCGGACTGGCGTCCCGTCCTGGGTGTGTCCCCTCCCCCCTCTGGCCTTATGCCCTGTGTTGCAGGGTAGGCTCCGGTTCCCCGTGACCCCGTATGGGACAAGCGGTTCAGATAATGTGTGTGTGTGTGTGTGTGCGTGTGCGTGTGTGTGTGCGTGCGCGCATGTGTGTGTTTGGGGGGGCATGGTAGTGCAGTGGGTTCAGCCGGTGCCCACTGGGTGGTAGGCCTGGGGTTTAAGCCCTGCTTGGGGTGCCCTGCGACGGACTGGCGTCCCGTCCTGGGTGTGTCTCCTCCCCCTTCGACCTTGCACCCTGTGTTGCCGGGTAGGCTCCGGCTCATCGGGACCCTGCTCAGGACAAGCAGTTGTTGACAATGGATGAATGCAGTTTGTTCTTCCTCAGCTTTGTGTAAAAAAGTATAAAGAAAAATCTGTGCTCTGCCTATTCCTACTGAAATAACAAAACCACTGACAAAAAAAGAGACCTGCATGCATCAAGAGAAAAAATCCATGTATATATTTTGCTTCTAGGTAAATTACTGCACCTTACAAAATTATATAGAAACATAATAAAACTACATAACAAAACAGAGCTTTACTCACACACCTGTGTTAGTTGTGTAAATACAGACCATAAACTCCAAAAAGAAGTGTAAGTACTTCTGACAATAACAATGAATGAAGCTGTTAAAAGGTGTAATGCAACATCAGTGTTTTATAATTGCTTTATAAACAGTTATCACCCGGCTCCCAGTTTTGAATGGGAGCATCAACAATAGAAATCTGTATGGAACACAACTCAAGGGTTAAAGCCTTTCGGTCACGAAAAGAGTTCATGCAATCATCTTGTATTTGTTGGTACACATGTACTCAGTGTTAAACGTTTCATCTGAACCAGTGATTTCTTTCCTTTAGTTTTGACCTGGTGGCGGACGGTGGAAGTTCAATCACCCTGCTCTTCCAGCGTGCCCCCTTTGTTACGAAGAGGCGGACAGTCTGGTTGCCCTGGAATAAATTTGTGGTTCTGGACACTGTTGTGATGGGCAGTGAAGAGGTGCTGCAACCAGCCTGTGACATCAAGGGCTTGATCAGTCCGAATCCCATTGTCCTGCCCTCACCCCTTACCAGGTTCGCTGGTGCTTGCAAAGAGCGAGGACCTGCCATTCCAGAGCTGCAGGTAAGGTGGGCACTGGGTGGTGGGAAGCTTTCAACCACTCATGAAAAAACATACAATAACACTGATAAATTATGTGGATAAGTGATTCATTGTAAATAGCGTATCTATCAGAGTAAGTCACCTTGGTGAATAAGGTGTGGGCTGATAACACTACACAACATTCAACCGTGGAGAAAAGCATTTGCTAAATGAATAAATGTAACCCTTTGGCCTTCTCCTCTTTGTTCTACATATGTGGATAAATGTACAATTTGTCATAGAACTGTCTCTGTCTATCTGTTGCCGTGACCCTGTGCTGATCATAGAACTAAATAAATAAATAAATAAATAAACAAAAATTAAAAAGATATCATTCTGAAATGAGGATTAGCTGATGCTGTGGTTTAAGGTGCCCATTTATCACTACAGGTTTTTATTGTGTATTTATTTCACTGAGGTGGGGAGAAGTTTTTCCACAGATTTGGACTCCAGTTTTGCTGCTGTTCTTTCACAGTTTCGCACTAATTAGCTGCCTGAGTGCTTTATCGCAAAGCTGCCATCTACCACTACGTTTCAAATCCCTCATGTGGGCCTGACAGGCAGGTGTCTTATCCAGTAGTGTGGCTGATTGGCGAGCTTTCTTCAGTAAATGGATTCTTGATTTCCTTACTCATTTTTTTTTTTTTTTGTTTTGTTGCAAAAGTCCTTTGCCCTTTTATATACAGAGTGGCAAGGAAAATTATTTGGTGCCAGAGAGACAGAAAAATTGACTGCAGTATTGTTTTTATTTCACTGGGCCATTTACTAAATCAATAAAATGACATAAAAAGCAAGTCTAGTCTAGTCTTTTCCACTGCTCACTGCAGCAATGTATCCATAAATTGGAATGGGGGAAAAAGTAATATTCTACATTTAAATTAGTTATTTATTATATTTTGTTATATTGTGACTAAATAGTGTCATTAAATAATGTGTAAGATATTTACCAATGCATGTGCGTACTGTGATGTTAAGAATATCTAATAGCAATGTCAGATGTGGACTTTCTGAGAAAGGATCAAAGACACTAGGGGTCCAAGTGGAGAGTACCAGTGTCTGCTAGCTCAGTGGTGGCTTGACAATGGTTTCTGGTCACTTAACAACTCTTAGTGCAAAGGTGCTTTTCCTGCTTACTACTCATTTTTTTTTTCCATCCTTTTACTTATTTACATTTGTTTAGCAGACATTTTTCTCCAAGGCTACTTCCAATAGACTCTATGTAATGTTATCAGCCCACACACTTTATTCACCAAGTTAACTTACACTGCTAGATACACTACTTATGGTAGGTCACCCATCCATACATCAGTAGAACACACTCTCTCTGTCACTCACACACTATGGGTGAACCTGAAGAGTTTTTCTTTTGTCTGTGGGAGGAATCTGGAGTACCCAGAGGAAATCCACACAAACACAGAGAGAACATGTGAACTCCACACAGACTGAACAGGGATCGAACCCACATTCTCTCAAACCACCTAGGCACTGTGAGACAGCAGCACTACTTCCTGTGCCAGTGTGCCACATACTAATAAGAATCATTTCCACACACTTGAGTGAAGAAGGATATTTTTAATGTCTGCCATAAATAAATAAAGAAAAGAAATGTGCTTCATCAGCTTTGGATAATACTTGAATCAATGATGTCTATGCTAACATGTCTGGAAAAAACTGTGTGTGTGTGTGTGTGTGTGTGTGTGTTTTTTTGTTTTTTTTTTCCCCCCCAGTTTTCCTACCTGTAATTTATTTCCGAGTAATGTATTATCCGAACATGTTACTTCATGTAAGAAACCACAGGGCAGATCCTGTCAGGGTAGGTAATGCTGAGCAAACAACATACTGAGAGTCAAAATGATTTGCCTTTTCTTGGTATTTTTATATGTATAAAAGAAGGAAGAGTCTCTGTCTGCAAGGTCTTTAATTCTGAGCTGGATGCCATTGCTCATAATTTTGTGTGTACAATGATCCCTTCTCTGGAGGAGTCTATTGACTGTCGTGCTGCACCATCCCCAGGCCATCCAGGAGGAGATTGCCATCCCTGGTAGTTTTGTGAGGCTCATCTACCTCAGCACCCGCACTCCTGGCTACCAGTCCTTGCTGAGAGTTGTTTTGACCCACTCCATCATCCCTGCCAGCCTGGCCAAGGTGCACCTGTCAGTGGCCGTTGAAGGTCGCCTTTTCCAGAAGTGGTTCCCTGCCGCACCCGGCCTCTTCTACGTGTTGCCGTGGAACAAGACCGATGTCTACGGGCAAAAGGTTGCTGGTTTGACAGAAGCTGTTGGTATGTCAAGCACATTCCTGTCACCTGTCACTAAATAACACCTTGCGAGCAGTAATGACTTTCTGAGCTGGGAATGAATTTATTTTATTTACGGAACAATCAGCTGTGGGTGTGGGGGTGGGGTTGGGTTTGTCATTGTAATCTGAGTTTGCCTAATTATTCCAGACAGTACGAGTGACACCCTTCTAGTGAAACGCTGTTCTGCTGGTGGATTTTCATACTGCCTGCTGTTAAATCTGACACTGACACTGTTATTGTCTGTCATCTCCATTGTATTAATTACAGGAATCCTATGTGCAATTATAAAAGGCTTAGATTAGTGTTTTGGTCTGGAAATTTGGTTGACAAGAGCACATTGAGGTACCTATGGAAGGAATGTGGTTTATGTGTTGGAGGGATAAGTGACCTGCTGGAGTGTGCTCTTATGTTCAAGTATGTTCTAACTGATGGTGAAGTTATCCGCTTCAAGAACGAGGGTTGTCTTTTGTCCATGTAGTTCTATAAAGACTCCCAATTACTTGAAGGACACTTATGATGAGATGACAGTGGGCCTGATTGCTTGCTGCTTTGCACCACAGCTGTTCTAGGACAGAAACCTTTGCCTTTATTCTGGTCCCTTCATTTGAACAATATTTGTGTATGCAATAAAGCAGCACCCCTATGTAGCTATGATTTCTCTAGGACCCATTACCGTACTTTGAAGAATTACCTGTTCTTAATGTCTGACTTCCATGCTTTTGATGTCCAGCCAGCACGGCATGTGCACAGCAAAAGTGTGTATGTATGTATATATTATTATTATTATTTATTATTTTTATTTTTTTATAGAGCGCTCTTCTCACGCAGTGACACAGAGTGCTTTAACACGGAAACAGCAAGAAAAATTGATACAAAGAAAGAAGACAGTCAACTAATGGCTACCATAATGAAAAACTTATTACAGAGCTATAAGTATACCTAATATACTTATATATTAGGTATATATATATATATGTATATATACACACAAGGGGGGCGTGGTGGTGCAGGGGGTTGGACCGCAGTCCTGCTCTCCGGTGGGTCTGGGGTTCGAGTCCCGCTTGGGGTGCCTTGCGACGGACTGGCGTCCCGTCCTGGGTGTGTCCCCTCCCCCTCCGGCCTTACGCCCTGTGTTGCCGGGTAGGCTCCGGTTCCCCGTGACCCCGTAAGGGACTAGCGGTTCTGAAAATGTGTGTGTGTGTGTGTGTGTGTGTGTGTGTGTGTGTGTATATATACACACACACACACCTTTTATATTAAGGGTACATTATCTTTAAAACATCTGGGCAAAACCAAATAAGAGATAAGATCATGGCTAAGAAGGACACCTGGAGCCCCTCTGGCCGATTACCAAGACCAAGTGAAGTACCTACTGAAAGTCTACTAGAAGATGTGAATGCAGCACTACGAACAATCCCTACTGCGACCATCACTGAGACCAACCAGCTGATGTACAACACAGCAACAGTGATCCTTGAGATGCTTGGATACAAGATGAATACCAAGCATAAGAAGTAGTATCCTCCATGGAAAAGAAGGCTAGAGGCCAAGATCAAGGCAGCACGAAGGGAAGTTAGCCAGCTATCGGAACTGCAGAAAGGGGTGATGAAGACCCTGCCTAAGAAGTACAGCAAGCTGTCTATACCTGAGGCCTTAGAAACTGCCAAGCAAAGACTCACAGCCTTGGCTAACCATCTGAAGAGGTACACAAGAGAGATAGAGGGCAGAAGAATAAACCAGATGTTCTCCACAGAACCATCCAAAGTGTACTCTCAGTGGCAGGGTAATAACATGAGAGCAGACCCACCAAGGTTGGAGACTGAAAAATACTGGAAAAACATATGGGAGAAGGAGGCATCACATAACAACAAAGCCCAGTGGCTAGTGGATCTAAGAACAGACCACAGTAACCTCCCTGAACAGGATGCAGTAACCATCACAGTGGCAGACATCCAAGAAAGAGTCTCAAGTATGAAGAACTGGACAGCACCAGGCCCTGACGTGATCCATGCCTTCTGGCTAAAGAAGCTAACTGCACTCCATGAGCGCCTGGCAACACAAATGAACCAGTTTCTAATGGATGGGACCCACCCTGAATGGTTAACAGAAGGCTGGACAGTCCTGATCCTGAAGGACCCCCAGAAAGGAGCAGTCCCATCCAACTATCGCCCCATAACCTGCCTCTGCACAACATGGAAGCTGCTCTCAGGTATCATAGTGGCTAAGAAGAACAGGCATATGGCTCAATACATGAGCGGGGCCCAGAAAGGAATTGGTAGAAACACCAGAGGAGCAAAACACCAGCTACTGGTAGACAGAACAGTCACTCGAGACTGCAAGGCCAGACAGACCAACCTGTGCACCGCCTGGATTGACTACAAGAAAGCCTATGACTCGATGCCTCACTCATGGATCCTGGAATGCTTAGAACTATACAAGATCAAAAGGACACTAAGAGCCTTCATCAGGAACTCAATGGGGCAGTGGAAAACAACCCTAGAGGCCAACTCCAAGCAAATTGTGCAAGTCACCGTCAAGTGCAGCATCTACCAAGGAGATGCATTGTCCCCACTGCTGTTCTGCACAGGCCTGAACCCTCTCAGCCAGATCATCACCAAGACTGGCTACGGATACCGACTACGGAATGGAGTAAACATCAGTCACCTCCTCTACATGGATGACATCAAGCTGTATGCCAAGAGTGAACGAGACATCGATTCCCTGATCCACACCACCAGGATCTATAGCAATGACATCGGAATCTCATTCGGATTGGATAAGTGTAGTCGGATGGTAACAAAGAGAGGGAAGGTAGTCAGAACTGAGGGGATTGTACTACCAGAAGGCAACATAGCCGATGTTGAGGATAGCTACAAGTACCTTGGAATCCCGCAGGCGCATGGGAATCATGAAGAGGCCGCAAGGAAAGCAGCAACCGCCAAATACCTTCAGAGAGTAAGGCAAGTCCTGAAAAGTTAGCTGAATGGGAAGAACAAGGTCCGGTCTATCAACACCTACGCCCTGCCGGTCATCAGATACCTTGCTGGCATAATAAGCTGGCCAAAAGAGGAGATAGAAGCCACTGACATCAAGACAAGGAAGCTCCTGACAATGCATGGAGGGTTTCACCCCAAATCCAGCACCCTGAGGCTGTACGCTAAGCGGAAAGAAGGAGGCCGAGGACTAGTGAGGGTCAGAGCCACTATCCAGGATGAAACAACAAAGATCCTTGACTACATCAGGAAGATGGCCCCGACTGATGAGATGCTTAGTAAATACCTCAGGCAGCAGAAACCCGAGAAGGAGGACGAGGAAGAACAGGAACCATCATTGAAGGAAAAACCCCTACACTGTATCACCGGCAGATTGAAGAAGTGGCTGATATCGAAAAATCATACCAGTGGCTGGACAAAGCTAGACTAAAAGACAGCACAGAGGCACTAATCATAGCAGCACAGGAACAAGCTCTAAGTACAAGATCAATAGAGGCCGGGGTCTACCACACCAGGCAGGACCCCAGGTGCAGGCTGTGCAAGATGCCCCTGAGACAATTCAGCACATAACAGCAGGGTGTAAGATGCTAGCAGGCAAGGCATACATGGAACACCATAACCAAGTGGCTGGCATAGTGTACAGGAACATCTGTGCCGAGTATGGGCTGGAAGTCCCAGGATCAAAGTGGGATACACCCCCAAGGGTGGTCGAGAATGACCAAGCTAAGATCCTGTGGGACTTCCAGATCCAGACTGACAAACTGGTAATGGCTAACCAACCGGACATAGTAGTGGTGGACAAACAGAGGAAAAAAGCCGTAGTGATAGATGTCGCTATCCCAAGCGATGGCAACATCAGAAAGAAAGAATATGAGAAGATTGAGAAATACCAAGGACTGAGAGAGGAGCTAGAAAAGATGTGGAAGGTGAAGGCAACAGGGGTCCCCGTGGTAATCAGAACACTTGCGGCTGTGACCGCTAAGCTGGGAGAGTGGCTCCAGCAGATCCCGGGAACAACTTCCGAGATCACTGTCCAAAAGAGCGCGGTCCTAGGAACAACTAAGATACTGCGCAGAACCCTCAAGCTCCCAGGCCTCTGGTAGAGGACCCGAGCTTGAAGGAGTAAGACCGCCCGCAAAAAAAAGGGGGCAAGTGGGGAATTTTTTTTTTTTTTTTTTTTACACACACTTTTTATAGTAAGGGTACATTATTCTTACAACATCTGGGCAAAACCAAATAAATTGTGTATTTTTTATTAATGATCTTAGGGAATTAAAGCAGCTTTATTCATGCCATTTCAATTAACTCTGCACAATGAAAAATTGATGTTTTTCAGTTTAAATGCTCAAAATTGGAAAATTGAAACTACAGAAAATGTATGTAAACTAGCTGGGGTTTTTTTTTCCATCTTCACACTGCTATAAAATATGAGTGTAAAATTATTTTCAAAATCATTAATTTTTTCAAGTTAATTCACAATTTATATGGGAATACAAAAATTAACACTATTTTAATTAGTATTTTTTAGTAGTGAATCAACTACATTGGTCACATAAATTTAATTTTTGCCCATGTAAACAATAATACTGTAAATGAAAATAAATTAGTGAACATATAGCTGTGTTATGTGGCCTTGATTTTGGTGGATGAATCTAGTTTCAAAATTTCAGAAAGCAACAGAAATGGCACAATGATCCTAAACTAGTAAAACTACAGACATGTAAATATTTTACACACATTACAGCATTTAAAATGTATTAATTGTTTTCAGAATAAACACAGTGATTTTTAATTTTGTGTTTACAATTGAAGGGGGGTGCAGTGGCGCAGTGGGTTGGACCACAGTCCTGCTGTCCGGTGGGTCTGGGGTTCTAGTCCCGCTTGGGGTGCCTTGCGATGGACTGGCATCCCGTCCTGGGTGTGTTCCCTCCCCCTCTGGCCTTACGCCCCTGTGTTGCTGGGTAGGCTCCGGTTCCCCGTGACCCCGTATGGGACAAGCGGTTCTGAAAATGTGTGTGTGTGTGTTTACAATTGAATAATAATGGATAAACCTTTATGCACCTACTCGTGATGTATACTGGTTCATATGGTGGATTAAAATGGTGTTAAAATTACTGTACTTTAGAATCACATGTCTGCAGCCAAATCTCTTCTTCTGTTGATTTAATGCACTCCCTGTATTTTTCTCTGATATCTGCTTCGTTTTGGAGAAAAGTGTCGACTAAATGAAAAAATGTAACTGTAAATTTACCTGGTACCACAGCAGAAGTGGGATTAGCAAAAAACCTAATTTTACGTAAGTTATATATATGACAGGCAGACATACTTATGCACAGTTTATGTGGTTACCTGTGTGTATTGTTTTGATATGGAAAGGTAATTACATTTTCCTGATGTGTTTATGTCAACAAAATAAGAACAAAATAATACATGTATGCTATTTTGTAAGGTATGATTAAATTATTTTACTTATTTATAGCCTATGGCTCACAAATGTTTGCATTTTCTCCTGTCCTCTTTTTCGTGTAATCTTAGTAACTTTTGGCTGCTTTATTATCTTCATTCTCTTGGAAAATATAACACCTCATCGAAAATATGTTATTCGGATTCCTACGTACTTTTTCCACATGCATTATGGAGCAAGGACTTCTGAATCAGGTGTCTATATACAGGCAGTCCAAACAAGTGGAAATCAGAAACCGTGTAATGCGTCTTATTTCAGAGGCTGTTGCTAGGAGCCACATCTATCGCAATGACAGCGGCACGTCTTGTACTGAAACCTGAACCCTGGTGTGGCTGAGTGGCATGTGCAATCTTCTAGCCCTGGGGACAGACCACCAGTGATCAGGACACAGTGGTTGTCATTGATGCACATAGGAACTCCTAGGAGGCTACTCCCCATACACATGGCACCAGCTGCAGGCCAAACATGTTGCATCTGCATTTGCAGTCTATATGCATTTTTTTTGTCCAACTCTTGCGATGGCTGTTCTCCTGATGGTGCCGGAATCTGTGATTTACACAGGATTTTTCAGAAGTTGAGAAAATATCCATCCATCCATCCATCTTCCTCCGCTTTATCCGGGGCCGGGTCGTGGGGGCAGCAGTCTGAGCAGAGCCCTCCAGACTTCCCTCTCCCCGCACACCTCCTCCAGTTCCTCTGGGGAAACCCCAAGGCGTTCCCAGGCCAGCCAGGAGACGTAGTCTCTCCAACGTGTCCTGGGTCTGCCCCGAGGCCTCCTCCCAGTGGGACAAGCCCGGAACACCTCCCCAGGGAGGCGTCCAGGAGGCATCCGGAACAGATGCCCAAGCCACCTCAATTGGCTCCTCTCGATGCGGAGGAGCAGCGGCTCTACTCCGAGCTCCTCCCGGGTGACTGAGCTCCTCACCCTATCCCTAAGGGTGCGCCCAGCCACTCTGCGGAGGAAACTCATTTCTGCCGCTTGTATCCGCGATCTCATTCTTTCGGTCATGATAAGTTGAGAAAATAGCCCTGCATGATTTTATGACGATGACTGGGACAAGCTCTCTCTGCTACTGCTGTTTCATGACAGTGGAGGTCCAGCCGTGAGGACAGAGGGGTCCGAGTTCAGCCACAATCTCCTATCCCAACGTGCTATTTCCATCAATGGATCTTACATGCTCTACTTGCTCTCAGAACTATTCTCCCTCACCTTGATGAATAATGGTTCTAGAAAGCCACAGTGATGCTACACCAAATGCTAGCCCTTTGGCAGTGTGTGATTTTCTTTCCTTTTTTTCCCTTTTTTCTCATTTTCAGTATCTGTGGGTTATGAATACGAGACTTGCCCAGACTTTGTTGTGTGGGAGAAAAGGACTGCCCTCCTGCAAGGGTTTGAGATGGATAGCTCTAACCTGGGTGGGTGGTTTCTGGACAAGCACCACATTCTCAGCCTGCAGAGCGGTGAGCTTCTTCATGCCCTCCCTTCCTGTTGTCTACTTCACTATTTCTTAATAAAAAGGATAGAGCACTTGTATGTGTGCGTGTGTGTGTGCGTGCGTGCATGTGTGTGTGTCTGCCTGTGTTACAAAGATGCAAGAGAGTAGTAGTTAGGGCTGTCACCTTCTAAATGGAAGGACCTCAGTTAAAATCCCAACTCCTGCTGTAAAGCTATTGATGAAGGAACTTTTCCTGAATAATAAATTAACCCACTTTTAAACGTGTACATCATCATAAGTAGCTTAAAATACCAATTTAATGTTGTAAGTAGCCTATTTTATTTCATTTCTAACTGACAACAGAATAAGTAGCTTATTCTGTTTCTTTGCCAACTCGGCATAAAGACAAAGGTTGAGTTTGCTCTCTAGTAAACAGAAATGTTAGAAAATAAGTAAGTAATGAAGATCCTATTGTGGTAATTTGTAAAACAATATGGACTTCAGGGAACTAAGTGTAATTTCTAATAATAATTTGTTATTATGTTGCTTTTATATAATATTCTCTCTTCAATACTACACACTTTATTTTTAATGGCCAGAGACAAAAAAAAATAAATCTTACTATCATCATTTTTACATTTTTGAAATGAAGTGCTTCCTCCTTGTTTCCTGCCTATCCTACAGATGCCACCCTGTATCTATTTTGTGTTTATTTCTTGTACCTATGCTGACAGGAATTCTTCACAAAGGAAATGGAGAGAACATTTTTATATCTCAGGAACCTGCAGTCATCACTACCATTATGGGAAATGGCAACTATCGTACAATTCCATGTCCTAGCTGCAATGGACCTGCCCTTGAACGTAAGCTCTTTGCCCCGGTAGCAGTGACCTGCGGCTCTGACGGCAGCATTTATGTCGGAGACTTTAATTTTGTGCGACGGATCCTTCCCAGTGGCTACGCCATAAGCATTCTTGAGCTCAGGTGAAGTTACAAAAAATATTTACACATTTTCTCATGAAATATAGACGTCTTTTTTTAATTTGAACTCATGACATACTGCACTATATTAAGTAAATTGTCTGGCACTGACAGTCCTTTGATAAAATATTTGTACTCTTTCCAAATTTCTTTATTTTTTTCAGTGTTTTGACATTTTTTTGTCAGTTGTAGTGGGATGTGAATGGAGCCTGAGGGAGAAAAATGACCACCGGTATTGTTTTCATGTCATCTCCTTGGCGTGCAATATAATGAAATGTGCAGTCATATGTGTGAAAAAGTAATTGTTAACTATCTTTAATCAACCTAATGAAGGGGTTAATTAGAGTCAACTGTTTGAATACAATCAGACCTGATTTAGCTAAAGTAGTTCTGCATGGAGGAGTGGTCCAATTTGAGACCCTGGTCAACAACTACAGGAAGTGTTCAGTTGCAGTAATTACAGCTCTAGTTTCAAGTTTAAAATTTTATACATACAATGAATACAATGAAATTCTTGTTCTGCAGTTCTATCTTCCTACAGTAATGTGCATTGGAAGGTAGGGAGTACGAGGGGGGATGTGGTAGGTTATAAACCAACAACAAAACAAACACACAAAATAAAAAACTGCCTGAGAAGATTGTGTAGATCAGTGCAATACAGAAGTGCAAAGACAAAACAATATAATGCAATAATATAATTCACAGTAAAGAGAGATATGATACAAAAGTGCAATTCACAGTACGGTTATATAATATAAGGAATAGATATTTACACCTTCAAATAAATGTAATGGGCTTGATGAATATTTACATTTTTTGATAAATGGACATGTACATCTTCAAGTAAATGACAATGGCAATGTAATAGCTACACAGTTGAAAGTGGCACAACCAGTTAGTGAATGTGAACGGGTAATTCCTTTTTCACAGTGCTTTATTATAATACATGAAGTAACAGCAGTCACTTAAATGATCTGTGTAACAGGCCCCTTTATAATAACAGTCCTTATCTGTCCCCTTTCCATATCCTAAAACTCCATTCCACTCTCCACAGCCTTATTCCAGTCTCCTCACTTCAGTACCTTGTTCACATACCATGAGTAGCTCTCCTCTCTTCATGCCATTAATTGCAAGACACTCCTAGAATTCATACCACATTTCTTCGATTCAATTATTTAGCAGACACTTTTCTCCAAAGCGACTTACAATGATTTATAGTCACTTAACAACTCTTAGTGCAAAGGTGCTTTTCCTGCTTACTACTCATTTTTTTCCTACTTCTACTCATTTACATTTGTTTAGCAGACACTTTTCTCCAAAGCTACTTCCAATGGACCCTATGTAGTGTTATCAGACCACACACTTTATTCACCAAGTTAACTTACACTGCTAGATGCACTACTTACAATGGGTCACTCATCCATACATCAGTAGAACACACTCTCTCCATGTCACTCACACACTATGGGGGAACCTGAACAGCATGTCTTTGGACTGTGAGAGGCAACTGGAAAACCTGGAAGAAACCCACACAGACACAGGGAAAACATGCAAACTCCACACAGACTGAGCAGGGATCAAGCCCATGTTCTCTCACACCACTCAGGCGCTGTGAGACAGCAGCACTACTCGCTGTGCCACTGTGCCACCCTTACACTTAGTCTTAGATCTCCCCTGTTGAATAACTCCAGGAAAGCTGAAACTTGTTCCAAGATTACTCAGATTTCTACAAATGACTGACTGACTGACTGACTGCCCACCCAGTCAGTCAATCAATTAATTGACTGAAACAATGTAGTGAACAGTTTTGCAAACTTCTTGTAATGTAGTTAATTGAAATAAGTAATTTCCCACAAGTGTCTTTTCAAAACCTTTCAGGCTGGAAGACCTTCTTATAGAAGATGTTTTTTCTCCCTCTCTTGCTCTCTTTTCATGTTGTTTCTGGTGTTTTCTTTCCTGTCTCATTGCACGCAATACCACCAGGAACAGAGATATCCGGCACAGGTATGCTGAATAAGCCTCTACCTTTCTTTCTGGTCTTTGAGGAAGTTTGGTTCACTCAGAGAGTCCCTCACTACTGTATTTACTACTACTCAGCATATGTGCTGGTTTGGGCAACTTCTGGGGCCCTCTCCATTCAGGAAGACTTTCTCTTGCTCTTTTAACATGAGAGGATTATGAAAGGTGAGGAGAAGAAATCAGTATCGAAGTTTGATTTGGATTTCAGAAGAGAAGGAATTAAGAACAATGTTCTCTTTTCAGAGCAAGGCTGCAGGAAGCTGTAGGGTGGGAGGTCTTCAGAGTCAATCTTATATCATAGACAAAGTTGGACTTGAATATCAAAGTCAAAGTGTCAAAGTGGCTTTTTGTCATTTCAACCGTATACAGCCGGTACGGTATACAGTGAAACAAAACAACATTCCTCCAGGACCATGGTGCTACATAAAACAACACAGAGCTACCAACACAAGACTACATAAAGTATATGTGTGCAAGACGTGTGCAAACAGTACAGGACAGTACAGTAATTGACAAAACAATAAACAAAGTAAAAAAAACAGAAGATATTAAAATAAAATAATAAATACGATAGATATAAACATACTAATTTGCAGCAAAAATTAAAAAAAAAAAAAAAAACAGTTGTCAATACAGTAGAAGAACAGTGCAAAAGGAGTTTGCAAAGGGAGTAGAATGGTGTTCAGCAGAGTATGGGTGTTTGTGTGTTGGTGTCAGTCCAGGCCCTGGGTATTGAAGCGTCTGATGGTTTGGGGTAAGAAACTGTTACACAGTCTGGCTGTGGGGGCCCAAATGCTTTGGTATCTTTTGCCAGACGGCAGGAGGGTGAAGAGTTTGTGTGAGGGGTGCATGGGGTCATTTGCAATGCAGGTGGCTTTGCGGATGCAACAAATGATGTAAATGTCTGTGACGGGGGTGAGAGAGACCCCAATGATCTTCTCAGAGTTTAGACATGTGTTTAGAGAGGCAGGACTCCCACTGTGAAGGGCAGGATAACATATTGGGGTCAGCTGACCATCACTTCAGACAGATAAAATTTGCTCCAAAGACAGAGGTGCCACATAAAAATCACTTCCCTCCCAGCAGAGATTTGGTGAATTGTACAATATTGAAATTTCCATCTATGTATTCTACACATACAGCTGTGCATCTGTGCATGTGTGGTGCAAAGTGATTAGCCAAAATCATCATAATTTCTTGATATGTGTTTCATTTTCTTTTCATATATATATTTTTATATGATATTTACATTTACATTTTTTCATTTAGCGGACGCTTTTGTCCAAAGCGACGTACATCTCAGCAAAAGTACAATTTATGCATTACATTGAGAGAAGGAGACATAGCTGCAGACATGAAAGTCTCAAGCAAACATCATTTGTTCCCTACCACTTGCTGCACCGAGGTTCATCGTTCAAGTAGGTGCATAAGACACAGGATAGACAAGTCCCGATACCCACACCAGTTTTTTTTTATTATTATTAAATATTATAAGATACACAAATGAGCAGTACAATACCAGAGTAATGGCTGAATAAAGGTTGTATCTGGGGATGCTTCTGGAGTTACAATGCGTGAACAGTTACACCACAGATGATCTGAAGTGGGTCTGGAAAAGGTGGGTTTTCAGACCCTTCTTGAAAACAGAGTTTCCGCATTCTGAGTGACAGGAAAAGGTCATTCCACCACAACGGACCCAGAACCGAGAACCTCCGAGCTTTGCCTTTTGTGCGCGGGACCACCAAGCAAGCAGAAGTAAATGAGCAAAGGGGCCTGGCTGGGGTGTACCTGTTGATCAAGTGCTGTAAATAGCCAGGAGCAGTTCTATTGATGCATTTGTACACAGTAACCAGGGTTTTGAATTTGATACGGGCAGCTATAGGAAGCTAGTGCAGAGAGATGAGTAGAGGAGATACATGGGAGCGCTTTGGCAAATCAAACACAACTCATGCAGCAGTATTCTGTAGAAGCTGCAGAGGTTTGATGGTATTAGCAAGAAGGCCACACAGAAGAGAGTTGCAGTAGTCCAGATGGGAAGTCACCATGGCCTGGACAAGTAGTTGGGCGGAGTCAGTAGTGAGGTAGGGATGGAACCTACAAATGTTATGCAGGATGTATCTGCAGGACCGGGGTGTGACTTCAATATGTTGAGAGAATGACTGACTCGCAGCAATCGTTACTTCCGGATTCTTAGGAAAGGAGCTAGGCCAAATGAATGAGTTGTCCAGTTTGATCGAGAGGTCGTGACAGGAGGACAGGCCAGCTGGGAGGTAAAGAATCTCTGTTTTGGAGAGGCTGAGTTGGAGGTGGTGATCAGACATCCATAAAGAGATGTCTGACAGGCAGGCAGCAATGCATGCAGAGATGTCTGATGCACCAGGTGGAAAGGAGAGGAAGAGCTGCGTATCATCAGCGTAGCAATGGTATTTGAATCCATGGGAGGCTATGACCGGACCGAGGGAGGAGGTGTAGATGGAGAAAAGAAGAGGACCCAGTACTGAGCCCTGCGGAACACCGGTTCAGAGAGGCAGATGAGAAGAACGAGAGCTCCGCCAGACCACTTGATAGGATCTGTCAGAGAGGTAGGACTCAAACCATCTTAGTGACGCACCTTTGATCCCAAGCTGGTTAAGAAAGGAGAGTAGAATCCGGTGATTTACAGTGTCGAATGCTGCAGACAGATCGAGGAGAATGAGGACTGAGGAAAGGGAGGCAGCTCTAGCAGCTTGGAGAGTGTCAGATACCGCCAGAAGGGCGGTCTCAGTGGACTGACCAACTTTGAAACCAGACTGATAACCATCAAGGAGATGGTTCCGGGTGAGGAAATCAGACAGTTGATCACAGGCTGCCCGCTCAAGGGTTTTGGACAGGAAGGAGAGGAGAGAGACCGGTCTGTAATTTTCAACCAGATTGGGGTCCAGGGAGGATTTTTTTTAACAGAGGTGAAATTAGAGCAGGTTTGAAGGCAGCTGGGAAACAGCCAGAGGAGAGTGAGGAGTTGATGATAGAAGAGATGAAAGAGGAGAGTTGCGGGGAAATGTTCTGAAGGAGTGATGATGGGATCGGATCAAGCGAGCAGGTGCTGGCTCTGCGCAATATCAGAAGGTCAGTGACTTCAGATACAGAGAATAGCTTGAAGTTGGAGAGGATAACTTTGCGGGGAGGTCCAGCATGAACCGAGCAGGCTGATGGTGAGAATTTATCAGTGATCGCTTTGACTTTGTCTCTAAAAAACAAAGCAAAGTCTTCAGCAGTGAGAGAAGAGGGAGGACGAAGTGGTGGGGGACACAGAGAAGGTGGCAAAGAGACTGTGTGGTTTTTTTGGATGCAGACTGTATTCTGTTGTGGAAGAAGGAGGTTTTAGTTGAATAGACAGCAGACTGAAAAGCAGCTAAGAGTGACTGGTAAGCATCCAGGTCCGATGGAGTTTTGGATTTACGCCATCTTCGCTCTGCAGCCTGCAGTTTGGTCCTGTTAGCACGTAATGTATCAGACAGCCATGGGCTAGCAATGGGGCATGCTTGTCTAGAAGACAAAGGACAGAGAGAGTCAAGGGTGGAAGATAGGGCAGAGAGGAGAGTGTTAGTGGCATCATCTGTAGATAGATCTGAGAATTGTGGAGCAGAAGGGAGAGCGGCCAGAGTAGCAGAGGCAAAGCAGGAAGGTGAGAGAGATTTTAAGTTGCAGCGAAAGGTGACAACGGGTGCAGGAAGAGACAAAGAGTTAGTGGTGAGGGAGGGTTGAAAGGAAATAAAGAAGTGGTCAGAGACATGCAGCGGTGTAACAGAGAGGGCAGGACAGCCACAGTTGCGGGAAAATACAAGGTCAAGACAGTTGCCCGCTTTATGAGTAGCAAGGGATTAGGACAGGGAGAGATCAAAGGACTGTAGGAGCAACAGAAGGCCGCTTGCATGAATGTCATCAACATGCAGGTTGAAGTCACCCAGGAGAATCAGCAGAGAGTTGCCCCCTGGCAGAAAGCTCAAAAAGATGTCAAGGTCATCCAGGAAGCAGCCAAGAGGGCCAGGAGAGCGATAAAGGACAACCACAATAAGAGTGATTGGGGCAGTGATAGAGACAGCATGGCATTCAAAGGAAGACAGATCATGCAGGTAAAGAGAGAGAACAGAATATTCCCACTGGGGAGAGATGAGCAGGCCTGTGCCTCCACCTCTGCCAGAGTAACGAGAGGTATGAGAGAAGGAGTAGTTAGTAGAGAGTGCTGCAGGTGTGGCTGAGTTGTCTGGGGTGATCCAGGTTTCAGTTAGGGCCAGGAGGTCCAGTGAGAGGTGGGAGGCAATAGGCTGGTATGAAGTCAGCTTTTCTCACAGCAGACTGGCAGTTCCAGAGTCCCACAGAGAAAGTAAAGCAAGATGGAAGGTTTGACAGGTGAGAATAAACCACATTGCTGCAGCAGCGAGAGCGCCCAGGTCTCCGGCGGTGGCGAAATTGCATGACTCACTTACCGTAGAAGACTTTGATGGCTGACATGTTGGACGCATGTTCCCTTAGGACAACTGTAACGGTGGCCTCCCTCGGTGGACTCCCGCAGGTAGACTCCCTTGTCTTTGATATGCATCCAACAATTTTTTGGTGCCATAAAATTTTTGTGAGAGCACATCCCAGTATTTTATCCTTTAACAGTATTTTAGAATGTGTGGTTAAATGCTCAGGAAAACGTTATTTGAGATGTCAAAGAGATGTATCATGACAATAAAACACGTGGAATACAAGAAGCTGTAACAGAGGTGTTAGTCTGGACTGAATTTACAGTCCATGTAAGCCTGTGTATAGTGGAGTGCTGTAAGTAACAGGAACCTGAGAACATCTCTAATATGGTGTTAAAGTCACAGGTGCCATGTTTATTACATAGCTGTGCTTTCTATGAGAGAAAGCGTTGCACTGAACATAAATTTTTGTTAATCACAAAAAGTACATGTCCAGTTATTTATGTACCCAATTATTTATATTTAGTGACAAATGACATAGCTTTACAAGGTTCTTCACTGGGAAAACTTATAGTGTACGACTATTGCAATTTAGGTTAATTACTGCACCTCTTATTTTATTCTACACTACTTTGGTGTTTTTTAACCATGAAGGAGGCTTTTGATTAAACAGGTAAACATAGCTTTTTGAGCACAGCCAAGGGAGTATAACTGTTGTAGTTAACACACACACACACACACATTTTCAGAACCGCTTGTCCTATACGGGGTCACGGGGAACCGGAGCCTACCCGGCAACACAGGGCGTAAGGCTGGAGAGAGGGAGGGGACACACCCAGGACGGGACGCCAGTCCGTCGCAAGGCACCCCAAGCGGGACTTGAACCCCAGACCCACCGGAGAGCAGGACTGCGGTCCAACCCACTGCGCCACCGCGCCCCTCTCGTTGTAGTTAACAATTACTCATTTATGTGCATATGCATAGAGTGCATAATTTTGAAAGTTTTTTTTCTGAACATTTTCTGAACCGCTTGTCCCATACGGTTATTCCATCTTTTGCTATTAACATTAAAAGTTCACAATAGAACGCCAGCCTACCTATCAGACCAATAGAAATGAATAAGTAATTCAATAAAATGCATGCAGAAGCATAACCCAACAAAACATAACAATGAATTATAATGCAAATGCAGGCTGTTTAAATTAATTTCTCATATAAGATGCAACTATGTCTCTTGCAATTACAGGAAAACCTGCGGTAAGTAGATATGCGCAAGGAAGAAAAATTAGCTTATTCTTTCTTAGCTGATTCTTGCCTTTTAATGCCTGCTAATATCCAGCCATGTGCACAGCTCAGGAAATGGGTTTTAACGGTCTAAGGGCGGACAAATGACATCCATGTGCGGTAAATGGATCCTTTTCATTTTTCTCAGCACAGTATGGTTTTCTTGTATTTGTTCCATGTCTCAGTGGTGCAGATCTATTTGCAGTGTTTAAATAACTTTGATGTGTCAGTAGATGTTTCAAGTGCTGAGGTGCTGTTTTGTTTTCATTTTACTTCTGGTAAATGAATGTCAATATTTTGTAATTTGTAATGGTAAAGAAGTGGAAGCATTTTATCTGACAAGTTATTAATCATATCAATTTGTGTTATAAATGTATCGCTATTATGAACCCATGAATGCTGTGAGGCATGTCTCTCTATTATCCAGCACCAGTCCAGCCCACAAGTATTACTTGGCCATGGATCCATTGAACGAGGTCCTGTACCTTTCGGACACCAGCAGTAGGAGGGTTTACCGACTGAAGACTCTAGTGGAGCCGAGAGAGGTGGCCAATAACCTAGAGATGGTTGCAGGTACTGGAGAGCAATGCCTTCCTTTTGACCAGAGCCATTGTGGGGATGGTGGCAGAGCTTCTGAGGCCTCTCTCCACAACCCTAGGGGTAAGTCTGACTTGGCAAACATCTCCTGCACTTGGGTAACATGTCAGTCTCAAGATAGCGTGGTGGTAATAGTGGGTAGTGGGAATGTCCCAGAATGGGGTTTTTCCACCAATGAAAAGTGAATATTGTTATAATTTCTTAGCTGTTATTTGTTGTCCTTTTCTCTCTAGCCTTGGGATATTCCTGTAGTTTAGTGCATGTACAACCCTCCAATAGTTTGTCTTTCTGACACACCACAAAGTACTTTCTGGTCCATATATAGGATATGTGAAAAATAGAATAAATAGTAAGAGCAAAAGGCTAAACCTAAGGCTGAACACCATAACCTTGCCAATACTGGAAACTTTTTGCCAAGAGGTACTTTTAGTTAGCTTATCCTTATAGTATAATTATGTATTTTCCTCATTGTCTCATTTCATCATGTTGCACAAAGCACTGTGATCAGATATGGTAGTTACCTGGGAAACTATTTATTGTTTCACTGCATGATTAAGTATTCATGTGAACACCAGTTTTTAGAATTTATGACCTTGGTATATTTACTGGTAGTAAAAACAGATGAGCATACTGGAAGAACAATGCAAATGTAAAACTCTAGCATCACAGTTTACCTATCTTTATAGATGTTACCTATAAAGGTAACACCTATAAAGCCCACGTGTTTATTCAATATGGATTCATTGTAGCAGAATATTTGAACATTGTTAGTCTTTAATTAGAGGGGTGCGGTGGCGCAGTGGTGCAGTGGCACAGTGGGTTGGACCAGGTCCTGCTCTCTGCTCTCCTGTGGTCAGGGGTTTGAATCCTGCTTGGGGTGCCTTGTGATGGACTGGCCTCCCATCCTGGGTGTGTCCCCCTCCAGCCTTACACCCTGTGTTGCCGGGCTAGGCTCCAGTTCCCCGCGACCCCATAGGGGACGAGTGTTTCCGAAAGTGTGTGTGTGTAGTCTTTAATTCCTGTCATATTTCTAGTCCCTTTTTTCACATTGTATTGTGTAGGTACCTCTTGCCTAATATGATTAGAAAATTTCTTTTATACAATTACATTTCATTTTATATTGTGCTCTATGTATAACGGACACCCTGTGCTATAACCCCTTCTACCACCTGTGTAACTGATATGTTCAAGGTTATGTGATGAATGGTGCTTTGTTTACCTGCTGGAAACAGCAGGCAAGTGTCATGGTTCTGAACTCAGAGTAGTGGCTCAAGGTTAAACTTTTTGCACATCCAGTGCCTTCACTCATCAGAGTCCCTAAAAAATTTGTTACACCCACCCACCCTCCAGTGGGAAAGTGATCCGTCTTGAAAACCTGTTGAACACATTTGTACCCTTATACTGGCTTTGTGACACGTTCTGAATTAATTACACTGCAATGTGAAACAGATATGACTAAGAGATGGAAAAACGTGTTTTAGTCACCAGCTTCTTTGAAGACATTCATGTCGTTGATACTGATCCTCCTGCGTAAACAAGTCCTTTCTGTTGCTTTGAATGACCAATATCAAAAGACTCACAAAGGAGGATCTCTCATTCCCAGATAAAAAAACAATTGTCTTCTCAGTTGCTCACTGCTGTTATTTCCCATGCTCCATTCCATACCATTGCTTTCCTCTGGCAACTGAAATTCACTGAAAAAAATATCCCAATTTGCAAATAAAGGAGCAGCATGAAATTATTTTTTTTTTTTTCTCAAATTCAATGTACTTTATGTCCACAGTGAATTTGTGTAATTTAAATTTTCGAATTACAATTGTTTGAGGGTACTTCACATCTAACTGCATTTCCTGTCTATATTCTTACTTTTCACAGCCAAATAATACAAACCTAATTCACACAAATCTTAAAAAAAAAACCAAACAAAAAATTCTTTGTTGTGTATACCAGACTTACTATGCCAGTAGATTTTAGTGGAGTGACAGCTCATTCACTTGGTCCTTTTGAATATTTGTCTTCAATGCTCAGAAAGAGTGCATTTTTTTCAGGACAAGTCCTCTGTGTAAAGTGTCTGCAGCCCATGTGAGGGAAGCCAAATGAGAACAATGTGGACTGATAAGTGACGCCAAATTTATCAGCAAGCTGTCTCCCTGCTCCAGGAGAGCCAGGAGTTATTAGTGTTTATTGTTGTGCCCTCTTATCTCCAGAGAACTGGAGTGAGAGCAGCGTCTGTCAGCGGCACACAGGGCTGTCGCTTCAAAAACATGCATCCAACCCCACAAGCCCTCATGACCGTCGCCAGCATGGGAAGATCCCAGTGGTACCGGGTTAATGCTTTTATCGGCTGATAACAGGCAGCTGCTGCCAATCCCCTTTCACTAAAGCCTCCTATCACTGGCTCATTCCTTTAGAGCGTGACCACAAATGTAAGGGGGACTTTTAGCTGGACTCTAAAAAAGAGAAGAATCGGTCATCTCAGGTTGAATGAAGTGCGAAGAGGGAATACAAAACAAAAAAATGTTAAAGCACTGCTGACTAAATGGTTAAGAGGGTGCAGTAGCTCTACATTGAGAGATCATACAGTATACGTAGAAAAATAAACTCAAAAGAAATAATAATAATTATTATTATTGTTATTATTACTTCTACTACTACTTCTACTGTTGATCCCCTACTTACAAATTTAATTGTTATGCCGTGATCCTGACTTAGATAAGCAGTTAACAATTCTTATTCTTATTCTTAGTAGTGCTAGTGATGGGAGTATTAATAGTAATAGTAGTAGGAGTAGTAGTAGTAGTAGTAGTAGTGTCAGATAGCTCTGTCATCTGGAGATTGTTTTTCCATCCTCAGTCAAAACGAAGACGGCTGTATTAATCAAATTCACAAGTTTCTGTGTAACAGCCTGCAGGCATATTACAGTCTCAGATGGAAATCATCAGCTTTATCTGCATTCAATGCTTGTTCCATTGAGGGATTACCCTGACGTAGGTGTTACATTGGCACTGTGTCCCGTAGTTCTTTAGTCACCATAACAGTTGGGCTATTTTTAATGGGTCCCAAGACAACATGCTCTCCACTGCAGTTAATCACTGTCACCACTGTGGGAGTTGTATTTATCCTCATTTTTCTCCTTTGATTTCTGCCACCGTTTTTGCCGACTTTGAGAAACTCAAAGGCAACATGTGGTGGGAACAAGCTGGTTTTTGCAATCTGGTTCAAAAAACGGACCTGCAGTTGTAACCCCTATTAAAAGCCTCATTGTATGTATCACCTCAGCATTTCACTGCACTTGTAACACCACCGCATTTAAGCAGGATGCATTCTTAGGGTATGACTTGTTTAGAAAATTGTTAGAGCACAGCTCCACTTTATTCAGTCAAACTCAATTTCCAAAACTTCCAAAACAGCATCAGAATCCACCGAATAAATATTGATTTAGTAGTATCAAACCATTAGATTTTTGAGGTTCATAGAAACACACACACACATTGGCTGAAGCTGCTCTTTTCCCAAGCGGGGTCGCAGCGAGCCAGAGCCTAACCTGGCAACACAGGGCGTAAGGCTGGAGGGGGAGGGGACACATCCAGGACTGGACGCCAGTCCATCACAAGGTACCCCAAGCAGGATTTGAACCCCAGACCCGCCAGAGAGCAGGACCTGGCCAAGCTCACCACACTGCTGCGTCCCCAATTCCTAGAAACACTGTTACTGAATTACTGTGATTCTGTGAAAATTACTGCTTTCGATTCATTGTTGAATTTGTTGCCTTGATTTTGATTTAGGTTGCAGAGCTTTAAGTAGTGCATGTAGACACTTGGGAACATTTGGGCAATTAAAATATTTAACTTTTCACCCAGTAAAATTATCAGAAATACTTTAAACGTGAGAAATGAGCTTGAGATGTTGTGAAACATGCAAAACTTTCTGACTTTTTAAATATTAAATTAGTTGACCATTTGCTAATCAGAAAGGTTGTTTTTTCAGTGTGTATTTCAACTGAATGGGTCATTTTTGGTTTGAGGTCAGTTGATATGGTTACTTTCACACCTAAATATAAAGAAATTGATGGAATCAGAAAGTAGCTAAAATGTAGGCAGGTGAAGCTATTTAATCGCAGCCACACAGTATGAAAAACTGCTGACTTGTGATGACTGGTGCTGTTGACTGAGTACTGACTGAAAGTTTTCCCTCCCACACAGTCATTATCTTATCATCAGCATTTTTGCTGGGAGAGACATTTTGTGCAAGCTTGAGTTTGTTCCACGAAACAGCGTTTCGGGTAACCATGACTTTCGACCTGAGGTTCGGGAAAATGATCGTTTTTCCCTACAGCGTTCATTAGAACGCACCATATGGAGGGTGGATTATGAAGGATGACACTGGCACACGCATTTGCAAATCAAGCAGCAAATCAATTAAGGATGCCGGTGGGCACTGTTCACTCGCTGTAGACGCAGTCAAAAGTTTTCCTTTATCAGTGTGTCACACACCCCGACTGACAGGAAGGACAGCCTGAATAATGCAAGCAGATGCATTGCAGTTTAGTCCCATTTCTCATTATCATATGGGTCATCTGCAGGGTTTCTTTGTGTGTTTGTTTGGTAACTTTTTTTATTCGGATAGTTGTTTAAGGGGGGTGCCTTTTTCGACTGTGTGTGTGTATTTGTTTAAGGGTTTTGTTTACAAAGTCCCTGAAATACTGAGAAATTGTCTATCATGCAGACAAAGTTTGCGTGTTCTCACTGAAGTTATACTCTCGGTTCATGTTCATGTTACTGTCTCTGTGTGTGTGTGCATGCGTGTGTGTGCATGTTACAAAAATAATGTCAACAAATATATGCAAACCGAATATATACAGAAACATCTTTGTATCTATGACAGAGAGAGAGAGAGAGAGGGAGAGAGAGAGAGAGAGAGGGAGAGTTTCTTATGGCTTAAGAAGTGAATGCTTTCATATGCTTTAAAGCAATAAATGCTTTGTGGCTGAAGCACAGTCATCATGTTAGACTGACTGACTAGCACTGGGGAGCTGTCAAGCTGCATTGGCAGTGAAAAGTAGAGAGAAAGAGAGCTATGAATGGTGTTCCTCTCATAAGCAGTGTTTTGTATTGCCTGTGGAAGTGAAAAGCTTAATTCATCCTCTGTTAATCGGATTTAGAGACCAGTTGAAATGCCCCTTAAATACTGAAGCCCATCCAGACAATCATATTACAGTAACAGCTGAAACTTAGCCATTTCTTACAAGCCTGGTTGATAAATGGAAAGTAGAGACTATAGGAAAAGAGAATACTGTGGCATCATGCTTTACCAAAACAAGGCAGTAACATGCATTACTGAAGGCTCAGCTCTTACTGTTTTGTTCTGTTGAAATCCCTTAAAGTGCCAAAAGGACTAAAGTGGGTTATGATTGTAAGCTTCTTAAAATGCAATAGCTAAAATGCAATTTTTTTGACACATAGCTCAAGTAAGAACAGGCAGTCAAAAGTCTGCAAAAACTGTACATTTCTACAAAGTAAAACTCGTAGGAAAACTCCAAAAGGAAGATATTAGTAAATTCAGCTAAACCAGTGTTTTGAGAGATGCATTTCCGAGACTCTTCTTGATTTCTGAAATGCATTCTGCAGCTTTGAGAGATGAGGGGAGGTCATTCTACAACATTGGTGTCAAAATTAAGAACCAACAGACTTTCAGTTTTGGACCCCTGGTGAGCGTGCCCACCAATGGGCAAGATGTGGAGAAGCCCAGTGCTCCTGCTGGGATATACCAAGTGATCAAGCCCTGTCAGTGTCTGGATGCAGATCCTTTGAACACTTTGTAGCCTGTAACCAAAGTCTTGAAGAAACAGCTACAGAACGCTAACACAGAGAGAGATGTAGAAGAGATATGTGGGGACATTTTGGTAGGTCAAATGTAACTCACAAAGTGACATTATGGATCGGCTAGAAATGCTTGATGGAGCAGGCTGGAAGACCAGGCAGGAGGGAGGTGCAGTAGGCAAGGTGGGATATTATGTGGGAATCCAGCCTAGATAAGTGTGCCACTGTGTATCTTGCTTCATATTACCAGAGCAGTGTTTCTTTGGAAAAGCAAACTTCAGTAAAAATGCCCAAATCCTGAACGAATATATTACCTGTGACTCCATTTCTACAATACAGATAAGCTGTACTAAAGTATTTCTACAGCAGTTCCTTATATTGATAGTTTTACCCAGCACTCCATTTCCTGGAGTGAAACTTAAATTTCTTTGTCAGCACTCTGAACCTAATGTGAGGTGCAGTGAAAGATGTATAAGAGGGTGTTTAAATTTGTTGTGCTTATACACCACAAGTTTCTCCTGAGAGCAGACAGCTGTCCTTTCAGTTGCATTATTAATGTGCATCTTTCAAGTACAGTTATCCCTTGGAATTTGTAGTTTCCAGTAACCCGGTTTCCTGTTTGGTTACACTTTATTGGTCTCCAGGGAGAAAAATTCACAGATAGATGGAACTGTTCACATCCATAAATAAATAAAAGAAAAATATACTAAATCAGAACATCCTAGTCTTGGTCCTGGCTGACCTCCTGTATGTTGGTTTTCATTCCAGCAGAGCTTTAAATAAGTTCCCTTTTTCTAGCAGTTCAATAAATAAATCACAGGATTCAACTGAACCATTTAGAAGAGGATTCTTTGAGTTTACAGTTTCTTTTTTTGTTGTTTTCCTTTCCACCTGAAGTTTCATTAAGACTTTCTACCAAAGATAAGATGGTACACACTGTTTTGAAAATAAAATAAATTACTAGATGTTTAGAAGTTGAAATGTAATAATCTGGCATTGAATTTACTTAAATTACGTAAACCTTAATCTATTTTAAGTAACTGTCTACCTAAGGATGTATTCATTATCTGTATTAACCTGAATTTTTTGATACTTTTTACTGTAATCTATCCATCTTTTCAGTGGTAATGAAATTCTGGAACGAATACAAAATTATATTGACTTCTAAAGTAATACCTATAGTATATCATGTTTTGAAGCATGCCATACATTCAGCAAATAGTTCAGTCAAAGGCGATTAAATGTAAACTCAATTTGAAGAAAGACACAGGAGCCTTTGAACCACTGTACTATATAACTATGATGTGCTTCATTACCATCTATGAATCAAACTGAATTGAATATAGTACATTATACTTCTAGAGGATGAATGGTTTCGCCAATAATAACACTACTTTTAAATGTTATGTATACGTTATTGTCAGTCAGCCACCCCATAATGTGTACCTGCTGTGATCAGTTCCATGGTACATGGCTTGCATTAAGTTCAATTTTTTTTTTTTTTTTTGTTTTAAAATAGTCTTTGTTTTTCCTATTCAGTAAGTACAGCAATAAAAGCTAATGGAATAATATCAACAAGTTTAAGTGTTGCCAGACAGCACAGCGGGTAGTGGTGGCACTCTGTAGCTGCAGGGCTCCGGGTCGAATTGTGACTCGTTCTCTATGCTGTTTGTTTGTTTGTTCTTCTCACTTGTTCCCTAACAAATTGGTTACCAACCAAGTTAAAGACTCCTGCTGCTAATATGGTGTCAGGTGCCTTGTTTATTGTGTTCTTGGTTGTGACCAGGTTCTAGTGTATACTCCACTGCATGCTCGAACTACATATGCTATTACTGAAAACACATGAAAGAACAGAAGTCCTGGACAGATGAATTTTGTTTTCCTTTCATTTCTTCATTGCATCTACATTGCATAGATTATTTGTGGCAGCAGGTAAAGTAGTATTTAGAACAGCTGCCTTTTCACATGGAGGCTGCAGGTTTGTATTCCATACCATTCTTTATTACCCTTGAATAAGGTGCCCAAACTAAATTACTCCTGTAAAAGTTATCCAATTGCATGAACAGGTCAATTATTCTAATTCGCTCTGGTGAAATGTCTGTCTTAGTTTATATGCTGTAATAAATTGAAAAGCCAATTTGGACATGGATACAAGATAATTACAGCACAGAAATCAGAACTTTGTGTTCCAGTTGTTACTGTGAACGGCTAAGCAGAACGATAGAATAAAGAAAAGATAGCCTACTTAAATTTTTAGGGAATTAATTGGTCCTGGGAATTGTACTGTTTAAAAATAGAGGAGGAAACATCAGTCAAAGGTTGGATATAAATAAACACATTGTTGTAGATTTGTAATTGATAACTTTTATAACCTCTGTGAAAGCAGTACATTAATCCTCCATTAACTGACACCTCTAGATGCAAACGAGAGGTTCTTAAGATTTTCCAGGCGATGAAAGAATGAGCTAAGGACTCCCCTCCCCAGCTAAAAACACAAAAACCTTGTCTATAAATACATATGGCACTCAGTTTATTACACGGAAAGTTAATCTTTTCATAGAATTATGTCATAGTTCCTAATCGCAAGGTCATATTTTTACTTAATTTTTAACCTTTTTTTTTCTATTAGACAATGATATTTTCAAAGCAGGCCGAGGCTTCACAGACCTTCTGTGACACCCAGGTATAAACTTCCTTGAAGTTTCTGAATTCATTTCAGTTTCCTTACAACGCTTGGCCTGAAATCTGTGAAACAGAAAGAGACCGTGAAATGTAAAATTGCTGGGGAAAAATCTTTAAATCGTTGCAGGCACTGTGAACACTGGGCCATGTAATCACTGGTGTTGGCCCATCCCATACACTGTAATGGATTTTCCTCTAGCACTACTAGCACCATTTTATGCACAACATACTATAAGGACCTGTGTCGAACCTTCTCAGAAAACCACATGCAGTGGTGATGCGGCCAGAAGTAGTCCCCAGAGGAGTCAGGGTAATCACTACAACTGGCCATCAGAAAAAGTGACATATGAACCAGCCATTTTCCTTCCCAATGTGCCATATGGCAGATTTCAGACAAAGCATCTAGGAATTCCAAAAAATCCAAGATTATTTTGTATTTTACTAAACAGCAACAGTGTGTGAAAACAATTCTTATACAACTATTTACCTCCCTTAGTTCGTGCTTAATTTGCTTTAAGATATTAATTTGTACACTTTCTTAGCTTTGTAAACAACTCACAGTTACATTTACATTTATCCACTTACCAAATATTTTTTTTTTCTTAAGCAACTTAAATCTCAGAAAACCACACACACACACACACACACACCCAGTCTGAAACCGCTTGTCCCGAGGGGTGTCATGGCAAGCCGTAACCTAACCCAGCAACACAGGACGCAAGGCTGGAGGGGGAGGTGACACACCCAGGATAGGCTCAGAAAACCATAAACGCAGAATTTTAAAACTTCCACTGTTTAGTGGACAAATAATGGAGAGGTATACATTCAGGTGACACAGTGGCACAGCGAGTTGTGCTGCACAGTGCCTGGGTGGAGCAAGAGGACATGGGTTCAATCCCCACTCAGTCTGTGTGGAGTTTACATGTTCTCCCTGTGTCTGTGTGGGTTTCCTCCCTCAGTCCAAAAAACATACTGTTTAGGTTAACCCCTAGTGTGTGAGTTACAGAGAGAGTGTGTTCCACTGATGTATGGATGAGTGACCCATTGTAAGTAGTGGCTATCACAGACTACAAAGTACATCACTTGTCTGTGATGGTGATGCCTTGCTCCCAGATGTGTTGAATGATTTCTACACCCGGTTCGAAGCACAGAACAACATGCCAGCAGGTAAGGCTACCCCAGCTCCCACCAACCAGCTACTTTGTCTGTCTGCTGCAGATGTCAGCAAGACTCTTTCCAGAGTCAACCCACGGAAAGCTGTGGGTCCTGACAACATTCCTGGCCGGATAATCAGGGAATGTGCTGGTCAGCTTGCGGATGTCTTCATGGACATCTTCAACATCTCCCTGAGCCAGGCTGTTGTCCCTGTGTGCTTCAAGACAACCACAGTCATCCTTGTGCCAAAGAAATCATTGGTGTCCTGTCTGAATGACTACTGACTGGTTGCACTCATGCCTATTATCATGAATTGCTTTGAGCAGCTAGTCATGAAACACATAAAGAGCAGTCTTACAACCACACTGGACCCATTCCAGTATGTCCACTGTTCAACAGAAGATGCCATATCTGCTGCCATCCACCTCTCCCTGACCCATCTGGACAAAAAGGACAACTGTGTAAGGATGCTGTTCATTGACTTCAGTTCAGCATTCAACACAATCATCCCTCAGAAACTGATTACAAAGCTGAACCTGCTGGGTCTGACTACCTGCCTCTGCAACTGGATCCTGGACTTCTTGACTGGGAGACCTCAGTCTGTCAGGATCGGCAGCACCACCTCCAGCACCACTACACTGAACACTGGCGCTCCCCAGGCCTGTGTGCTCAGTCCACTGCTGTTTACCCTACTGACACATGACTGTGCTGCAAAGTTGAGTTCAAGTCCATCAAGTTTGCTGATGACACTACAGTTGTGGGCCTCATCAGCAACAATGACGAGTCAGCATTCAGAAAGGAGGTGACCCAGCTCACAGAATGGTGTAAAGACAACAATCTATCTCTAAATGTTGACAAGACTAAAGAGATAATTATTGATTTCAGGAGGAACCAAGTAGACCACTCACCTCTACACATCAATGAAACAGCTGTGAAACAGCTCTTTAGCTGTGGCTAAAGAGAGCAAAACTACTCCCTCCCATCCTCACTACATTCTACAGGGGGACGATAGAGAACGTCTTGACCAGCTGTCTCACCATGTGGTACGGGAACTGCACAGTCTCCGACAGCAAGACCCTACAGCGAGTGGTAAGAACAGCTGAAAAGATCATTGAAGTTCCTCTTCCCTCCATTGATTCCATATACAAAAACCATTGCACCTACAAGGCCAACAGCATTGTGGATGACCCCTCTCACCCCTCTCATGGACTCTTCGAGCTGTTGCCATCTGGCAGGAGGTACAGGAGCATCCGCGCCACCACCAGCAGACTCCGCAACAGTTTCTTCCCCGAGGCAGTTAGACTTCTCAACATCCAGCTACCTCCCAACACTCAACTGGCTCTGTTCACCAATTAACTCAACACTACACTACTCCACAGCTGCCTACAGCTCACAGCCATACCCACGTCCTTTCCATGTGTATTTCCTGCTGATATACTTGGCCGTGTACACATTTTGTGCCTCGCACGTTTTGGAGTTTAATGTTGTTTATTTTATCGTGAAGACAGCTGTGTGAAATATAAGTCACCCATAGTTGCCTACAAGATATTAAACGAAGAGCTTCCATTTTTCCGTGTCCGTCTGGGTTTATACACCTTGCTTTGGAATCCACGTGAGGATCTGGGCTAACTCATAGCCACATCGTTACACTATGTTCTGTCTTGCACCATGGTCTCCGAAGAAGTGACATTTCATTCCACTGTACGCAAGCTGTATGGAGGAATGACAATAAAAACTACTTGTAAACTTGTATCTAGCAATGTAAGTCACTTTGGTGAATAAGGTGTGTGGCCTGATAACACTACAAAGACTTCACTGGAAGTTGCTTTGGAGAAAAGTGTCTGCTAAATAAATGAATGTAAAAGTAGTTGTAAGTGAGAAACACCCAGAAGTCCATAATCTCATTGTGCATCACCAGCTAGTTTTTATGGACCAAACTGTGAAAAATGACGAGAAAGTGAATCAAGTGCCAAAGAACCAAAATAGAAAAAGAGCTCAGTTCCTTTGAATCATATTGGTTTTTAAATCACAAAATGTATGTGAATGAAACAAAGACTTCTTGACTATTGATGTCATTATGTTGTGTGGTACATACAATAAAAAAACTATGATACATTAAAAAGAAGATCTCAGGTTCTCTGGAATACCTTCAGTCACACCTTCTCACTTGCCTTCCCAAAACATCTGACCTGATGCCTGAGATCTCCCACTCTTGTGTCTTTAATGGAAATAAGTTTGTCACTTGAAATTTCAATTAGTAGAGGAATTTTGTGAAACTGATTGTGTCCATCACACAAAGTTTGACAGCAGTAGCAGACAGTAGACAAATTAAAGACAATTGCAATAGCAGCAAACTTCAGTGCTGATTGTGAGAAAATAAAAGCTGTTTATAACTTCTGCCTCCTTGGATCAGTGATGAACAACAAGGAATGTAGCAGACAAGGAATTTGCCGAAGAGTACCACTTGCCAAGGTGCAGTGAAAGATCTGGAAAATGTCCTCAAATGTGATGATGTGTGCACAGAGACAAAGATCAGAGTTGTTCAAGCAGTGATGTTTTCAACAGCAAAGTGGACACTAGGTGAAAGGTGGACATTTGCCACGCCCCCAACTGTGTGGCCGACAACCACACTTGTGGGAGTTTAGGGAGGATGGGCATAAAACAAGCAGCTTGGAAACAGCTGATTGCGGAACCTCAACGTTAGAGAAGACACAACTCGCAACCTGCTCCAAGACTTGTTTCACTTGTGCCCTTGTGTCGGATAATCCTTGGCTCTTTGACCTACTGCTCCGTTTCTCCAACCACGGTTTTAAATTACCCTCTGAACAACGTTTGCTGATCTTCTGACCCTTGCCTGTCCCCGACCAAGTCTTCGTATTTGCTCTTGACTGGACTACAGCGCTTGCAATTGAGTCTGTTGTGTCGGATTCCCACCATAACAGAAGGTTCTGCCTCACCTATAGATTCAGCGGTGCTGAACTGACATCAGCATGCTTTCTCCACACAAGGCATGAGGCTGGGTTCGCATAAATGATCCCTACACCAAATCGCGGAGACCCTCCAGGAACTTGTATAGGCGCTTCAGGAGAGGGGATTCCCGGAACCACCGAGATTGCCCACACATCGCACCCAAGCCCAACATCCCTTGCAGACGCTCCACGCACTCCCCCTGCGGACCTCCGCCCAGCCACGCCTAATGGTTTGCCAGACAACTGCCAAGGGTTTTTATGCATTGTAAGCTCATGTTTTCCAGCTCTCCACATATGTTTTTGGTGGACGAAAACCGGAGCGCATACCTGTTCTTGCTGCTGACGAGCCCTGCACACTGGCGGGCCCCCTGGTGAGCAGAGTGGCTGGAACCCCGTGTCCCTCCTGGCCAGTTTTTGGCACAGGCTCCATCCTTGAGTCCAGGCTGAGCTCAACTATGGAGGAGAAAACTGGACCCTCGACCGTTTTGTGGAAATCGCCATTACCATTGATTATTTGGCCCAGGAGCGAACATCATGACCATAGTTGACCTCTCTGACACACTGCCTGGTAGGGGCATCTCAGGAGCCCATACAGGTACGCCATAGCCAGGTTACCCTTTGGGAGAGAAAGTGCCGACTCCAGGACTGGATGTGTCTCTACTGCAGCTTGTCCGACCACTTCAGAGTGACCTGCTTAGCCCATCGACCAAGGGTGGGTGCCTCCCCGGACCACAAGGTTATTAAACCCCAACATGCTGAGTCCCAGCTTACTATACCCATCTCCCTGGACTGGGACGGGAAACAGATAAACTCGTGCACGTTGGTGGATTCCAGTGCCGCGGCCTATTTTATAGAGATTGATTTTGCCACCAAGCACAACATTCCGAGGTGGGAATATGACGTGACGCTACAGGTTAGCACCCTGCTCAGGCAACCGCTGGGCACTGGGCTCGTAGAATTGCACACTGGACTACTACATTTGACGGTTGAGGCTTGTCATCAGGAGGATCTCACATTCTTCCTGATCCGGTCCTGCGACACGCTGCTTATCCTTGGTTTCACCTAGTTAGTCCTACATGACCTGGTGCTCCAGTGGAGCAGTGGGGAACTGGTGGCATGGGGGTCTCAGTGTGTTAGGAACTGTCGGGCCATTTCCCTAGAGAGCCCAGACTTGACCCAGCCGATGGTAATCCTGACTGAGTACAAAGACCTCGGTGAGGTCTTTAGCAAAAGCTGGGCAGCAGTCCTTCCACCTCATCAACTATGGGACTGCTCCGCTGATCTCCTGCCCGGCACCACACCTTCCCATTGCAGGATGTATCCCCTGTCGCTCCTTGAGCAGAATGCTATGCAGGAGTATGTCAGTGAGGCGCTGGATTGAGGCATTATCCTGCCCTCTACTTCTCCCATATCTACCGAGTTCTTCTTTGTCAGGAAGGATAGGTGCTTGCGTCCCTGCATCGACTATCAGGGGCTGAATGCCATTACAGCTAAGTATCCCAGTCCCTTGCCTCTGATCACTGCTGCCTTAGACCATGGACATGCAGTCATGGTTTTCCACTAGACCTCCGGAGCATATATAACCTGATTAGGATCCCCAAAGAGAACAGGTGGAAGACCGCATTCAGTACCACTCTAGGCCACTATGAGTATTTGGTGATGCTGTTCAGGTTGTCTAACGCACTCTCGGTGTTCTAGGCATTTGTCAACCATGTTTTTGGGGACCTGGTCAACGACAGGGTGCTGGTATAAATACATGATATCCTGATCTATTCCAGAACCATGGAGCAGCACATGCAGTAGGTAAGGGCGGTGTTGAGACAATTATTACGAAACCGCCTTTATCTCAAGAGGGAAAAATGTTTGTTCCACCAGCCGGAGGTGTCGTTCCTTGGCTTCCTTCTAAATGAAGAGGGAGTGGCCATGGACCCCAAGAAGATTTGAGCACTCACCGAATGGCCTCAGCTGAGAACCATGAAGGCCCTACAATGGTTGGAGTTCTTTCTTCATTTGACTCAAGGTCCATGAGTTTGTTGATGGCTTGCCACGCCTCCCCACTTTCCCGGTGCCAGTTGTCCAATTCGGGCACATTCCTGGGTCTGTGGTTCCAGAGAAACAGAGCAGGCTGATAGCCTAAAACACAGTGGAAAGGTGAAATACCTGTGGACGAGAGGGTTTGGGCGTTATGAGCGTATTCGGCCAAGGGCAGGTAACGGGCCCATTGATGTTACTTGTGGGAGCAATAACTGTGGAGGAACTGGCCTATGTCTTCTTGCAGCCATTCCCCCTGTTCATTTGCCTGGGGGTGGTACCAGGAGGCTAACCAACACCTCAACTTGCTCCAGAAGGCCCTCCAGACCCACAAGATGAACTGGGCCAAGCGGTCTGAGACAATCCTCTCCAACAGGCTGTATAAGTGAAATACCTGCTGGAAGAGGGCCTGCGCCATTTCAGGGCCATGGGTAGACTGAGCAGGGGAGTCAGGTGACAGATCTTGGAGAACCTGTCGACCACAGTCAGGATCGTGGTCTTACTTTCAGAGGGGGAAAGGTCCACCAAGAAGTGCACCACCATGTGGGGACCAGGGTAAGGAGGCACAGGCACTCACTCCAGCTCAGCTACCCTGCAAGCTTGGGGTTCAGGACCCTGACTTGGGAACATGTGGTACACATATGTGGCCTTCACATATTATTGGACATCCCTCTGTGTGCAGGGCCACCAAAACCGCCTCTGGAGGAGAGACAGCGTCCGACAATGGCTCAGGTGCCCTGTGGTTGGAGAGTCATGAGTCCATTGTAAAAGTGAAGGATACATGCTTACTGGCACATATTCCTTTCCTTCAGGCTTGTCCGCCGGTCCAGGTTCAGCCGCTTGAGCAGCCTGGAGATCCTGAAAGAACCGCCAATGCACTGGGGCCATGATGCAGTTCTTGGGCAGGATAGGTTCTGGGGTCTCGGTTGGGGGTCACCCTCAAAAAGGTGCGAAAGTGCATCTGCCCTGGTGTTCTTGGATCCTAGCTGGTAGAAAACCGTGAACCGAAACCAAGTGAAAAACAAGGCCCACCAGGCTTGGTGATGGTTTAAGCGTCGGGCTGACTGAAGATATTCCACCACAGATGCGTCTACCTCTACAACGAAGGACAAGGTGGGGTCAGGATGCCTGAGAATGGGTGATTGTCAAGCTTTGGATATGTCATGCAAAGTCTTTATTCTTTTAAAAAAAAGGTTAATGCTTGGCAAAGTGGGGGCAGCTGACAGTGTAGTGGTGTCAAGCGGAACACAGGGAGCCGGGATGGCTGAACTCAAGTGCAGCATTGTTCGTCAAAAGTTGAGGGAAGAGGCAAGTTCTCAAAACCAGGGACAGGCGAAGGGTTGGTTGATCGGCGAACAGGACAGGGACGAGGATCCATGGACGTAGTCGGAGAACAAAGCAAGGAGTCAAAAAAAACTGGAGATCGTGAACAGAGCAAGAGTGCGTGTAGTAACACGAGAAAGGGCAGTTGTCCCGAACAAGATTCCACAGCGGTACAGGAGCTGAAGAGGGTCTTTATAAGGTGAGTAATGACTCATGAGTGAGTGCGGAGTCAGGTGTTGTTGCTTGTGCTGTGGGCGTGGACGTGATAAGTGGTTTAAGCTGCTGCCTTTAGATCTTAAGATTACTGGAATCTCATCTATTGCTATAATACTCTTGAGCAAGGCACTTACCCTAAATTGCTCCAATAAAAATTACCCAAAGACTTAACATTTATGATATATTTAACTTTGGCTTACTACAGTATGCTTTCACAGCAGACAGAAAGAATAATTTTCTCATTATTTCTTGTTCTGTGAACCTTTGTCTTTAAATATCTACTGGTATATGTAAATGTCCCTGCATTATTATTAAATAACCACTTAAACCCAAAAAAACCCAAAAAAATATTCTACTTGGCTTCAGTTAATGTTGAAAGCCTTTCCACACACTCAATAAAACAATAAAACAACACAATAAAATACACTCTCATGCAGTCTCTTTTTTAATATAATTTTAATGTTCTGATTATGACTTTAGACAATAACAAATGTAATAACTTTGTGTTAGTTAAATTAGTATTTTTGGCCGCAAAGACTGATCACATCAGACAGAGTAGGTATTTTATAAGATTTGCAATTTAAAGAAGTTTATGAATACATATTTTTAACAAATATGATTGCCTCAGGAATCTCCTGAAAACTAAATGAATGAGGTTGAATCCACCCCCTGAGCATCACTGGGACCTGGCTATTGTCAGCCACTGCTTTGTAGCCTTCCATGAAATCAATGTTCCATTTCTGCAAGTCCCCATCATTGCTTTTGATTGCTTGAGATCACCATATCCCGTGGGATCCCTTGCTTGATAGTGGCAAAGAAGAAAGGGAGGAGAAAAAAAGGTTGATGTTTAAATTGTGCGGCTTCTCTGAAAGCCATGACCTACATTTCATGACTTGTGTCCTTCAAAGTCACAGGTGGTGCTTCATGAGAGAATGTCCCTGTTTACCTCTCGTATAAATGTACTTCGGATGGCAGGGTTGCAAGTTTTTCGGAAGGAGTAGTCACACGCTTCTGCCAGGCCAAGATAGGATCCTCGAGGCAGGGAGGTTAAAGAGACAGGCAGAGCCAGTTGTGTGGTTTCATGAGTTTGTGCCGAGCGAATGATGAAGGAGGCTGCAGGGAATATGGAACAGCTCACCTGTCCTCTTCAGGAGCACCGTGACCCCACTGTGCCATCAATCTCTCCCCTCGTCGCCCTTAGCTTGCAGAATTCATTAGCAGTGCAAGAAGGGTCAGTGTCTTTACTGCAGGGAAAGTCATCACTGTTTGACTTTAGATGGAGTAGCAGAAAGAGTTTTCTTTTTTACAGTGCAGATGCATTAAAAAGCAAAGGTAACCTGAGACATTTTCCTTTACTGGAGTATCCCTGGTGAACTCATTTCACATCAATTGAATTTCTTGACAGGTGAGCAAAGGTATGTCATTTGCAGGTGTATCTGTCTAATTGCAGATTTATTTCTAATAAGTTTAATTTCAAGCAATGGAATTAACCCAGAGCTGGAAAGGTAGTGATTAAATGAGATCTGTCCTTTTTCTACTTTAGCTAACATAATTGTAATAGTGCTTGGTTAAAGCAAACACTGCAGTGTGTATCTATTCTGTACTGTTCCATCTTAATTATCAGTTAATTAAGATGGAACAGTACAAAATTACAATTAACACTATCTACAGTATGTGGAGAGCATCATCTGAAAAGTATTATCTTTGTCATAGTATCATCAAGACATTCAGCCATTTCAGTTGTCAGTTGAAAAGATGTTCATGATAGCATGACAAATCAAACTGGTTCCTTATTTATCCTGGGCTGCTTGATAGGTGCAGAGTTGAAGTCCAGCTCAGGATGTATGGAGTTTGTATGCTTCTCCCTATGTTTGGACCCTGCAAACATACATGGAAGAAAGCACTGGCAAAACACTTCCATTCGTTCCTTGCCTCAGAAAACATGTGACTGGTTGCTTTGAGCCAGAATCATCTCTATGGCACTTCCATCCATCCATTTCTGAGATTGCACATTTTTCAATCACGTCTCCTAAGCCAAATGAGATGTTTTGTTTTATATTCCTTTATTCCTCTTTATTGATTTCTAGAAGCAAAATAAACAGTTATGTGACTGTCTCTCTTAAAATGTTCATGAATGTATAAATAAATGCCAAAGTTTTTCACTCTTAACAGGAATTGCTGTGGATAAAAGGGGTCTCATATACTTTGTTGATGGTACCATGATTAAGAAGATTGATGAGAAAGGGGTGATAAAAACCATCATTGGATCTAACAGCCTGATGTCGACCCAGCCCCTGAGTTGCGATGCCCCCATGGATATTGCCCAAGTGAGTTTCTCTTTTCATCCTCTTTTACCTGAACTACTCCTAATCTAAAAAAATAGCTTTTACATTTATATATTCTGTACCCAATTCATGACCACAAGTACATACAGTACTCTGCAAAAGTTTTAGTCACTTGGAGAAAAAAGCTGTAAAGTGAGATTGGCTGGATCCCACTCTCTGGCAGGTCTGGGGTTCAGGTCCTGCTTGGGGTGCCTTGTGGTAGACTGGCGTCCTGTCCTGGGTGTGTCCCCTCCCTCTCCAGCCTTGCTGGGTTAGGCTCTGGTTCACTGTGACCCTGCTTGGAATAAGTGGTTTCAGACAGTGTGTGTGTGTGTGTGTGTGTACTTTCTTTCTTTGATGACATACAAAACCCTTACTGTAATACTGTGACTTTTTGCAAAAGGAATGCTTGGAAATCTAAAATATACTCTTTCCCATTGACACTAATGTAGAAGACATTAAATAACCACACACACACACACACACACACACACACACACACACACACACACACACACACACACACACACTGTCTGAAGCCGCTTGTCCCAAGTGGGGGCGCAGCAAACCAGAGCCTGACCTGGCAACACAGGGTGCAAGGTTGGAGAGGGAGGAGACACATCCAGGATGGGATGCCAGTCCATCGCAGGGCATCCCAAGCAGGACTCAAACCCCAGACTGACCAGTGAGCAGGACCCAGTCAAACCCACTGTGCCCCCCTTGACATTAAACAACCATCTAAAACAAATATTTCTGTGAAACATCTAAGTGCCTAACTTTTGCACATTACTGTACATGGACTATCCGATTAAAGCCCACTCCAGGTGTTGACATTTATTTCTGAATGTTGAGTAGCTGATGACATACAGTGCAAACTTTACATATTGGTTTATACTCTATTTCTAGGTACTTTGAATAAAATTACTAATGTAAATACAAGGGGTTGGTGGTGCAGTGGGTTTGACTGGGTCCTGTTCTCTGGTGGGTCTGGGGTTCAAGTCCTGCTTGGGGTGCCTTGTGACAGACTGGCATGCCGTCCTGGGTGTGACCCCTCCCCCTCCAGCTTTACGCCCTGTATTGCCAGGTTAGGCTTTGACTTGCTGCAGGCCTGTATGGGACAAGCGGTTTCAGACAGTGTGTAATGTAAATAGTTTGATATTTTTTTTTTTTTTATTAAATAAATTGTTCTGCATCTTATTGGGGAGTGTATTGAGTATTAGCTGTCAATAAATACAAAGTTACATTGCAGTATTTTTTTCAAACTTCAGTTTTACTAGTTATTGCTAATTTGCATCAGTTTACATCATCATGATTCTTTTTAAAAATTGTTCATTTCAATTGTGCTGACCCTCTCCGTGCATATATTTTTTTTTTTTTGGACTGTTTGCCACTTCCTGCAGAATTTTCCCAGTTACTCCCACAGTTCCCCCAGGGAAGTCCTGTTCCCATAACAGGACCCGGGAAGTCACAGAGGAGTCTTGATGGGAAGCTCGTTGCTCTGAATCTGTGCTCCTGCTCAAACACAGGATGGACAGCATAGAAGCTTTGCTAAGCATAGGTGGAAATTTGGAAAGTGCTGAGGCTGGATAACCTTGAGAAGCAATGTCCTACAGCTACACTCCACTCTGTAAATGGAGCACATTGACCCACATTGAAATTTGCTTCATTGCTGTACATGAGGGTGAAAAATTAAGTGGTGGTCAACCATGAAGGCTTATCATATAAGCACTTAGATTCTTTTTGTCCTCTGATCTCACGCTAATGTTAAAATATGCTTTATACTGCAGCACCCCAAAAAAAAAAAAATATCCACCCCCTTCCACTTTTTCATGTCTTTTTTTTTGTTTTACAACACTGAATTACAGTTAGGTTTTTTGACACAGATCAATAGAAAAAAGTTCTTTAATGTCAGAGTGAAAACTAATTTCTACAAATGAAGTTTGAATTAATAGCATATACAAAACAGAAATAACTACAAAATAATTGATTGTATAAGTATTGTAGCATCCCCCATGGAGCTACTAAAAACTGGCTCAGGAGTCAGGGTAAAAGGAACATGCTCTTTATATACAGGGGACATGTCTTTTGGCAGCAGTCTTAACAAAGACACTTCAGACAGTACAAGTAATCCCGGACTCCGGAGAAACCCCGTGAGTCACTCGGAGCCCCCCTACCGTGCCCAACAGTTAAGGGGCCACCCCAGAATTCCCCTCATGACGCACCGAGCATAAACAGAACAACAACCAATCAGAACAACACATAACTATGTACTGACATGAACACTAATAACAACTATTTACATGGAGCTACTCCAGCTCCCCTCAGCGCCTTTACAGTATTTACGCCCATTAATATGACACACCTAAACGACATGAGATACAAAAATTATTTTTGAAACCATTTAATAAGTTGACTGGTGATCACATGCATGCAAGTTATTTGTGTAATTTTACAATAAATACATCTTTATGTGGAAAGTCGCAAACTTAATTTGCCAAACAAAAATCATGAAGACAAAGGAAGTCTGGTCAGATTCATGACACAATTCTTGAAATGTGTTTTCACTTTGACATTAAAGAGTATTTTTCAAAAAAACATAACGTATTGTAATTCAATGGTACTGTACTTGGTTTTTTTCTGCGCTGAAACTTGGCAACTATAAAACGTTTTTTTGTAAAACAGGACCTTAGTGTTTGCCAGTTGAAAACACTGTAAAGTACTGCATGTGGAAGGCAGCATCAATGTAAGAGCTTGGAGGTACACAGTACTCTACATTATGTGTATTTCCCAATTCTTCCCTCTTGTGCTGAGGAAAGCAGTTGGGTTTATATTGCCCAGACTGCACTGCTCTGCTTTCCTCAGAGACAAACTGTCAGCAGAGAGCACTGGAGACAGAGCAAAACCAGACTCTGATCACAGGCCCCACTGATGTACTATCCAGCCAAAAGCTAAAAAACTGACGCAGTGGGTGCCAGAGACATTCCCTGATGTGTTAAATTCCTCTAATGCTTATCCTATCACTAGCAGCTTTTTACTTATTACAGATGCAGCTCTGCTACGTTGTCTCCTTCTGCATTGTGCCAGAATCCCTACACATATTTTACAACGTTAGAAGAGTAGTATGTGAGATGTGAAAGCCCCACTGAGAAGGAATGTACGAATGGCAGCGGTTTAGGCATTTCATCTCATTGTGCCTGTTTAGTTTCCATTAGATGGTTTCTGAAATGTGGTATGATATATGCATCCTCTATATATTTTTCCCACATGCAGCATTTTGACCTCTGTTAGAAAGAAAGAGCTACAAAGTAACTGCTTTTTGAAATTTATTATCTACTTTTCTTAATTTTGCTGGCATGTTTTTCAGAAGCAGCTTCTAATGATTTACCTGTTTATACAACTGAATAGTTTTTACTGGAGCAATTTTTGAGTGAATACCTTGCTCATGGGTGCTACAGTAGCAAGTGGGATTCAAACCTGGGTCTTTCAATGCTAAAGGCAGCAGCGCTAACCACTCTACTAATTTGTCATACTACTTTCTAAGACAGTGGCATTAGCTTTTTTTCTCATCGGAGTATTTTCCATGAAGTGCAAGAGAAATTCATTGACAATTTTACATTTACCCAATCCTTATCGCCAAAGCGGCTTACAATGTTAATCTACTTATAACTATTTCCCCATTTATATAGCTGGGTGATTTCAGTGGAGCAAGGGTAAGTACCTGGCTTAAGGGTATTACAGCTGGAAGTGAGGCTCAAACCTGCAACCTTTGGGCCCAAAAAGCACTAGTTTTAACCACTACGCTACCAACTTGTTTCCCTGGAGAAGTGGCATATAGTATTTCCCGCCACGGCCCTTAGTCCCTGCTCCACTCAGTGTGAATGCAAAGGACATGTGCAGGAGGAGGAGAGGCCATTTCACAAGATGCTTCAGATTATGCCCTGTCAAAACAGTAATACATTATTAAGCTCCAACTGGGGGAAGGGGGTGGATGATGGTAAGGGACAACCAGGACCTCTTTTACATGCTATGTCAGAAGGCCTCATCTTGAGGGAGAACCTTGTGAATGCCCAGCAATGGAATCTCAGTCCAAATCAAAGGTTATGTGTTATGTATTACAGGGTTGGTGAATTTTGTTGTATCACCTTTTAAAGAGAAATTATCTGCTGGTGGGGGGACAAATCATGAAGTAATTATATCTAGTAAAGTCAGATAATGTTGACCTTTATTCATTCAGCTGATGCTTTTCTCCAATATTAAACTGTATACAATTATTTACCCATTTTTGTAGCCGGGTCATTTTTGCTGTGTTAATTTAGAGTAAACACCTTGATCATCCAGAGTAGGGATTCAAAAACCTGGGTCCTTTGAGTTCAAAGGTAGCAGCTTTCACTATTGCACCACCTGGCTGCCCAGGGTTGTTAAGGTTATAGTTGATCCAGCAAGTAGCTTTCATTAGCCTAATTCCGCCGTCAAAACCCCAAGCCCTGTAGATATACTAGGGCATGACTTGACAACCTTCATCTAAACTCAGAGCAGGGATTTTTCCTTCTAAAGTAGAAGTTTTGCCACAAGGTCCAGCAATGCCAAAAAATGAGCCCAGGCTAACATTTTTGTACCAAGAAACCAAGGAAGCTCTTCTCTTCCATCCACATTTTCTGGGCCATCTGTCCAGCGTTGTACATCTGATTGAAGCTGACAGCTCTGAAATAAAGTGCAAGAAGAAGCCTCTTTGTGTATAAAAGTTTGATAAGCAGCCCACAGTATCGCTGCCGTAAAAGAAATCAGAGCCGTTAGAATGGCCTGTGAATAATGAATGATCGTGGGTGCAATGTACATTTCAATTTTTTAGGCCTCTGCCAGGGGATCTGCTCATGCAATAATACTTCTACTTCTAACAGTGCTCTAGTACAGGCTGGAGATTCCATAAGATGTATGTATGAGTCTTTAAAGCCTTTCTCAAACCAAAGAATTAGATTTGACCATTGGGAGGCTCCTTTTTTACACATAACCAGCACTTTCTGAAGGTTTTATTCTTCATATTTATTTATTGGGATGAATTATTGAGAATATGGTATTTTAGAGATACCACTTGGCTGTTCTTGGGAACAAGTGTTCTTTTTAAAGAATTTCACTGAGTTTGGCACTAGGTTATATATAGTACACATAAAATGCCTTTCATCTGATTGAGAGGCAGAACATAGTAGTTTTAATAGGTGCGCTGGGCCACATGAGTTGTTTAACTTAAAAACAAACACATGGCAGGCCACATAGACTATTTATTTACTAGTAGCACACATAGTCTTCAGAGCATTATTTGCATTATTTAAGGTTGAATTTATGCAGGTTGATTAATAGTTTTGTACAGCATCCTTTGCAAAAGGTTTTAGCACAGGACTTCACGAAAAATGCTGAAAGCAAAGACAGATATGTAACAAATAGCATAGATAATAACAATAATGATACACAGTGCACTGGTATAACAGCTCTATCTTAACCATTGCAGTGACACCTGGTCACCAGTCCTACAGCTTTGTGACTAAACCAAGTATAGATAAAGGCTGTAGCTAAAACTCAGCATCCTCCGAAAGCTTCATGGCTTGTACATAATAGTATTAAAGTGACACTATACAGTTGCTCATTCTACTAATTGTTACTATTGAAAGTTACTTACATGAATATGATAAATTTTTAATAATAAAGCACAAAAAATGTGGTAATATAAGTAAAATATTTGTTACGGTACAGTTGGATAAAAAAAATTCTCCTGAGTATAGAGGTAAGAATGCCTATAATAACTCATAAAATAAATTTGAATCATTTTTGAATTGAAACTATATAAATTATTAATAAATTCTAGAAAAATTGTATATAATAAATATAAAAAACCATGAGAACAATGATTCCCTTATGAAAGTACCTAGTACTGGACTCCGTTATGAAAGTAACCAGTACTGTTCAGCTTGTGGTGACAAATTTAATTTCATACTACTGAAGTTAAATAATAAGCTATTACCATAGTGAAGGTTTTTTCCTTTATTTTGTGGGAAAACAGCAAGGAAAAAATATCTTCATCTGTTATGCAGGTCCGCCTGGAGTGGCCCACAGATCTGGCTGTGAACCCTATGGACAACTCCTTGTACATCCTGGACAACAACATTGTGATTAAGGTGTCTGAGAGTGAGCAGGTGCGCATCGTTGCCGGGCGCCCAATCCATTGCCAGGTCCCCGGGACAGACCACTACCTACTGAGCAAAGCCGCCGCCCACTGCACTCTTGAGGCCGCCAAGGCCATCGCTGTGTCCCATCAGGGTATCCTCTACATTGCTGAGACTGATGAGAGGAAGGTCAACCGCATCCAGCAGGTCACTACCAATGGCGAGATGTCCGTCATTGCCGGGGCACCCACTGAGTGTGACTGCAAGATTGACCCGAACTGCGACTGCTTCTCAGGTGACTGCATTTTCATATGACTGCCAACAAATATTAATACTTTTTATCCCAGATGTTCCAGGTTTAATTTTTTGAGCAATAGAATTGAACATTAACCTTTTTCAAGTAATATTTATAATATTACTTGAAAATATAATATTTAGAAGTATTCAAGTAATATTTGACCAATTTACAAATTTAATTTCTCACAAATACTGTTTCTTTCACCTGGTTGCCATAAGGCTTCATGACATCTTCCATACCAGGCATCTGAAGATGTAAAATTTATGATCACCAGTTTCATAGAATTTTACATGTTTTATTCACATTTTGTATGTATTCAAACACTCATTTTCTAGGAATGAATGAGGGCTATACACCATAAACTCCAAAAAGAAGTGTAGATCTTCAGACAATGAGTAGTAATAAATTGGTTATAAGGTGTAACCCATTATTGGGTAACCATCTATGTTTTATAATTTCTTTATAAACAGGTATAATAGGGCACCCAGTTTTGGACAGGAATAAGAGCAATAGAAAGCTGTATAGATCACAATATAAGGGTTATCACTAGATTAAAGTAATATTTAATAAAGAAATATTTTCATTGACAAAACTGTCTCATATGTTCTTTTCAAGATTTCAACAAAGGGATGTAAGCTGCACATGAAAGCTATGTTCTGAAAATAACCTTGGCATCAACCTTTGAATGGAAATGAATGGACATTTTAATCCAGTAAAATTTACTCTGCTTTCAGAATTACATTCCAAAGTCATTATACTGAACAATCGATAAATAAACACTGGCAGTGGCCTTATTGGGTGAAATCGGTAAAGCAGAGTCACTTATCCCTTTTTCCGTTGTCCTTCCCATCATCCAACAGGTACTGGTGCTCTACTGAGTACGGTATTGTATCAAGTGTGCTCAACAGTAAACAACCAGTGTAATGCTGCCAATGCAGCAAACACTTGAAAAGGATTACCAGAGCATGACATGCAATGGATATTGACAGATGTGTTATTTTCAGAGGAAAAAGCTCTGAAACAAATACACTTGAGTGAAGAGAGTATCTGCAGAACCACCTAGAGGGAGACAAGACTGACAATATTCTCTGACTTGTATTCATGTTTCTCCAGAAACCATGTCTTACACAGTATCTTTCATTAGTGCGCTTTTTTCCAATATGCTAAACATTGTTTTACATTTTTCACCACACTGGAATGGAACACATTGATATATGCAGTTAATATTACACACTTCTGACTAATTCCCTCTGTTACTGAGGTTGTAAAAGTAGTACAACTTCACAGTGAAGTGCAGAATTTAAATGCATTAAAATACAGAAAGATTTATTACGATATTGATAATATCAACATTGTGGTATATTATTTAGCACTATAAGTAAACCCAGGGATGTACGGTTATTGATGTTTTGAATATTTGGAAACAGCATTTTAAAACACTTGCAGATAACCTCTGTTAAGAAGTGAAGCCCAGTTGCCCACAGGGAGGGCCTATTGTTGATGTTCTAAGGGCCACTTTGGCATTCGATTGCCACCATAGGTTGCCATGGTGATTACCTTACTTTCACTCAATGGATTCAAATTATTAATGCGGTCCTGTTATATTTTTGACTGCAAATGGACAAACCCTTTTCAAGTCTATATTTTTTCCAAGTGTCTGCATTGACTCAGTGGCACTTTATGATGACCTAATATATAAATATGTACAAATTAAATTAAGTACCTGTATTAATTAGGTACTTAATTTGGTATTTAACTTAGATGAGGCAAAAATACATCTTTCCTTATTTATGTTATTTATGTGCATATTAGATAATATAATGCATTGTATCCCCGTAACTGTAACAGAGGACTTTCTTCCTTGACTGAAGTTTGGGGTGAAATTCAAGTTATCATTGCAGCCGTACAGTTATATTTTTGACAGCAAAGCATAGTTCTTGCTTGTTGCACTGAGCATGACTTGTGGATTGCGATATGATTCTATCAGTGCCTACTTCTTACTGTAAAATGTATCACATTTTTTGATTGAAAAATGGTGAAGAAATGGTTCACATATGCCACAAACCAATGGGGTGGAACAGTTACTCTTTCTGTGGCCACACTTTGCATATTTCCCATCATGTCATGCTGTTAACAGATGATTACTCTCTTCAGATACTTTCATCTTTCATTTCCTTCTCTCCACAAGCACACTGTGTGTTCCACAGCACATTGCAGCTGCCGCATCGTCGTCTCTCCCATCGACCCATAAACCTCTGCTCTGCTGGCAGCACACGGTCATCAAAATGGCGTGCCACCTTGGAATGGAAAGCATCAAAAGATCTAATTCTAGCTAGCAGATCCCAGAGATCCCAATAAGTGAAACATGTTTTGGTCAAATTCTGGCCAATTAGGTATTGGAGAGAAGAGAGAGGGGTTTGTGTGCCTGAGTCGAGGTTTAGAAGATTGTCCTGTTTATTTACCATCCCTCTGTGTTCCTTTTCCCATAAATAAACGTATGACCCTATCGTAAGTCAACTTTGTCATAAGTCAAAAATCCCTTTACAGCTCATGAACCATAGGAATATAAGCAATTAAAGTACTTTTTTTTTTATGCAGGTGATGGAGGGTATGCCCGGGATGCCAAGCTGAAAGCACCATCTTCCTTGGCTGTGTCTCCTGATGGCACACTTTACATTGCTGACCTGGGCAACATTCGCATCCGTGCGGTGACCCCTAACCGACCCCACCTCAGCACCACCAACACATATGAGATAGCTTCTGCTGCAGACCAGGAACTTTACATCTTTAATGCCAATGGCACACACCTCCATACCAAGAACCTCATCACCGGCGATTACATGTACAACTTCACCTACTCTGCTGATGGCTACCTGAATATGGTCACGGGCAGGAACGGGAATGCATTGCATGTGCGACGAGATGCCAACGGTGTGCCGCTGTGGCTGGTGATGCCTGGGGGGCAGGTCTACTGGCTCACTATCAGCAGCAACGGTGCCCTCAAAAGGGTTTCTGCCCAGGGTCATGACCTCGCACAGGTTACATACCATGGCAACTTGGGTCTCCTAGCAACCAAGAGCAACGAGAATGGTTGGACTATGGTCTATGAGTAAGAATCGTCACACTTCATTGCTTTAATATCATCTTATTCACTGCAGCTGAAGAAGGCAGATGAGAGTCAAGTTTAGGCAATAATTATATTGAAATTATTAAAAATATGTGTTTTTTTTTCTTTAAAACAGTGCATGGACCGTTAGAAAATCAAGTTTGCCATTAAGGCTTATTGCCTCTGAGGCTTAGAATTCTTTATTTCACCCTCAGGAATGATTTTGGGGACTAAGAACCTTGAGTGAATAAAGTGAAGAATTATCCTTTACCATCCAAAGTGGATTCATAACATTTTAAGTGTAAGAATGTAAAGGAATTCAAGAGAGCTTTGGCTATATTTTTTCTTCTAATACCAGACTTGTTCACTGTTTATGCAAGTTTTTAAATGCCAGAAGCAGCTTTTGTAATTTTTAGGTTTTTTTTTCTGATATCAATTTAGAAGTAAAAATACATTTGAATCAACTACAAACCTCAAATAGTATCTTCGGTACGTTTGACACAGATCTCCTCTCATGCTGCTTTGCATTTTTCAAAATTTTCATCAATCTAAATTTTTTAAATATTACCTGAGTGCCACCATGTGGCTTGCAGGGGAAAAGACTGAAACCCTCCAGAAGCACTGAGAGCCGGTGTTCAGTAAGACTCCAGGCAGGGAAAGACGAAACTCCTTTCAGCTGGGAATCCTCTGCCTGATCTTTTAACTTACAAAATATCTACTTCAAATTCTTGATTTGAAGTTTTATTGTTTTATGCACGAATTTGATTAGTTTAATTTATCAGGAAAACATCTGTGTAGATTTAATCAGAAAGATAAATGAAAACAAGTACACAAACGTAGCACTTATTTTTTACTAATAAAATTTATTAACATTTTCCATGACCCGTGGGGATTTCAAAATGCATTTAAATCAGAATTCTCCTGCAGTTCCTATAGGGACCAAATTACCACAGTCTTATATCTAGTAATTATAGAGGCGGTCAGTTGTTGTCCTCATTATCTAACCTAATCTTACATAGTGAAAGAGTTTTAAAAATATGATGTGTCAAAAAAGAAGTATTTCATTTCACTAATCACAAAGTAAAGCAACAGTGATTTAATTTGAGCTAATTATCTTATATAAACACATGTATAGCGCACCATAACATGAAGTGATCATCAACAATGGATAATGCTGCCACAGATCAGTGGTTCTGATAACCCCTGATAAAAGATGACAATAAAGGAATATTGCAATGAGACAAGATCTGTATAAATAGGGACAATTACTTAATCAACATAGATGACTGGGAATAAGCAGAATAATAACAGTCCAACATGTCATTATGACATGTCATGTCTGACACGTTAGCTGACCTCTGTGAACCTAAAAATTCTTTGGGAAAAGTGGTGACCCTTGTTTCTGCATGACATTCAGGAGGCAAAAACAATCCATAAAATTTTCTGGTTTTGTTTTGCTTCTTTTGGGCAGGTATAACACAGAGGGCCATCTCACCAATGTCACTTATCCTACAGGAGAAATTATGAGTTTCTATGGTAACATGGAAAGGTCTGTAAAAGTGGAAGTGGCTGAATCAGCCAATGAAAAGTTCACCACTGTCACCAACTTCTCAACCACTGGCACCACTTACGTGCTGCGACAAGGTCAGAGTCCCTGATTTTATTCCATAAAATTCATGATGTGTTTATTAGCCAGTAGAACCAAAAAGTTATCGAAAGAATGTATTCAGACAGGAAGTTAGGCCATGTATGGTTTCATGTCTTTAAATATGTCAGATATGTCATTTTTTTCTTTATTGTAGTTCATAAACTAATGAACAGCTAACATCAGATATTTTAAAACTTTTGTAAAACTGTTAAACTGTAAAACTATTATAAAGTTAAGGTAATTTATCCTATTTCTCCAAAACCAACATTTCTGCAGAACTTTATCATGTTGTAAGATGGTGGTATCAGTGGTTAGATATCATCAGCAGTTTTAGTGGGCCCAGCAAAAAAGTCATCATGAGTATCATCATGATTGCAAAAAAGAAAATGTATTTCTCAGATCACTGGTGTCAATGTCCTATCCTTAAAAACTAAACTGGTTCTCAGACCAGTGTTACCATGGTTTACTTTGCAGTGTTGCAATTGTTTTGTTGAAAACCACTCACGTAGGACAAGAAACAGTGGTAGCACCAGATATATTACAGCTGCAGGTGAAAGACCTATTGCAGACGTTGAAAAGAACAAATGAAATGAAAGACAAATGAAATACACATACATGCATACACACACACACACACACACACACACACACACTGCCTGAACCACTTGTCCCATACGAGGTCGCGGGGAGCTGGAGCCTAACCTGACAACACAGGGCGAGAGGCTGGAGGGGGTGGGGACATACCCAGGACGGGACGCCAGTCCGTCGCAAGGCATCTCAAACCCCAGACCCACCGGAGAGCAGGACCCGGCCCAACCCACTGCGCCACCGCGCCCCCCCCCCCCCCCACACAAATTAAATGAAAAATAATAATTTTAAAATAAAATAACTAAATAAATACACAAATAATTTTCAGAAACAAATTAATAAATAAATAATTTCCAGAAATTTGTATAGTAAGCAAAAAAGTGAATGTTCTGGTGGTGCTGAAAAGAAAAAGCAGATCACAGAAGACTTAGAAAAAGCAAAAATATATCAAAGTGAAATATTATAATTGGGGGCGTGGTGGCGCAGTGGGTTGGACCGCAGTCCTGCTGTCCGGTGGGTCTGGGGTTCGAGTCCCGCTTGGGGTGCCTTGCGGCGGACTGGCGTCCTGTCCTGGGTGTGTCCCCTCCCCCTCCGGCCTTACGCCCTGTGTTGCCGGGTAGGCTCCGCTTCCCCGCAACCCCATATGGGACAAGCGGTTCAGAAAATGTGTGTGTGTGTTGTATATCAAGTCACGTAGGCTTCCGCGGCCATTGTCATTAGACTGGAATTTAGCGTCTTCCGGAATAGACTGCATCGTCATAGAAACTAATCCCAATGTTTCGTTTCCTGTGTTGGAAACATCCTCAGGGTTCTGCATTGTCATTCTGCATCTCTCACCAATCTGCTTCTGTACTTGGAGACTGATGCCAGTACCCATAGAGATAGAAAAGCGTCCAAACAACTTCAACAAAGAAGATGGTTTCAAGTTATCACAAACATGGACTCCACTAATTTCATCTATCTCTACCAGATACGCTATGGACCAATCATCAAACAAACCCAAAGTTGAACAGCCAATAGATGAACAGCTCCCAGCTGGTACAGCCCTTCAAGGGAGTCTACATGTTGACAATAGGACCCCTTACTACCTATGACCCCGCCCACCGGCAGATACACGATCCAATTGTACCCCCGCTAACTACAGCCCTCCCACTGACTACTAGAAATACCGGAACTCCTCAATCAACCTACCAGACTACATCAATGATCTGTGAAGACAATGTCTAATGGTTCACAATGCAGAACCCTGAAGATGTTTCCAACATAGGCAACGAAACGTTGGGATTAGTTTCTACGACGACACAGCCTACTCTGGAAGACGCTAAATTCCAGTCCAGAAATTTGGTTTACAGGGATAGGCAGTGACATTTTTATTGATCCGACATGAAAAGGTTCTTTGTATTATTCTTCATAAGCACACAAATATCCAAATGCATTTCAAATTATTTAAACTGAAATTTCACTCGAGTTTGTTTCAGAAGTAAAATTCAGTTTTATACACACTATTATGTTTATTGTGCAGAAAATGGCATATTTACATTCCGTTCATTAATTTAGCTGACACTTTTCTCCAAAGCACCTTATAATAATAAGATAACTGGAATTATTTACCCTTATGTAAATACCTTGGCCAGGTGCATTACAGCACTATGTGAAAGTTGCACCTGCAACCTTCAGAAGTGAAGGCAACACCTCTAATCACTACACTATCAGCCGTCCCATATTTGATATTTGACCCATATACAGCTTTTTTCTAGGACTGCAGATAACTGATTACAAACTATGTTTTGTTGTGGTGGCAAAAAATTTTTTCCTATAAGAAGGAAAGCAGGTAATGTCAAGATGGTTTTGGTAAAAATGTATTTCGTCATCTCCTTTGATAGATAAGCAGCAGAAAGCAGCAAACAGTGGAAACACAGACAATTTTTTTCTTTTCAGTCTCAGATACTTACGTGATGCAGCATTGGTGCTGGAGACAGTTAGGCTGTACGTAAACAGGAAGTAAAGAGGAGCTGCCTTCACACAATGGTATAAATGTGGTAGATAAGGGAAGAAAATAGGATTTATCTAAGAACAAGAGAAAGGTGTCATACGGATCTTGTCTGCGATGCTCTTTTTCGACAGATCACACGCAGAGCATGTACCGAGTTAGTCCCGACGGCTCGCTCCACGCCGCCTTCGCCAGCGGAATGGAGGTGACACTCAGTGCAGAGCTGCATGTGTTAGCAGGTGTGATCAACCCCACGGTTGGCAAGTGTAATATCACGCTTCCCGGGGAGCACAACCCCAGCCTCATTGAGTGGAGACAGAGGCGAGAGCAGGCCAAGGGAAACCACATGGCCTTCGAGCGCCGGCTACGGGTATGCATTTCCACAGCGCCGCTGGCAACCCCCTAAACCACAAGCACCTAGACTGCAAACCTGTTGCTGCACTGTTGCTGCCTGGGATTATACTGCTGGGTGTACTTTGTCCCGCTGGCAGTGTGTTTATTAGAACATTATTTCCCCAGGATGAGGAACATAGGCAGCTAATGATGAAACCAAAATAAACCAGGCAATAAGAATGTGGGGTTTGGTATTGTTCACTTTTCATAACAAAATTTCCATTCTGATATAAATTATGTTCATGGCAGAGCTGCATGTGACACATTGGCATGGGAGAAACAAATGTCAACAACATTCTACTGATTTTTGTAGCCAAGATCCCAATGTGTATGCAAATTAAATGAAAACTATGTACAGTATGTAAGTAGGTAAAATAAGAAGAAATTCATTTAACTATATGCACGGGCCTTTTTGTAATCTGCTCTCAAAGCTTTTTTTAATTTCAAGCAGTTGTAACGTTCACCAAAAAAAAATAAGGTATGTGCTGTTTAATGGTTGCATTGCTTGTGTTATCAGTGTTCTCACAATTACTGTGCTATCCTAATGCTTTTATTGTGTCACTGATCTTGTGTTATTGTGTTCATCATCAGGCTCATAACAGAAATCTGCTGTCCATAGACTTTGACCAGGCTACACGAGTGGGCAAGATCTATGATGACCATCGCAAATTTACTCTCAGAATCCTCTATGACTCGATGGGCCGTCCCATCATATGGTCGCCCAGTAGCAAATACAATGAGGTCAATGTCACTTACTCATCGGCAGGCCTGGTGACCACCATTCAGCGGGGAAACTGGTCAGAGAAGCTTGAATATGACAATAGCAAGGTTGTCTCCAGAACCTGGGCAAATGGGCACACATGGAGCTACTCATTTCTCGAGAAGGTAATACAAGTTATACTCTCTCCCACCATACGTGGCCAGGCCTCAAAAAAAGTTAAAAAGTACTCTGGCTCCTCAATTTACGGATGTGACTAGGACCAGAATTCTGTTTGCAACATGTTATGTTTATAATTGCAAAGTCACTTTTACCACTAATTGACAATACGTAGAAATTTAATAATACAGATGTCTCAATTTATTTCGGTGCTTAGGCTGTGTAAGAAACATTTATTAGTAGCTTCAGTTGTATTTGTTTGTTTTCTATTTTTCCTCTCAAATAGGGGCGTTTTCTGCCAAACAGTATAAATAAGGAAGCGGCCTTTTTAAAACAACCGAAAGAAACCACACAAGGCATCAAACCAACCGAAACCCCCAAAATACAAACATTGTACATAGGAAAAATACATTAGTGTATTTTTTTTACATGTTTTTGTAATCTCTAAGAGCTAAATTATAATAATAGCAGGTATTTACTTTCACATTCAGCTGAAAATTTTTTTAAATTTCCTCATAATGAAAATTTTCAATGGAAACTTATAGCAAATTTTCGTCTGTTACTTGGACATTTTTTGAGATTTGCATTTGTAGTTAGAAGGGCCTTAGTCTATTTTAGTAACCTTAAAGACTATTTTAATAACCTTAAAATAATCACAACAATCGTTTACTTTGAACCGGGATTAAAAAGCTAGGCTCCTGTGGGTGACAGACATGTACACATCATTTTCACTGTTAGTGTTGGGAAACTTTCAATGTCTTGAGTCAGTCATGCATGTTCCATTTTCCACTTAGCATACAAATGCATGACTAATTAAACATTTTTGACTGTTACAAAATTCACTCACTATTCTCTCTCATTCTAAAGTCCTTAACGTTTTGCTGTTTACCTGCTTGTGTTTGGTTTCTCACAAAAAACTGTGTAATTTTCATTCATCATGAGCTCACCTTTTCTTGAGTTCTTTCTCTACTTGTTGATTGATTTGACCAAATGCAATTACAATGTTGAGAGGTGTTTTTGGTGATTTGTTGTTCATAGACATTTACATGAAGGTGCCTCGATGCAGGTAGTCTCTGACTCAATTCAACAGGGATATTGACCACTTTTTATCCACATGGCTGCAGTCCGTCGTTCTGCTTCTGCACAGCCAGCGGAGGTACATCTTCGAGTACGACCAGACAGATCGTCTCCTGTCAGTCACCATGCCAAGCATGGTGCGCCACAGGCTGCAATCCATGCTGTCCGTGGGCTACTACAGAAACATCTACAGCCCCCCAGACAGCAGCAGTGCATCTGTGATCCAGGATTACGCTCACAACGGACGTCTACTCCAGACCCTATATGTGGGTACGGGCCGTCGTATACTCTACAGGTATACAAAGCAGTCTCGCCTGTCGGAGATCTTATATGACACCACCCTGGTGACCTTCACTTACGATGAGTCATCTGGTGTGGTCAAGACCATCCACCTCATGCACGAGGGCTTCATCTGCACTATCAGATACAGGCAAACAGGTATGCAGCGTGCTCTGTGTGCTTCCTTTATTTCACTTTGTACTCACTGACTGAAAGTGTTGCTTAAGATAGGAAACTGAAACTGTCAAATGACGTATTAGTAATGCAGTTATCACTGATTTAATAGGTGATTAAAAGAAAAACTTTTTATTGTAGAAAATTCTAAATCCATCTTGCGATTTACCTAAGTTTGTTTAGCCTTGCAGAAGTTCTCCAGAAGTACATTGCCTAAAACCCCACACTGAAAAGAGTTGCCATGACTCATGTATTTGTGGTGCCTTTTAGAGCAGTCCAACCTTTTCTGGTTGTGTCATCTTGGTTAGAGGTACTGGTCTCAGACCCCTTTACCAGTTTACACAGAAAGACTGCTACTTTCAAATGCAAACTTTCCTTTAACACTTCAAGCATGAAACGTACGATGAAGTATGGCCGAAAAAAAAAAAAAAAAAAAACATTTTTTCATGCTGACGTCTACCTATAATCATTGAACGTGTGTTAATTTCATTATCTTTGCAAACAGAGATTTAACAACAGGAATTTAACAAAGACATTATTCTGCACCTCATAACCTACACTATATTAGCATTTTTCAGTTTATAAATGGATGTGATTACAGTTTTTAAGTCAATAGTGTATTGAAAGATAGCTCCACAAAACACTTACACAGAACTTTGTTCTATATCAGATGGCCCCATTATGTGAAATAACACTAAATGTAATCTGAAATCAGAATAATATCCATAATCTTTATCATAAGAGAGTGAGTGAAAGGCAGCATAAAGAGTTAAGTTTCAATGAGTTTTCTTTTTTTTTTTTTTTTTAACTGCAGCACTTCTGTTTGCAGCAAATATTTTTAAATGGGCTATATTTGTCTTGTAAGGAGTATTTGTGCTTTGACTCATTGCTTTAATTTTCTTGCGTGCCATGCTGTTTCAGTTATGTCACAGGCTAATGTGGATACACGTAATGAAACCGAAGCATCTGCCAGAAGAAGATTAGCACTTGATTTATGCTTGTGTGAAACTTAATGTCCTGATATTTGGAGCCATATTGCCTATGTTATCATAACTATTGTCCTTAGATTCAATTATGTTTCACAATTAAAGGTTGATTGTTGTACAAAAGCAATTAACTATTGTCAGTAAGGGGTCGTTAGGTGGCGAAGTATGGGAGTTTGTGTTCGCTGTTCATTAATCATTTATTGAATTATATTGACTTGTTGGCTGTATGTAAACAATTAACCTTTCATAAGGGGTGGCCACCATTTATTCTTCTGCATGCAAATCACACCTTTTAATGGTTACTATGTGCTATAACTGTTCCGTGACAGATTTTCTGAAAATTTTGTAAAGATCAGATTTTCATTCACAGATAAAAAAATAAACCCATTTGTCTAATTTAAGTAGAAATTTAAATAATTCGAAGAGATATCATTAAAATAATATCATAACTATGCTATACCAATGGTTTAAATTTGAAGAAAGCAGTTTCTACTGTTTTTAGCTTGGATGACAGAAGCATTCATCTGAATAAATAGCCTTTTGTGTTCAGTTTATAACTGAAAGTTCCTAGTACAATAAAATATTAACATTATTTGAATGAAAGAAATCTTTTGTCCTCCCTTTCTAGGTCCACTTGTAGGACGCCAGATTTTCAGATTCAGTGAGGAGGGACTTGTGAATGCCAGATTTGACTACAGCTATAACAACTTCAGGGTGACTAGCATGCAAGCCATGATTAATGAAACCCCACTTCCTATAGATCTCTATCGCTACGTTGATGTTTCTGGGCGAATTGAGCAATTTGGCAAATTCAGTGTCATAAATTATGACCTTAACCAAGTTATCACAACCCATGCCATGAAGCACACCAAGATCTTTAATGCTAATGGACAAGTGATAGAAGTTCAGTACGAAATTTTGAAGTCTATTGCCTACTGGATGACGGTGCAGTATGATGTCATGGGTCGTACCACCATCTGTGATATCAGAATAGGTGTAGACAACAACATCACACGTTATTCATATGAATATGATGCAGACAGCCAGCTCCAGACTGTTTCGGTGAACGATCGACCACAGTGGCGCTACAGTTACGACCTGAATGGTAACATCAACTTACTGAGTCATGGCAACAGCGCCCGACTGACCCCACTGCGTTATGACATGCGGGACCGAATCACGAGGCTTGGGGATATACAGTACAAAATGGACGAAGATGGCTTTCTGCACCTACGGGGCAATGATGTGTTTGAGTATAACTCCAATGGACTCCTCACCAAAGCATACAACAAGGTTTCTGGAAACAGTGTCCGTTACCGATACGATGGCCTCGGTCGACGGCTGGTCAGCCATTCCAGTACTGGTGAGCACCTTCAGTTCTTTTATGCCGATCTTGCCAACCCAACAAGGGTTACCCACATGTACAACCATAGCAGCTTGGAAATTACCTCGTTGTATTATGACCTCCAAGGACACCTCATAGCTATGGAGCTGAGCAGTGGAGAGGAGTATTATGTAGCCTGTGATAACTCTGGGACTCCATTAGCAGTTTTCAGCAGCCGAGGACAAATTGTGAAGGAGATTCTTTATACGCCTTATGGAGACATATACCAGGACACCAACCCAACTTTCAGGCTGATCATTGGCTTCCATGGTAGTCTCTATGATCCCCTTACTAAACTGGTCCATCTGGGACGGAAGGACTATGATGTAGTGGCTGGCCGTTGGACCACTCCCAACTATGACTTGTGGACTGAGCTGAGTGCAAATCCAAAACCTTTCAATCTGTACTCATTTAAAAAGAACTGTCCAGCTGGGGACCTACAGGACGTGACTCAGTTCACACAAGGTGAGGCACAAATTCATGGATTAATTAGCTTTTATTGGGACACTGCCATCAACCTGAAGTTTACTGTATGACATCCATTGATATCAAATTACTGTCTAAAAACAATGAGATTTAGGAACTAGTGGACTAAACAATGAAATAACTGGGAAAACTAGATTTTTTTTAACCTTTTTATAGACCTGAAATGAATTGTTAATGAAATTAAATATCCATTCTGTTCAGGTAAGTATAGAAATATGATAGATGTTTTTATTCTTTTTTACAGAGTTACTTTAAGTACAGATAACTGATGACCAACCAGATGTTTATAGATTTTTAGTTTTATCATACTGTGTATAAGTTGTCTTGTTTGGTTTTTGTTCCCCAGACATTGGTAGTTGGTTGCAATTGTTTGGCTTCCAGCTTCATAATGTGGTACCTGGCTTCCCTAAACCGGATGTAGAGAACACAGAACAGACTTATGAACTTAAGAAGACCCAAACCAAAACACAGGACTGGGATCCCAGTGAGGTGAGAGGAATCAGAATCATTTCAGTTGTACGTAAATGATTGTGCTGAACACATTAACATGGGAAACCCCCAATGTCTCTGTCAGGCGGTCCTGGGCATACAGTGTGAGCTGCAGAAGCATCTAAGGACTTTCATCTCTCTAGAGCGCCTGCCCATGAACCAGGTCAGTACATCCATTGGGCAGTGCCGCAGACAGATGCCAAGTTTCTCTGCCATGCCATCCATCTTTGGGAAGGGCATCAAGTTTTCTATTGTGGATGATGTTGTTTCCGCAACTGTCATTGGAGTAGCCAAGGAAGACAGCAGACGTATTGCGGCCATCCTTAACAATGCTATCTACCTTACGGGCCTGCATTTCACAATTGATGGCCGGGACACCCACTACTTTGTCAAGCTGGGCCCGTTGGAGGAGGATCTGGTGACTATTGGAAACAGTGGTGGTGGGCGTATCCTGGAGAATGGCCTCAACATCACCGTATCTCAGATGACATCAGTTGTTAATGGTAGGACTAGACGTTTTGCTGACATCCAGCTGCAGCATGGTACCCTTTGCTTCAACATACACTATGGTGCCACCAAGGAAGAGGAGAAGGCTCATGTGTTGGAGCTGGCTCGCCATCGAGCTGTGGGACAGGCATGGATTCAGGAACAGAAGAAAGTGCAGGAAGGTGAGGAAGGTTCCAGGGTGTGGACAGCTGGGGAGAAGCAGCAGCTGCTAACCACAGGGAGGGTGCTGGGCTACGACGGTTACTTCATTCTGTCGGTGGAGCAGTATCTTGAACTTTCTGACAGTGCCAACAACATTCAGTTCATGAGACAGAGTGAAATTGGAAAGAGGTAACAGTGGTAGCATACTTTCTTTCTTTCTTTCACCAAAGACTGCCTGTTTTTAGACATTTAATTATTTATGCTACTGTTTTTCTAGAATAACTGTGTGCGTGTGTGTGTGTGTGTATTCAGAAAGGAAAACTGGAGAAATATCCTAATGCCTTTAATGGTAGTAAATGATGGTATTTTATTATTGTTTCATTTCGACTTTGTTTTTATGGCTTTCTATGTTATAATTTTTCTTGTCATTTTCTCAGAGTGGTGTAGCTTTCCTGTACCGGGTTGAATTTTTTCTCCTGTATATATTATCTACTAGCTCTGCTGTTTAATTCAGACATGCTAGAAATGTAGAGTCAAAACATACAGTATTTATCATATTATATTTCCTTTAAGTTAATATAAAATGCAGCATGGATTCTGCTATGCAGAAAATAAAAAATAAGTATAATTAAAGTAAGTTGTAAACCATAAGATAAAAGCGTGGTCAGTTCCCCTATTTTAATACGAAATGCTAACAAGTCTTTAAAAACATCTTAAATTTTAATCTATTATACTACCCTTGCTTTGTTTCAGCATATGATGGTCAAACAAGCTATTTCAGTATATAGTGTTACTCATGAGTAATTGTAAATAGCAAGTGCTTTAATAACACCCATTCATAAGTGATTTTTTTTTTTTTTCAAAAATAGTGCAATGACAATTATTCAAAATGAGAATTTACTTTTCTACAAATTATCACAACAAAGCAGATGTCTGTGCATTATATAGATATAATGCTTCATTTTTTAACAGTTTGTGCCTTTTTCTTTGTAATGAAATATGCCTGAAATGCAGAATAAGGAATATTTGGCTCCAACCAGTGTTCCACAATATAGGTCTGTACCTGACATAACAGTAGTGCAATATTTCAGAATCTGATGAAATAAATTGATAATCAAAAAATTTTTATTTCATTAAAATTTTGTTTTGGTATTTCAATGGTCAGATATTCTTTTTAGTTGACTACACAGTATTAAATTTGTTGGACATTTTGGCCCTCAAGAAGCTACTCTGATAAAATTTGTGCATGTTTGTATTGTATATTTTCTTGATCATTATTTCAGAATGACTCAAGGTGGAAAATATGGCATCATACTAAAATTGTGTCTCATGTAAACTTTTTTAAATGCTTTTTTTGTTCTGACCTAGATTAATAAACTTCTCATAATTGGTGCACGACCTAAGCCATGTAACTGTTATAGCATTGGTTCTGTCATTACTTCTTTGTTTTCTTTGAAGGATGCATAGGGAACGTGAGGAAAATGATCTTTTGCAATATGTTTTTATGGAATAATTGCAGGACTGTCCTAGAGCACAGTTCTGAACCAGTTTAAGGTGCACAGTCAGCACTGGATCATCACAATGGTTTCTTTTTACACTTTCAGTTAGGGAGGATGAAAGCAGAGGGGCATTGCAAATATAAGGTCCTTAGATGCTCTTTAAATCACCACTGTTTTAGAAATTTATGTTACATCACCTTTGTAAAAAATGTTAAAGCAGTTTATGTTTTTTTCAAAGGTTCTGTATAGCAGCTAGTAGCATAGTGGTTAGTGTTACTGCCTTTAGGCCCAAAGGTTGCAGGGTCAATCCCCACCTCCAGCTATATCCCTGAACAAAGCACCTCTCCTGAATTGTTCCAGTACAATTACTTAGCTGTCTGAATAGGTAAGTAATTGTAAGTTGCTTTGGAGAAAAGCATCAGCTAAATGAATAAATGTGGCTTTGATGTTGAAAGTCATTTTGATTTCAAAGTGGCACATAGACATGAAGAAACTTACACAATCTACCCATGAATATGTTGAAATATAAAATAATATTTAGCATCTTTGTTTTTATGAGCTGTCTATGTGACATATTCATGCTGAAAAAATATTGTTGCACCTTTACAAATTCTTTAGATTTGTATCTGAGGGTGAGTTTTTATTGAAGGAAAAAAGACATTAATAGAATAAATAATTAATGGCTGCTTCTCGTCTACCTTGTGGAACTCGAGAACCATAACTTGGGGAATTTCCATGCATACCTGCATTGCATACAGACATACACATATATATTCGATCGGGTTCCAAATAAGTATTGTTTTAAGAATGACAACATTGCACTTATTAACTAATGTAAGTATGAAAAAGGGCTGCAGTTTCTGCCAAACAAAAGGGTATAAGTTTAAAACCCATTTGGCTAATTTGTCAGTATTAGGTAGCGTGTAACACATTAAGGATTTTATGTACCAACTGCTGAACATAGCTGCTTTTAATGTAGACACCTGCTATATCAGGTCATAGTGGCCTCTATCTTTAGAAGCTGCATATTTTCCACAAATTAGATTATAGAATTTTTACCTTTTGGAGTTATAACAAGTTTCCATATACTCATACAGTTTTTATTTCATAATGGAACATTTTTTATAAGCGTGTACATTGCTAACAGCTAATTAGATGCATATTAAATTGAGTAGTTCTTTTAGAAATCTGTGTCCACAGAAAATCTGGGCTTTAGCAGCACTGAGTGGGATGAAGCATTTTAGCTTGTTCTTTTACGCATGGGGACCTTGTGCCAGCATCCTTTCCAGATGTTCTGGGTGATGATTATTGGACTCATCCTCCTAACACGGAAGCCTGGAGATAACAGAATCACATTCTTCACATTTTACCTTATTTTAAGGAATCACCATGGAAGCAAATACATCCTGGCTATGAGACAAATTTAATGTGTAATACTAAACTGCATTGACTTTTATCTTGGTAGTGGCATGGTCTGTATTTTTTGAAACTTGTTTCAGGGATCCATTGGATTAGTTTCTGTATCACTATCTATTGACCGTAACCCTGTTAAGAGACATCGTGACTTTCACTTTGAGTAAGGAATATAAACAAAAGTTTCATTCTGCTTGTGAAATATGATGTTTTTTGGCTTTTGTTCCAGATGAAAAAATTTAGCTTTCATTTTGTATCCTTTTTTGGGTATACTGATTTATTTTCTCATTGTCTCTAAGTATTAAATTGTCTAATGAGAAATAATCCTGTGTGACTTCTGTAAAACTTCTAATAGGCATAATTTCAAATTGAAATGATAGCTGTGTGGACACAATAGTTTTGAATGGTTTACTTTCAATTTTTTTGAATATACTGTATGTTATGGTATTGTAAATCTATCTATCTATCTATCTATCTATCTATCTATCTATCTATCCATCTATCTGAAGCAGAAAACACAAACCTTTATTATTCTTGTATTAAAATTGAGTACATTTTGGTGAATTCTACCTTGCAATGGCACAAACCGATGGTTGCAGCTGTTTGTTACCACACACAGAATGGCTGACCAGCAAGCTGTAATCCCTATTCTAATTTTTGGTTCAAAGGCATGTGTCTGTCACACAGCCAATAGCTGTAAAGACATTGAAAACCAATATACTGAGTGTGAGACTTTAAATAAGAGGAAGTGCTTTGAACTTTTAACTTTGGAAAATAAATGTGCAAACCCAGCATGTTTATGTGCCATCATGTTTTGTGTGTAACACAAACTTACATGGGTCTCAGCTGAGTCCTGTTACATATAATACGTACACAATACAGAGAAAAGTCCATGGTAATAAATTGAAGGCAAAAGATTGTACTGTACATAATGCAGAAAGAAATGTACAAATATAGTACTGTACATAATGCAGAAAGAAATGTACAAATATTTAAGATAAAGTTGACAGTATCTGAGATGTACAGAATGATTAACAGCCTTTTAATTACACCAAATACAGGTCATACTTATACTGACAGACTTTTGAACTACTAAATGAAAACAGATGAAGACATATCATTATGTTTTATGCTTATAAAGAAATTTGTCATTATCAGTATGTCTAGTTTGAAAAATATAATCCTGATTTTGGATTGTATTGTTTAATCATGAAACACTGATGTTAATACACACACACACATTTTCAGAACCGCTTGTCCCATACAGGGTCACGGGGAACCGGAGCCTACCCGGCAACTCACGTCTCAAACTGATGTTAATATAATGAATAAAAATGCCTACAATGGAAAAAGACTGTAGAAACCAGCAATGTTGTAAAATCAATTATAGCTCAATAACATTAACATGCTATATTGTTAAGATGTAGCTTTTTGACTTCCTCTTCTAGCTGATTTCATTACTTATTAAATCATAACTCGTATATCAATCAGTGGATTTCTCAGTTAAAATTAAAAATACATTTTTCTGAACCACTTGTCCCATACGGGGTCATGGGGAACCAGAGCCTACCCGGCAACACAGGGCATAAGGCCGGAGGGGGAGGGGACACACCCAGTACGGGACGCCAGTCCACGCAAGGCACCCCAAGCAGGACTCAAACCCCAGACTCACCAGGGAGCAGGACCCGGTCCAACCCACTGCGCCACCACACCCCCTAAAATAAAAATATTTGTATGCTATTACTATCTATTACAGAAGCATGAAAATTCTAGCATATTCATAATTGCCCTAACATAGGGTGCAGCAGGACATGCATTTCTGTCAGCTCATTTAGTATCTTACATATAAACAGTTTAAAGATTCTATTATAAACATGAGAACATTATTGTTATTATTAATATATTTCTTTAAATGCTTGCACCTTTTATTCATGTATTACCTTTTCAGGTGACTCTAATTGTCCTTAGTGTATATAAACATGAGCATGGCAATATCCTGCAATGGACTGATCTCCCTTCCACATAGTTTTTGTTTCTTTGCACTGCCATATAGGTTTTTCTGCATTAGGGCAACAGATACTGAACTGGATTTTTTTTTTTTTAATTTATTGTTTGGTCATTTAAGACTGGAACGCCTCCTTTTGGCATGTAAAGATAGCTGTTTCATTAAACAATAAGTTGCTAAATAATTCCTTTACAATGAATAATTACTTATTCTAATGCAGAGTTTCAGGGGTCCAGAGTCTATCCTTGAGGCATAGGGCTAAGCAAGGTACATGCTGGATGGGATATCAGTTGATTGCAGGACAGTCACACACACATTCACAAACTACAGGCAAATTGGGAGTCACCTATCTTACTGAAACACATGTTTTTTGGACTACGGTGGGAGGGAACCAGAGCATCTAAAGGAAACGCAGTCAAACACGGGGAAAATATGTAACCTCCACACGGAAGCCCAGGTGCTGTGAGGCACTTGTGTCACATGCAAAGTAATTATTGCATATGAATTGGAACAGGTATAACTGCTTCTTGACTAATTAATTTCTAGGTTAGTTCACTGAGGAATGCAGAAATAAGAATTTCATTTTGCAGTTTTTAAGCAGGGGATAACAGCGTTAAACTTAAAAAAATGCTAGGAATAAAATTAAAATATTAGAGTGTATGTATGTATGACATAATTCAGTTTGGGAGTAATCAAGATTCAGCTGAATTCTGTTTTCTCTCAGTTTATCTATGGATGTTTTTCTGTGAGGTGTCCTTAGCATTCGTCAAATTCTTGGCGGGATCCATGGCCTGGAAGAGGTTAAAAACCTCTTGGATTTCAGTCTTTGTTTCCAGAACGAGATAGATGTGCTTGTCTTATTTACTGTGCATTAGGACTGCAGGCCTTCTTTCAGTATCTGTCCTTTCCACAGGAATAGGGTAAAGCAGGGGTATTACAATGCCTTTATCTGGTTTCTGGAAGTATGCTATTAAGTTTTTGATCTTCCGAAAGAGTCGTTCTTGGACACCAGGGGCTGCCTGCAATACAAACGGTACAATCTGAACAATCCGTGCTGCAACCCTCTCATTTCTATCTTAAAATACATTAGAAGAGATAAAAGTTCCGCTTTTGCACACTTTGAGGCAGAACGTTACTGAGGTGTCATCTGCAGCAACACATATCTACAGATCTAAGTGTTGCAGATGTTCAACCTGAAGCTGCTTCTGTGTAGTCTTTAGCAACACCTCTGACACTGCCTCACACTCATCATATACCACATGACATGGCGGGAGAGACATGAGGGTTTCAAACTTAATATGTCTCACCTCTGTAGTCCACAGCCCGCCTTCAACCTGGCGCACTCGGTATGTGTAAACAAAGCCTTTGAACCTATAAGCCAAAGTGCAGGAGATTCCAAAAGACAACTGTTAGTTTATTTAGTATAAATGTAAGTAGCAAGGGTAATCCTGAAATACTTTGCCTGGAAATCCTAGAATGAAATTTCTTGAAGCTTCTACTCTTTAGTAGCTGATATTTATAAAACAAACTTGATTGCCAAGAGCATGTGTTCATGTAGCTGACACATTTTTTCCCAAAGTAACTTACAACTATTTACCCATTTTTTTTTTTTTTATAGCTAGATAGTTCAACTATGCCTAAGGAACCTACAGCTAACAGCAGGATTTGAACCTGCAACTTCTGCATACAAAGACAGCAACACTACCTACTATGCTACCAATTGCCTGCGTTAACTTCCCTAAGAAAGAGGATTTCAGGTTGAGCTGGGTTAGACTCCAGCTTGCCGCGACCCCCCTCAGGACAAGCAATTTCAGGCAATGTGTGTGTGCATGATGTAAATGATCTTTACTAAATACAACAAGTATGAAAAATGTTAAACGCTACATCAGGTGTGTGTGTGTATATATATATATATATATATATATATATATAAACAGATATCTACAAAAGAAAGGTTTTTTTTTTTTTTAAATTTCATTATTGCCCATACAAAATATAGGATAGACAGATTGAAGGTATAATTTTGAGATACTTACAAAACGCAAAGACAATAAGCCCCAGGCACAGTTTCACTGTTGCGTATTAAATAGCTGCCATCCTTTCCATTTGCACTTAGAAGCCTCTCTCCAGTCACTCTGCTGATGGCCCCATGGTAAATAGACAGGGACTCCATTGTATTCTGATGCACAAGGACAAGCTGTGTGCACTGCCAAAGAAGTTATGACTGTGCACGTGTTGTGCAGGAAACAAGATAACTCGGCAGGAAATATCATCATAGACCTCAGTCAAGAAAAAAAAAAAAAAGGCATGGTATGGCATGTCTATAAAGTACAAATACATATTATTATTTTTTTCAATGAATCATTTCAAGGAGTAAGGAGTTAATTTAATTTGAATGAGATTCTCATAAGAACATATTGCCTGCACAGGCTTCCATCTGCAGCCGTGACTGAAAGGAAGACCAGCTGTCATTCATGATGTATACATTACACTTGACATTTTGGGTGCAAAGACTTGAGTGTTACTCTCAGCTCTCCAGTGAACTTCTGACATGCATGAATATGACTTGTTACAGTGTCAGAAGCCATTCATCACACAACCACATGGTTGCAATGGGTGTACCCCGATACATGGCCTCCCTTCCAGTAGCAGGTATGTTATGTAGACTACCACTTTGCTCTGTCCCACAATTTACTGGCAATTGCTATGTGGAGCTATTTCCAGTGCTTGATGGAGTATTAGCACATCAAGGTGGAGAGATTTCAAGTTCCCTGGATGCTTCACCCTCCCTACAGGCACAGATTCTGAGAATCTTCTGGGATGGACTGTCATGGTTTCTCTTCTCCTCTTGGAAAGTAAATTTTCCAGGGACAATAATCTGGATGCACAAACTTTAACCTCATTGGATTTTGCTGCACATGTTTTGCAGAAAGAAATTAAGCTACTCTCACTGAAGTCCAAAGATGCTCACTTCTTACAGCATCCAGATAAACTTGTCCTGCAGGTTCACCCATGGGTCCAATGGACAGGAAAGGTAATCCACAAAATGGGAATACAAAAAAGCAAAAAATATATAATATATAATACAAAATTTAAAAAGTGTCTGGCAGTGAATCTTCTGTCTGAACAGCACCTAATATTTCATCTCAAAGACTGCACTGAAAAATGGTGACTTGGCAGGCTACAGCAGTAAACTGAATTTAGTGTCATATTCCCAGAATCTGCCCTGGACAGTCCAAGTCTTGTGGCATGAAGGATTATCCTAATGAAAGAACTCCCAGACTGAAATATGGATGCACTGCAGACATGAAGGCCAGAATCTAATTAGCACCAGTGTTCAAATAATCTGTAGCATTAAAATGTTTCCAAAAATTACAATCCACACCATCCTATCTCAATCATAAACCCAGATCTGACAGGCTGGATGGACAGTTTTCACCATATATATATATATATCACCATATAGACAGACTCAAGGGCATACACACTGAACTGCTTGTCCCATACAGGGTCACGGGGAACTGGAGCCTACCCAGCAACACAGGGCATAAGGCCAGAGGGGGGAACAGGGACACAACCAGGACGGGACACCAGTCTGCCGCAAGGCACCCCAAGCAGGACTCGAACCCCAGACCCACTAGAGAGCAGGACCCGGTCCAACCCACTGCACCCTCGCACCACTGCACCCTCCCTGGACTCAAGCACTTTTCACTAAATCTTTGTTCCTCCTATTAGGTTGAAGCTACAGGAATAGGATGCCTCAGACCAACTCCTCCAGCATCCAGTGGTTGTTTTCCACAACACATTTTGAACAAATGCAATTTCAGGTGTACAGAGTATTGAAAGCTGTTGCATTATAGTGCTATGAGTACAGTGGTATGGCAATCATTTATGGATTCAGAATTTCAAACAGAAACCTGTTACGCTTCTGGACATAAGATGACTTTCCATAATTGTTCCATAATTGGGGGACAAAGTTGTGCTTTAGAGTTCTTATGGAAGAATTAATCCAGTCCTCTATGACTTCTGTTTCTAACTTAATAAAGACACACACATAGGTAACAGAAAATTATTTTTATTTCAGATATAGATTCATACAGATCTTAAGGAAGGGAAAATAAAATTTAGATTCATAACTAAGTATTTTATGTGTAATTATTTATAGTAACATGCGTGTGAACATAATGTATCCATAAACACAGTTTTATACTTTAATGACAAAATGGACTGAACGCTAAACCTATTTTCCAGAATGAAGTTTGTTAAGGTTATAAATACATAGATATATATACTATTTAATGGATATAGACTGACAGTTTGTTTAATAGAAAACATTACCTACAAAGTTACAACATTTCAACAACCGTGACAGCGATGCCACATATGCTGTTTACACAATATATGAGAAGGTGGATTATCTTCAATTTTCTAATTAAAGAAAGCTACTTTCTTTTTCATTAAGCAAGGTTTTTAATTTTTTGTCAAAGATTATAATTTACTTTTTGATTTTAGTAGGAATATTGGCACCCCCAAAAATGATGCACCCAAGAAATTGCAGAGAATCTCCCAATTATAATAGCGGCTTTGGATCAGAGTAAGCTCATGCTCAGGCAGAAGAGAATGTGGTGTGTTGCAAAAGCAGACCAGAAACAAATACATTTCAAGATCCTTTCCACTGGCTTCTTAATATCCCATATGTTGCAATACTATGATAAGCGTGATCCATTGGAGTGACTTTGTATATTACTGTGAGATGGAGCTCTGCCTTGAAAGAGCTGCCAGTGTTCCTGAGGTGAACCCCAAAACTGCTGTGAAAGATTGCTGTCATTAAGTTCTGCTGTAGCCATTTGTGATCACAGGGCTTTACATCCTGTATCTCACAAGGGGACAGACATCTCGGACCCTTCTGACATGTCAGATTAATGGCACTTCACAGTGTTCTCCGTTGACACTGAAGAAAAGTACTATTTTACATCTAACTTGCATTTTTAATCTGTATCTGACTTCACACAAGAACAAGCAGGGGCAGGCCTGCAGACCTAATACTCTTATTTCTTTTAATTAGGTTGTTTCGTTTAGAAAATGGGGTCATATCATCCAGGTAATGAAAACAGTATGTGAATAAAATAAATCCTTGAGAGGACATGAGTCGCTGCAATATGTGGCAGACTGTTTCCTTTCTGATCCTTACCTTGAAGGAAAAAAATGTGATAAGAGCTCTAGAAATAAAGTCCCGTCAAAACAAAAGTCTAAAGAAAATTCCAATGATCCTAGAGATTTATAAAATTACAAATTGCCTTCATGAGACCAGTGGAAGACTTTGTGCTTAAGGGTTGAATACACTACAGACCTTGATTCAAGTGTAAAAAACATTTGATTAAACCTAATGGTAAATAAGGGGGTGCGGTGGTGCAGTGGGTTGGACCGGGTCCTGCTCGCCGGTGGGTCTGGGGTTCGAGTCCCGCTTGGGGTGCCTTGCGATGGACTGGCGTCCCGTCCTGGGTGTGTCCCCTCCCCCTCCGGCCTTACGCCCTGTGTTACTGGGTTGGCTCCGGTTCCCTGTGACTCTGTATGGGACAAGCGGTTCTGAAAATGTGTGTGTAATGGTAAATATGACTGAAGCGGATTTGGCCGGTGCCTGCTGTGTGGCGAGTCTGGGGTTTGAGTCCTGCTTGGGGTGCCTTGTGATGGACTGGCATCCTGTCCAGGTGTTTCCCCTCCCCCTTGTGCCCTGTGGGGTCTCCACCTGGGACAAGCAGTTGTTGACGTTGGTTGGGTAAATATGGCATTCTCTGTTTTTGTAGGTATAGATCAAAATAATTCCACATGTTACAAATGTTGTGTATATGACATATTTGTTCGATAATGCCAATGCTATAAATATAAATGCACAGAGTGCTGCCTGAAAGTATGTGAACATAATGGGGATGGTATTTATTCTTGCATAAAATATATTTAAAGATATATTTAAAAAAAAAAAAAAAAAAACTTAGAAGTGCATCTGACTCTACAAAGTCCCATCCAGAACTTGAAAAATCTAAATCTGCACAAGGAGGTCACATTCTTTCAAGCAGCACTATACATACACAAACATTTTGTAGATTGTACACTTGTTGATATGATACAACACACATAGTTTCATGAAATGCATTGTAGAAGATCACAGACCTTTAATGTGTAATAGAAATCTTTGTGAAGGAAATTTTTCCATTGGTTTTATACAACATGAGCTTTATAGTAGAATAACAACACTGTTTGAATCCTTGTGAAGTTTGTTGATTACAGAAACTATGCACAGTAGACAACACCTCAACTGCAGTCACAATAAAGTAATATTAGTAAAGCAATATTAAATAGTAGTCTTCTGTTTGTTCACACTTGTGTTCAAAGTAGTGTTTGAATAATATTTCTTTCATCATATTGCTTTGTTGTGTAATTCCAAGAAAAGCTACAAAAAAAAATAAAAATCTTACCTTGAGAAATGCATAAGGCCAAATGTACACAAAGTAAAAAAGCCACATTTCAGAAAATCCATACAAGCAATATTTGCCAATGAGTTTAAGTCCTCTCTGGCATCTTGTGCTCACTTTCCTTAGCAGTCCAGAGCAACCATCTGAAATTCAAAAGTCAGACCAGTGGCTGCAAGAATTTAAAGGATTGAAATCCACATGCCAAAAAGAGAGCCAGTCATCCAGTCTCCAGTGGGATCCCTAAGCATGACCCCAAGAAGGCAGTGAACCACTTAACTGGAAACAAGCAGTGCATGGCTCCTCATGGGGTGCTGTGCTGTTCCACAGTCTCCATCTGACCAAGATCTTTGAGGTCACTAAGTTTCCTGGAAAAAGAGCTGAGCCTGGTGCTGATGGAACCCCTCTTCTGGGACAAGCTATACATCTGGGCCTGGTAGAGACCACTGAGCTGCTGCCTGAAGTGGTTGCCCACAAAGCAATAGAGGAAAGGGTTGATTGCACTGTTGGAGAAACCCAAGCACAGGGCGAAAGGGAGGAGGACAGTGACCCTCTGCTTCATCCAGCAGATCCGCAGCACCTCCAGGCTGGACAAGGCATCTAGGAAAGTCAGGATGTGGAAGGGGAACCAACAGATGAAAAATGCCACCACCACGGCCACCACCATCCGCAGGACATGGTCCAGGTTGTCGGAGCTTTTGTTCAGCCTGGGACCCTCAAGCAGACGGCAGACAATTGCACAGTAGCAGCAGGCAATAATGGTAAACGGCAGCAGGAAGCCCAGAACGCATTTCATCAGAGCTATTGTGGAAAACCAGGTGGGTGTGGGGTAGTGCATGACGCAGGCTGTGACACCCAGCTCCTTTAAATAGTGGGTGTCCCGGAACACCATCGTGGGTAGTGTGGCAAAGCAGGCAGTGGTCCACACAAGGCTGCTGACCACCACTGCCCGGCGCGGGCTCTGGCAGTACTGCCACCGGAAGGGATGTACAATGGCCAGGTAGCGGTCCACACTCATGCAGGTTATAAAGAAGATGCTGGCGTACAGGTTTAGTGAGAGCAGGCTGCCACAGAGCTTGCACATGAGCAGGCCAAAGACCCAGTCGTAGTCAAAGGAATAGTAGACTGCCCAGAAAGGGAGGCTCAGGAGGAAAAGCAGGTCAGAGACAGCCAGGCTCAGCATGTAGGTGTTGGCCACCGTCTTTCGGCTGGTCTTCTGGCACAACACAAAAACAACAAGCCCATTCCCAACAAAACCTAGGGCGAAGATGATGCTGTAGATGGTGGGGATAACCTTGTTTTGATGCTCTGAGAGCAGGATGTTGTGGCACGAAGCATTGGTTGTACTGTTCACTGAGGCATTGCTTGTAATGTTCACCGAGACATTGACTGTGGAGAAGTTGGCAGGAAGAAGAGCCGCCATCATAACCATGTCTCCTCCAGACCCAAATGAGTGAGTTGAGACCTGCAGGCAAAAACAGGACAAACTGTCTTTAAATACATAACACTTCAAATACATAGCGTGTGGCAGCAATATTTTCTCCAGGAAGAAAATGTTCAAGTTGTTTTTTTTTTTTTTTTTTAAAAGCTAAAGTAATGATGGAACACATACTCACCACCCCTATAATTCAGATTACACCCGAGGGCAGAGCAATATGAGAAAATGGTCCTTGAGCTTGTTTTAACTTAATAGCTCCCTGTATACATGTGCGCAGTCCAGCATCTGGTTGCTGTTAATGGAGGAGGGTACAAATGCAAACTTATGGTTGGCTGGGAAAGAGCAGCACGGGCTCTGTGTTTCCCACATGTTCACAATATAATGAGGAAAAATGAAGAGATGGAAAATGAGAGATACGTTTCAGCACTTTTAAAGCTTCTTTTGAATGTTCATACCTTCAATACTGAAACATGCAATAGTTTTCTGTTGCTGTTTTGCAGAGTGTCTTCTCAGTGCCACTTATGAGACTTTTTGGCAGCCTTGCTCCCGAAATCAAGTGAATGTGGAATACCTGGAATAGCAGGTATTATCATTCCTGTGTATTTGTTGTTGAGATATTGTGGTGCTCCTATGGTTTGCTGTTGAACATGGAGAGCAGGATATGGAGATTTACAGCAATCCTGATTAGTTTCCAGTATTACTCACTATAACATTTACATTTATTCATTTAGCTGATGCTTTTCTCCAAGGCAACTTATAATGTTAAGATTACAATTATTTACCCATTTAGACAGTTGGGTAATTTTACTGGAGCAATTTAGGGTAAGTACCTTGCTCAAGAGTACTACAGCCAAAAGTAAGGCTTGAACCTGTGATCTTTGAATCCAAAGGCTATCACTCTAACCACCATCCTATAAGAGTTGCAAATGTTTCTGAAAGTTATATTTATCCCAAGGACAATTTTAAAAAAAAAAAAATGGCCTGGACACTTATGTTTAGAAAAAAACAGTGTGGTATAAACTAGTATAAAGTTGTATATAATTCTGATAAATATAACTGAAACTATTTTCTTTTTATTTAAAATTAGTATGTCCTTTGTAGTAGTATTCTTTATTATTAAAAGCAATTTCCTCTGAAGACACTATGGAAGCACATTGTTGTATGTTTCTGTAAGGTTTCAGTAAAATATAGATTTTTCTTATATTCCCCACAAGCCATGTGGTAATCCAGTAACAAGAATAAATTAGAGAAAAAAAAAATCTCAATGTAATCTAATGTAAAAAAATCTATCTAACGTAAAAAACATCTTTGAAACAACCTCTGGAAACTAACGCCTCCTAGTAGATACCCGAAAAGTGTGCACATAAAATGAAAAGTTCAATAAGTTTTCACCTGGAAATATTTGAATTTAGTTAATATATGTTTTGAATTAGTTTCTGTGAATCTGCAGTTTAAGACTAATCCTCACTTTCTCATAACATTATTTAAAATGGCAATAAAGCAGCTTACCTTTGCTGATACCCTTTTTGTTTCCACTTCACTTCTGATGTCCTAAACTTGTTAGCTCGCTGGCTACAGCAGAACTTCATGTTCTTGCTTATATTCGCTCAGTGGTCCACAGGGGATTCACCCATGTAAATCAGCAAGCTGGATGTACTCCAGTCTTGAGGCTAAGCAACTCCCCCAGCAAGCCCCGCTCCTCTAACTCACTGAGGTCCACAGGGGCTTTGATGGAAGCAGGACTGTGGAGAAATGGAATCAAGATGTGCTTTTGCCGTTTTCTTTCCAACCAGCAGAGATCCAGCTGCCGGACCAGTCCTAACCAGCTTTTATTGCCCCAAGCCTGTGCCAGCATATCTGTGGGTGTGTGAGCGTGAGCCACCCCTATCAGCAGAGGGAGCTCTTGTGCCAGGGTCTGTTGGTGTGTGCATTAGCCTATCTGTACCCTGGTCAGTAGGGGATGCCCCTGAGTTCTGTAGCTTGGGAAAGGTCACTGAGCAAATCACCTGTATACTCACTGCAAAACCTTAAACTGAAACACACACACACACACACACACACACATTTTCAGAACCGCTTGTCCCATACAGGGTCACGGGGAACCGGAGCCCACCCAGCAACACAGGGCATAAGGCCAGAGAGGGAGGGGACACACCCAGGACGGGACACCAGTCCACCACAAGGCACCCCAAGCGGGACTCGAACCCCAGACCCACCAGAGAGCAGGACTGTGGCCCAACCCACTGCACCACCGCACCCCTCTAAACTGAAACACTCAACCACATTTATGCAAAACTAAGACAAAACATGATATCAAACTACTAGACCCCAAATGCCTGATGATCAGCCAGTTGAACAGCTGGTGAAAGCCATCTATGCATTATATGTAGAAATGCACTTATGAACAGGCGGTGGCACAGTGGCACAGTGGCCCTGTGGTGGCACAGTGGCCCTGCAGTGGCACAGTGGGTTGGACTGGGTCCTGTTCTCCGGTAGGTCTGGGGTTCAAGTCCTGCTAGGAGTGCCTTGTGATGGACTGGTGTCCTGTCCTGGGTGTGTCCCCTCTCCCTCCAGCCTTATGCCCTGAGTTGCTGGGTTAAGCTCTGTGACCCTGTGTGTGAACAGGCAAAAAATTCTGTTCCTATGTTATGAGTGGAAAAATTCACTATACATTTAATTGGCAGCTAGGTAGGAAATCTTTCAAAACATGTAATGCATTTCAAAATATTGGTTAAATCCATTTGACATAGATGTTCGTGTGTTGTTCTTGAATCTTAGGAATGTGTTTCAGAACAAGATTTCAACATCAAGTTTTGCAAAATCCAGCTGCAAACTGTTACATAAATGAATATGTATACTGCAACAACTGAGAAACTGCTATTTGAAGTCTTGGCTTGAGGAAACAAGGCACCAGCATTACAGCCATCATACAACACATAACAATGACGAAAAGGGTATAACAGCCATGGTGTGTCTCTTGAACTGATTCTGGTTTTGTTTAAATTAAGTTTCTGATGGGCTTCAAATGCTTTTCTTTAAATGTGAGAATATAGGCTTCTCTCCCACATTTTCTTAAATGTGTTACTACTGTTACCACATCTCTGTACTCATTGGAAAGTACGAATCCATCACTTTGTTGACTAGGGTGTTACCAATTACAGTTTCCTTTCTGGTTAAGGTGTGAGGCTATGTGTCTCTGGGTATCCCAAGTCTACCCCATAATAGGTGCAATGACCCATAGAAGAAGGTCAGGGTGATGCAGGGTGTGGAGCTTGTGTGAAAAACTACTGACACAGAACTGATGTTATGGTCCACAATCAGCAAAGAGAGCCTGGAGTTACATTTCAGCCACTGACTGAAATGAGAGTTTCTTCCAGTTATTCATGTCTGACACAGATCCTGTTTCCAACCTTTCATTTAATTACAGCCAGAATAAGACAAAATCATGAATGTCTGGACACCCTTATGGAACTTCTAGGTGGGATCACGCCTGTGAAATTTAACCTTCTGCCCTGCTTATATACTACGTGGACATATTTGCAATATTTTGATGGACAGTTTCTCTGTGTTGATGTGACCCACATTCTGGACCCATTGTCCTGTTGAACAACAACAACAAAAACAACAGTAATAATATGGTGTGACAAATGACACCAGAGACCTCAGGTGTGTGATTCCTCATCTGTTTGTTGGAGCTCTGAGAGAGACTGACAGTATCCTCAATCACGGGGAAGGAAGGGGAGGAAAAAGGAGGAACGGGTATGACAGGGAGTCTTCGGGCTTATTCGGGCATGGGTGCGGGGGTCATTCTCTCTTGCTCCGTGCTCGAGCTCGTGCTCCTGCTCTACGTTTCCTTCTCTGTCTCTCTCTATCACTGTCAGACACAGGGGTGGAAATAGGGTTCTTAATGAGCCCCAGCTGCAGCAACTCCTTCCCTCGCTCCGCCCCCCCTCCCCGTCCACCTCGGCGTGCCACATACGGGTGTTTATATCATCAAAGGTGTAAATAAGGAAGATGATGATTGTGACAGTACTGTTCAATTCAATTCAATCAATTTATTTTTATAGAGCACTCTTCTCACACAGTGACAGTGAGCACTGAACGAAGGCATAAGACAAATAGAGAAATAGAGAGTTGGCTATATATTAAAGTACTGCAGTATCCATGCAGATATTAAAGCTGTAAGAAAGCCTACTGCCCTAGTTAAGTGCAGGCCAACCAGACAGTGATCAATGTATGGTGGGACAGGACGTCCATCAATTGACCTGTGTCATTCAAGGCAAGTAAAGGGTGGGGAGGTCAAAGGGCCAGGAAGCTGTCTCCTCCCCTACACATTCCTCTGCTCCAAAGATATGAGAAGTATCAGGCTCCCAGGCCCCCCCTTACGTAACTTTTCTCTCCGTTTTTTTGTGGATGAGCGAGGTATGTTTATTTTTTCACAGGCGATTTCACATCTCGATACTGCGGCCCAACTCCCCAATCTGACCGGCCCCTGGGAAGATAAATCCTGCTAAACGAGGGAATCAGAGTCAGTGAGAGTCGGTGGGACCGACAGCTTGACCTAGAAGGTCTCCAAAGGCGTTTCCCAGCCTGCTGCCCCAAGTGCACCGACCCGAGTGGCCACCCAGCACTGCCCCAATGCATTACATTAAATGTACTTTTAGGCATTCAGCAGATGTACAACCCAGGGTAAAAGAAAAAGTGCATCAACAACAGATTGACTTAGAAAAAAATAATCCAGACAGTACTTTTAAATGTCTTGTTGCTTATTAAACAAGTTGTGCTTCCTTCAGCTGAGGAATATTGTCTTTATTTATTTTTATAGCTAAATTAAAGTGATTTTTATGTAAGCAGGATTCTGAGAAACTGGTTGATGCTTTATTTTCGAGCAGGTTGGAGTACTGTAACTCTCTTATCAGGTTGTCTGTTATTACGCTGTCCGTACCAGATTGTCTCCAGGTTACAGTTAATACAGAATGTTGCTGCCAGAATTGTCAGAAGAACTAGGAAGTTCACCCAGTAAAACACCCGTTCTTAAGTTCCAGCGCTGGCTTCCAGTTAAGTTTAGAATAGATTATATAGTCTTACTCTTGACCTATAAGGCAATAAATGGTATTGCTGTGGCTTACTTTAGTGATATCATAGATTTATGTTCCAGAATGTTGTCTTTGTTCATTGGATGCTGGTTATCTTTAAGCACCTGTGATCAATAAGATCTTAAAGGCTGTGCCGTTAGCTATAAGGTGACTAAAATTTGGAATAGTCTGTCAGTTATTGTAAGGAATGCCCCATCTGTCTTAACCTTAAAATCCGATTTTAAGACTTCACACTGGTGTATCTATGACCAATGAATTTCCTGTTTGCTGTGTTGTTTTTTTTTTTCAGTATAAAACTTTCTAATCTTGTTATATCATCAGAAGACAACCCTTACTTTCTTTCTTGTTGAGCACTTTTAGCCATGACAAGAACTGAAGAGGCTGACTGTGATGTCAGCACCCACTGTTGACATAAGCTGATGACTGCATGCCAAGGAGGATATATAACTTCAACATCTAGTAACAATTCTATAAATAGATATGAATTGACTTAAAAGTCTTTTTTTTTTAATGGGGGGTGTGGTGGTGGTGCAGCAGGTAATGCTGCTGTCTCACAGTAGCTGAGTGGTATGAGAGGACATGGGTTTGATCCCCTCTCGGTCTGTGTGGAGTTTGCATATTCTCCACATGTCTGAGTGGGTTTCCACTTCAGGTTGCCCCATGGTGTGTGAGTGACACAGAGATAGTGTGTTTCACTGATATATGGATGAGTTGTGTTTGATTTGGCAAAGTGTTCCCACCTATCTCCTCTCCTCATTTCTCTGCACTGACTTCCTATAGCTGCCCAGATCAAATTCAAGACCCTGGTTATTGTCTACAAATGCATCAATAGAACTGCTCCCAGCTTTTTACAAGACCTGATCAATCACTACACCCCAGCCAGACCCCTTCTCTCATCTACTTCTGCTCACTTGGTGGTCCCGTGCACAAAAGGTAAAGCACTGAGGTTCTCGGTTCTGGCTCTGTTGTGGTAGAATGACCTCTCACTCAGAACTGTGGAAACTCTGTCAACATTCAAGAAGGGTCTGAAAACTCACCTTTTCCAGACCCATTTCTCTCACGATCTCTCCAGCTGGTGTAAACGTTCATGCACCGTAGCTTCATGAGTATCCCCAGATAAGCCTTTACACAGCTGCTACTCCGGCATTTTATGTGATTGTTTGTGTATCTTAATATTAAAAAAAATAAAAAATTCTAGGAGGTTATCAGGATTCACCTATCCTGTGTTGAACATTGGTGCACTAGGTGGAAGGTAACAAACTAGGTTTGCTTAAGAGTCACATGTCTGCAGCCATGTTGCTTTCTCTTTATGTAATGCACAAATTGTATTTTGCTGAGATGTACATTGCTTTGGACAAAAGCATCTGCTAAATGAATAAATGTAAATGTAAATGTAAATGTAAATGATTGGGGGGGTGTGGTGGCGCAGTGGGTTGGACCAGGTCCTGCTCTCCAGTGGGTCTGGGGTTTGAGTCCCGCTTGGGGTGCCTTGCGACGGACTAGCGTCCCATCATGGGTGTGTCCTCTCCCCCTCCGGCCCCACGCCCTGCGTTGCCGGGTAGGCTCCGGCTCCCCACGACCCCGCCTGGGCCAAGCGGTTCAGAAGGTGTGTGTGTGTGTGTGTGTGTGTGTGTGTGTGTATATGTATGTAAATGAGTGGCCCACTGTAAGTAGTGTATCTAGCAGTGTAAGTCACCTTGGTGAGTAAGGTGTGTGGGCTGATAACACTACATAGTATCCATTGGAAGTCATTTTGGTGAAAAGCATCTGCTAAGTAAATAAATACTAATGTAAATGCCTGCTGCGTGGCAGGTCTGTGGTTCACATCCTGCTAGTGGTGCTCTGTGATGGACCGGCGTCCCATCCAAGGAGTTTCCCCTCTCCCTTCAGCCTTGCACCTTGTGTTTCCAGGATAGGATATGGCTTGCCATGACCCTGCTTGGAACAAGCGGTTGTTGAAGTTGGTTGGTTGGTTTTTTTAATTTAGAATGCCCAGGAGGGCTGTGCAGTCATTAGCACTTGGAACCCAGACATTCTTTTTTCCCATAACTTTTGGTTTGGAGTGTTTTGTATCTTTCCTCCGTTGCCAGTTGGCTTACTTACAGCTTTAATAGTTAAACAGTTAGTCTAGTAATTTATTGTATAGCCAACTGTAGCACGCTGGGGCGGGCTGAAGGCCGGGCGGAGCGTGGGGTGGAGCAACGGCACCTGAGTCTAATTAAGACTTCTATTTCTTCCCTCAGTCGGACCAGTAAGAGAGAGAGACCACGTGTGATCTCGTCGCCGGAGACGACACCGAGATGTCAGGAAGCACAAGCTAAAACATCTCCCCAACCCCGAACCCTCATCCCGAGCACTACCTCCAGACACCAGTTCCCTGTGCCTCCTTTCCCCCGTCCCTCTGTCCAGTGACGCACCTTCCCTTCAATTAAACCCCTGCTCACGAGTACTGCACGTGACCATCTCGGCCTCCTTTGTTATACCAACTTTTTTTTGTATTATGCCTCTGATCCTGTGTTCAGCGCCCTGTCACACTGTGAGAATAGCACTCTATAAAAGAGCAAGCAGCCTGAGGTGGAGATACACAGTAATCTTGTTGGGTTGCCGGGAGTGATCAGATCCTATAGGTTCTGGGGAGAAGATCCTGTAGGCAATAACCACTGTTAAAATAGGAAGCTACAGGAAGCCCGTGGAAAGAGATGAGGGGAGGGGAGGCACATGGGAACACTCTGGAAGGTTAAACACAACTCACACAGTGGCTTGATGGCTGGAAGACCAGACAGAAGACATTTTCAGTAGTCCAAACAGGATATCACCATGGCCTGGACAGGACCAAACAGATGCACCCATTATACTCCCTGTGCAACCACCAGTGTGTCTCAGAAATTCCTCTAAACATACAGCATGAAAATCCAGGATAATTGGGGAAAAGTTTAAATTCAAAAACATTTATTTTACATGTTTCCTGACCTGGACCTCCCCATCTCACTGGGGTGTAGGTGGGGAAAAAAACAATCAAGCATGCACAATGCTTTACTTTGGCATGCACCAAGACTCCATTTGTTCCATCAGAACATTTACTGTTGAAATTAAAATGCATAAGTTCCTTTTATGTTTTTGGTCATTAAATTCCCCTGCTCTAGTCTCTTTTAAAGGCAAGTTACGCAAACTTTTACCTCAGTTGGACATACAACACCCATGCATTCCGTACAGTGCCAATGAGCTCATTAAATTGCCATCAATACACACAGCAAGCACAGGCACACATACCAAAACAACAACTAAAAAGGCACTATCAGTGCCCAGAAGTCTTAGAAAATCAGTTGAACACACAAAATCAATCACTGCAGTCCTTTCGATAGGTCTCCTGAGCTTTTGTAGGAATCTAATCCCACATGTCTAAAAAAGGCAAAGCAGGTCCAGTGCTGATGGAGAGACTGCCAGTTGATGGCTGACTGATGATTGGTCAGAGCGTGAGAAAACGATGCTCACTGGCCGAATGTCAGGACTGTGTCACAGCTGGCAGTGTGGGACCACAGTTGACATCCCGAAACCTGACTGGTCACTGATCAGGTAGATATCAGTGTCAAACACCTGTGCTTCTAAACACTGGAGAAAAAAAAAATGTATATGGGACACCCAGCACTGGGTTTCCAGTGACCTGCACAAACTTAATGAAGGAAATAAGTTATCTTTTCTTCTGTTAGAGAAATGTGTACAATATTTTCCCTCTCTAGCAACTAGTCATAACTGTGTTGGTTTAAAAAAAAAATTTAAAAAAAATCTTTAGAAAGTTGTCCTGAGCATTTTTCATGCTGCAGTGAATGGAAAAAGAGGTCTGGTCTGTGAGACCAAAACAGAAACAGGATATAAATATGGGGGAGAGAGCTGGGGGTAGTGTTAAACCACAACAAGAAAAGGAAAACAATTCTATTTAAAAGAACAAATGAGTCTGGGGGTTTGATTTGATGCAGAATTAAATTATCAGTGCTGCAAAGACAACACTGACAATACAGATAGTAACTTATGGGAGCTTGATGATTCACCAAAGCTGTCAAGCCTCAGGATGGCAACCAGCTGGTTTACTCTTGAGGCAGGAATTTAACCATAAAACTGCTTTTGTATTTGTCTGGTGTTACATTGTTGATGATGTCTGTAAAACACAGTACTTATGAATGGTGAACCATCAATATGCTAGTGCAACAACACAAGAACCCTACATCATGAGTGAGCTGTTTCAGTATTCTTTATTGTTTATGTATTTTTATGAGTATGAATGGTGACTGTATGTGTGTCCCTGGCAGAATTCCAGAAAATCAGGCTAAGTGTCTAGCTCCAAACAGGAAATGCTGTACATGCTTATACACCGAGTTCATGCCTTAGTACACTCTACTATTCCATGGAAGGGTCATTAGGGTACAGTTACATGATGTACAACAGCAACACAGCTATTAGAACATATATCTAAATGTATTTATTTTCATCAGACAATGACAGAGACCCATATGTGCTAATTTAACTAAACCAGATTTCCTTCTTCAGGTTTGTCATACTTTTCATAATGACGTATATGATATCCTGGTTTACATTATTGCGATAGCTTACAACGTCATTTTCCATGTTTTATATAACTTGTTTTATAAACTGCCACAAATACAGATCAGCTTTGTTTATGAGTGCTAGTGCTGACTGTTTTACGGAAGTAAATGAAAGCCATCCATCACTGTCAGTTTATCTGCTCAAAAATGCAGCAGTACAGAGCCTGTGTTCAGTACAGGGCCCAAAGTGGGATGGATTCGTGGTTTCCGGAGCTCCAGTTTAAACCAGATACAAAGGTTCATGCCGCATGTACCATACCACCAGTTTTTTTTTAAGTTACAGATGTGAAACTTTGATAATATCACATGCTCACACTGTGACATCCCTACCACGTTTTTTTCATTCATTTACTTTATATTTATTAATTAATTTGCAAGGCCTTATCCATCTACCCACGGCTGTGGTATAAATATGCACCAAACAAATATTGGTATATATCCGTCAACCACACACACACACACACACCAATAGGCAACTCCAACCCCTACCTGCTGCCCAATTTTCAGCATTGAGCACTTGTTTCTGCAAGGGAAACCCAGATTAACTTTTCCTGTACTAATAAAAAAATTGAAAATGCATTTCCAAAAGTTTTTTTTCCCCCCCAATAAAAATACCAATCCTCCTTTGATATAAATACAGACAATGTAGGATCGAAAGATGTGATTATGCCATAGTTGTACAGATACAAAACAGAAGCCACCCAACAACTGCAATGAAAAAGGCACAGGCAGTGATGAGCATTTGGTAGTTCTATTTATTATAGGGGGTTTTATTTGATAATTACAGGGTTGATCCTTCTCTTTGAGATTAAAGAAAGGCTCTACCTGCTCTAGGAGCAAAATCATTGTAAGAAACCTGATTTGTATAGCTTTAAGAATAAGAAGTGATGACTTAATGGCAATACAAGAAAAGTGTTACCCTACGAGTTACAATAACAAAAGTTAATTTTAAATAATACAATTTAAAAAGCTGTGCATGCCCACACACAAAGCCTAACTTGGCAGCAAAGGGTGCAAGGCTGGCAGAAGAGGGGACACACCCAGGACAGGGTGCCAGCCCATCACCAGGTACCCCAAGTGGGATTCGAACCCCAGACCGACCAGAGAGCAGGACCCAGCCAAGCCTGCTGCGTCACTACACCCCCCAAAAGGTGTGCAGCTCTTCAAATACATTTACTGATCAAGCATGGAGACCAGGTCAGAATGATCAGAGTGATCCAAAAGACAAATATTCTAAAGATGTTTTCGTTGAACAATGTTGACAAGAAAGGAATCACTACTGTTTCGAAAAATCAAGTTACTACACAAGGTGGCTAGCAAATTAGAGCTGGGAAGAAAACAAAATAAGGCGTTTTATTATGTATAGATTTTGATATGTGATAAAATACCTTATTTTGTTTTCTTCTCAGACTCCACCCTGCAAGATACCTTGTGTGGTGACTTAGATAGATAGACTTAGATTGTAAATGTATGTCACTTTGGAGAAAAGCATCTGCTAAATTAATAAATGTAAATGTAAATGGATGAACAGAAGTCTGTGATTGTTTTTGGGTTACAAGGCTGCACTGTCCCTTTGGTTTGATCTGTAGATACTGTACATAAAGATAGTTGAAATAACAAACATTCATTCTGCAATCTCACATTAGGGTTAAGTTGAACCTCTTTATTGTAGTTACACTCAGTTTCCTTTGATGTAACAGAATTAAAAATGGCCAGAGTAGGGAGGGAAAAATTATCCTGGAAAGTGATCAGTGATCAAGTGTCACAGTTTAAACGGTGGAATTTCAATTTCAGCAACACCGATGTTCTTGAGGTATGCACTTTTAAAACAGCTATTTTAATCAAATTAATTTGGAAATCCTCAACTGTGCTGTCAGTGGTGTCATAAGACTTGGAGAAACATTTCTCACCTTTTATAGCAATATTCAAAGAATTCATTAGAAGTGAAAGCCAATCAAAGCAGTTTTTCACAAGCCTATCACCCAGTAAAACCACAGCCTCCAGATGTGTCTAAAGTATTTGGTTTTGTGATTGCAACATTAATATTACATAGCACATATGCCTCTAAAATAAGGTTGAAAGCAAGACAAGTGCAGAGGCAGACATGTCATGGAGGAACATTTTAACCATGTAAGAGAAGTCTTAAAATACCCAATGTCAACAACCACTTGCCCCAAGCAGAATTTTGGCAAGCCGGAGCCTATCCCGGAAATACAGGGCGCAAGGCTGAAGAGGGAGGAGAAACACCCTGGACGGGATACCAGTCCACCACCAGGGACCCCAAGCAGGACTTGGACCCCAGACCCACCACACAGGAGGCACCAGCCAAACCCACTGCTCCACCACACCCATCTTGAAATAGTTATTGAACAATCTGCTGTTTGTCAAGGGCAAGAAATTCCAGTTCCATAGGGACATGGTGGAATGCCTTGGTTTTGTACTGGGCCCCCAGGATTTTGAGATTAATCCAAAGGTGTCTGTGATGGCCACCTGGACCCAACCTGAGTCAGTAAAAGAAATACACAGGTTATTGGATTTTGATAACTTTTATAGGTATTTTATCAAGGGTTTTAGTAGCATAGTAGTGCCCTTGACAGCTGTACTTCATGGAGCACCCCGGTGTCTTAGCTGGAACTCAGAAGCCCAGCTTTTGAGGAACTTAAAAAGTGCTTCACCACAACCCAAGAATTGACACAGATAGGTTAGATAAGTAATCAGATAGGTTAGAATAGACACCCTGATCCCACATTACCTTTTGTTTTGGAAGGTATGGGTGCTGTGCTGTCACAGAAATGAGGTGACACCCACAAAATGTATCCTTTCGCTTTGTTCTCAGGCAAATTGTTTGTGTCCTCTTCAGCATCTGACTCTACAAAGCCCCATCCTGTGTTTTCTTTTCACTGTGTCATCACAAACAGCCTGCAGCTCTCCACTGTATTTCTGCTCCAAGCTGTGGAAAACGTTCTGAACTTGCGTTTTAAAACCTAGAACTTAATCCTTGAGAAACCCTGACATGACAAAAGATAGGGGTGCCTAATTAGCAGTTTTAAATTCTTACCCACTTACTATCGAGAACTGCTTATCTGAATGCAGGGTCATGGCACTCTAGAGTCGGTCCTGGAATCAAAAAGAAAGCTTATGGCACTAGACTAAGCACAGTGAACCCTGGAGGGGATGCCAGATCATTTCAGGGTAGCTACTCACACACATGCACACACACACACACAGATACACACCCACACAGAGCAAGCAGGCAATTTAGAGTTCAGTCCATCTGAAAAACACATTTGGACTATAGGAGGAAATCAGAGCACCTGGAGGAATCCTGTGTGAACATGTGACAATATGCAAACTCTACATACACACAAAGCAGCATTCTAACTTACTGATACTGACTTTTATTTACAATTTTATTAACTTTTCTTTGATTATTACCATTTAATTTGAATTAGTAATTTCAGGTAGTATTTGAACGGGACACCTCTGAGTACAAAGGTAGCATGGCTAACCACTATGCCATCTGCTTCCTGCTGTACCGATTGTATATCTTCAAACATGACAGACTCAGCACTGGTTTCAAAAAACTGAAGAAGTTCACTGTTTTAGACAACTGACTATTTAACCAACAGAAGTACAAAGAAGACAAAACCCAATAATACATTTGATAAGACCCTCATAACAACAGCTCAGGATTAATGGAAGCAAAAACATCATGCAGTCACCACCATCATTTGGGGACATATCTAAACACCCTCCCCCGACTTCTCACCTTTCCAATCTGACAAACGCTGACAATGTTACCTTGCATGGTAACAAAGTAAATGTTTACACCAAAAATGCTGAGCTTGGCAAACATCCAAAAATTAAAAATGCGAACCATCACTGCAGAGCAAATTAACAGGCTCACTTGTTCATGACTCCTTGTATGTTTGTAAGCATTCCATACTTCCAAAATGACAAATGATTTCTCCCAACCCCAGTTTATGTGAGCCATTTCTTTATCTCTGTTTACACTGTGTTCTGGAATCTCGGCATGGAAACAATACTTAAGGGAATAAGGCACTTCAGATCTGAGTCACACCATCAAGTGATTTATCAAAGCAAACAGCAGTGGAAACCAGGCATGCTGATTGCATATTTTAACTTGCAGAAAAATTAATTTGATTAGCTTCTACATACACACAGATCATAGGTTATTTTCTTACCATTAACACACTTCCAGTGAGGAAAAACAAGATGGGGTTACATCAGAACTTCAGATTGTGTTAAACTAAGTGCACTTTGCCAGATCTAGTTGCCCTAAATGTAAATTATTGGCTCCTCCAGCATTTGTGTATTATTGCTTTTACATGCAGTTACACAACAGAGTTAATGAATCTTAGTTGGAGAAAAGGATGTAATTCATATGATGAGCCTTGTGGGATTCAGAGGGCTGCTTTCTCATGGTGTGAAAGTGCACCTCTCCCAACGCAGCTATAAAATTGTGGAGCTCACAGGAGCGTGGGGAGGGGGGAATTGCCCATGTTTGTTGTCCCAATTAATGCCATATGTACAGTACTGTGGAGAAATCCCAGGCACTTAAGCAAAAATATTTGTTTTAGACGGTTATTTAATGTTTTCTGCATTAGTGTCAATGGGAAAGAGCATATTTTACATTTTCAAGCATTCGTTTTGTAAAAAGTTACTGCATTACAGTAAGGGTTTTATCTGTCGTTAAAGAAAGTAAAATAGTAATAAACCACTTTCCAAATAGAGAACTTGAGGTCTTTGCATGGCACACCGATTAACTGAAGGAGAAACAGCTGTATAGAGACAATAAAACTGGGTGAGGGACAACCATACTGAAAATGTGAGGTTTTCTCGGATGTGGCAGTTGAACTCTCAGATCTTACACCATGACACCATGGAAAGAGTGAGTACAGCAACAAGACACAAGGTGGTCATCCTCAGGACAAGCAGTTGTTGATAATGGATCATTACTGAGCTTTGTGGGAAGTTTATTAATTAAGAACATTATTTTTGGAATCATTCTCCCTTTACAGCTTTTTTCCCCCCAAAGGCCAAAAACTTTTGCACAGTACTATATGACTGGGATAGTGTAAACAACACCGATCCTGATTTCGAGTAAAAAAAACCAAACACGCAATTGCACATTTCTAGTCATGCGAAGGAAAATCAAGGGAAAGCACATGTGCAGTAAGGCAAGATTTGACAGCAGCAGCCCTGTGGAGGCTCTTTAGCTTTGTGTCAACTGATTCCAGTGGAAAATCAAGCAAAGGGTCTTTGGGTTCACAAAGGAGCTGCATGAGAAAAACAGAGGAGAAGACCATTGTTTCCTTTCATTGATTACTGACATGAGAAATGCTTAACTTCTACGAGTGGGGAAGATCCCAGCAGCAGTAGTGGAGCAGCCTGGCCTTTCTCCTCCCTCCTCCTGACTGCAGTTTCAGCACCCTGCTGTCCAGCCAAGAGCCTAGAGCTGAGCCACAAACACACACAATGTCTGGTGAACCAGAGCCTAACCCGGCAACACGGGGACCAAGGCTGGACGGGGAGGGGACACACACAGGATGGGACACCAGTCCATTACAAGGAACCCCAAGCAGGACTTGAATGCCAAACCTGCCAGAGAGCAGGACCCAGTGAAACCCGCTGCACCACCATGCCCCTGTCATATGCACAGGCTATGCTAAAGAACATATTCATTGGCTAATCACATACTCTTTCCAGATAACATTGTTATCTTTACAGTACAAATCCACATTGCCTTCTTTCTAGGTATTGCAGCTACTCCCAAGAATACCCAGATCAGAACCACAAATGAGGTTGCAGTTAAAGTCAAGGAAGCCTATCTGGAAAGTTCTGCCCAAAGGTGTGGGTCCCATGCACAAAAGGTCCAAAATTAAAAGCACAAAGGTTTTAGGTTCTGACTCCTGTGGTGGAACGACCTCCCTCTCTCACTCAGAACTGCTGAATCTTTTACATTTAAGAAGGGTCTCAAAATTCACCTCTTTTGAACTCATTTCACCCCTTATCTTGTAAGTGCATAATAAATACACAAGAGTTTATGTTTAATAAGTCTTTAAAATAAAACTTTCTTTAATAATGTATACACACAGCTACTCGTGCGGTGTATACTGGTTCATATGGTAGAATGCAACAAACTGTTTTTTAAAAATGCACAAATCACTGTAAGTTTAATGTCCTTCCAACAGCCGGGGCAGGAACATGCCCGGAACTAGTAAAAATGACTAGTAAAAAAATTGCTAAGGTATCCCCTAAAGTAATAAATGTAAATATTTCTGACTGTGATGACCCAGGGCGCAAAGGTGAAGCACAGCTCTGGGTGGTGGGAACGTTCTGGAAGAAACCTGGTGACACAGCAGGACACTCATGCGCACACTTTCTCACATACTTACATCATGGGAATTTCAGCAGCTCACCTGATCGGCAAGCTTGTGCAGTGAGAGCAAACCCACGCAGCCACACAGACAAGCTGCAAACTTTGCAAAGACAGAAATCAATAATAATTGATACACATGCATAAAAAACATGTACACCCATCTATTTTTTATGGTAAAAATACAGTATGTGTATCAGGGGTTTTTTCACTACGACAGAATCGGTTCATTTTTTTATGAAACACCCACACACTCCCTACTCTTGGGGTAACGTTTTCCATTCCTGTGAACCATGTTTTCTTATCAGACATCTAACCACACCAAGGCCTGAGCACGCAAGTCGAAGTGCTGCACATGCAGCATCGCTTACTCAAAGCAAGGCTCCAGTAATCAGTGTGTCAGAGAAAATTACCCATGTTGCCTCACTTCACATAATTAGAAGGGTTGGCAGCAAAACCAAAGCACTCAATTTCGTTTTCGCTTCCATGTGCTGGTGTTTTCGGAGGGATTGACACATCCGTGCCGCCTTCCACACTCTCATTGCACATCATGGGCGGTATTAAACGGGGTAGCAGCATGGTGTTTCAATGGAAACAGCTACCCCTAGTGACAGTATTGCAAGTGGCTCAGTCTCACGTGTGATAGGACCTAGATGCACACAGCAGGCACACAGCAGGCACACAGCCAGGCATGTCTCCCAGAGAGTATCTTTCAGAGAAGGTACAGATCACATGGAGACTTCAGGTAGAATCCATTATGTACCTTAAAATATATGTAGTATCATGTATCTGTAATCCTGTAACTAATGCAAATTAGGTACAGCCTGATTTTCTTTCATGATGTCACAATCATTGTTGCCATGCAACTGTGAGTGGAGCCTGATGTTCAGTGTAACTGCTTACACATTGGTTCCATATCTTCCTATACACATTTGCATGTTGCATTGGAACAACTGCGCAAAATAAATTTCAGCTTATTTTGTACTTTTTAATGTTTTCTTTCACTTTTGATAGGGTGATGCAAAGGGTAACACTGACACCTCATAGAGCTTAGACTGTACGTAGGTTCAAATCTGGCTCATTGTGTCCCATGCAGCAGGGGCGTAGTGGTGTGGTGGCTCTGGGGTTCGAACCCTGCTTGGGGTGCCTTGTGATGGACTAGTGCCTTGTCTAGGGTGTGTCCCCTCCCCCTTTGGCCTTGAGCCTTGTGCTGCCAGGTAAGGCTTTGGCTTGTCACAACCCTGCTTGGGCAAAGTGGTTGCTGACAATGGATGAGGGTAGAGCATGCATGTTCTTCCTATGGTTGTGTGGATTTCTTCCCACAGTCCAGAAACAAATTTCAAGTGGAACTGGAGTCTGCTGTGCTGTATAAACAGGTAAAAGACAGTAGAGTGTAGCATCTGCACTACTGTAAACTGGAGTATGACAGCAACTACATGCTGCTTAAATGTTGTAATACCTATACTGTGTAGAGATTTCAGAGCCTAGGAGAACTAGTTAAGAAGCTCACTGTTAAAGATAAAAAGTTATAGCACTGCAAGAACTTTATTCAGAAATTCACCAATCTTGGTTTGATTCTTTCATATTGAGCTTTTCAAAAAATCTGAGATTTTTGTCCGGCAGAACATTGCTTCTCTATATACTTCTTATAATCCATTTGAACACACAATTGACACAATTTCATGATAAATTCAATGTGATTTGTGCATGAAATGCATTACGTGGGGAACTAGACGATAAAAAGGACCTGCATAGGCTGCATTGTGGTACATTTAAAGACAATGACATAAAATTAGAACAAGTACTCATCTACAACTGCAGTATGTATCACTTTAGTTGCTTATGACATCATGTGATGATTTGGAGGACATCAATGAGTTGCCAGCTTATGTATACTTTTAGCAGACAGATTTCTCCTTACCACAAATCCAGCACAAAAAATGCCCGTAACTCCAAACGGACAAACAGCATGACAGTTATTTTCTCTTGAAGGATTTCTCTAGAAGGGACCCAGGACCTTTGGGTTATTTACAAGAGAAATACATTGCATAGATCACAAAAGCCATCAATCAAAATAAATAATCTCACAGAAACTGAATTAGCAGAAGAACAGCTGTCCAAGATCAGAGCGAAAAGAAAGCCATCTGTCCAGGTGACAGGCCAGTCTCTGCATTTGCTGTAAATATATATTTTGGCAGTTTGGCTATAGTGCTGTCAACATGTACATGAACTAACAAACACTTTTCTCTTACAGTGCCTCTGACAATGTAAAATCAGTATTAACATGTCTACAGTTCATGAGAGCCTGAGCAGACAGGAGAGATCCCTGCTGTACAGCCAGAATTCTAGATCTGTCTCCTATAGTACACCTTAACCATGCAGTCCCTCCCTCTCTGCCTCTCCCACCCTCATTCTGTCTCATCTTCTCGTCTCTCAGCTTCGAGTGCTGTACAGGTCAGCATCCTCTGGATTCGACTGGCCATGATCCATCAGCCTGGGGTCAATCATCAGCTGAGATTTTTCTAGAGTAGATGGAAAGAGATACAAACACACACACACACAAAGAAAGAATGCTGAATTCTGCATGTATAGTCTAAACAGATGGCCTTTGGTCCCAGGAAATGGACCTTTCTAGAATGAAATCACCCTGTCAACTGGGAGACTTTCCACAGGTGATCAAATCACGATGATTTTTCATGGGAAAAAAATATATATTAATGGACCAATACCTACAGGAGTAGTGCTTTTAAAAAAGAAAAAAAAAAAAACAAAAATCACTATAAACACCAAAATCAATACTGCAAACATATTTTGAATTTTGAATACAGCTGAATGTCACAAGCTGAAAATGACTACAGCATGAATTACACCAAAAATGCCCTCACCACAAGTAGTGGTCCAAGTAGTGGCCCACTGAACATATATATATCTGAGTGTGTGTTACATTGCTCTGCTGTATAGATGTATGAATTACTGCAGGAGTTCAGTGCACTGTATCTACCATTGAAAGTCATTGGATAAAGGCATCAGCTAAAATATTAATGAAAATTGGAGAATAGCATCTGTGATATGAAGAAATGTACAGGTGGCCCACAACTGAAAACAACCTATACTCAATGACAGCTCTCCCATGAGCCTTATTATATTATTTTCCAGATAAATGACAATGGGGGTGTGGTGAAGCAGTGGGTTTGGCCCAGGCCTGCTCTCTGGTGGGTCTGGGGTTCGAATCCTGCTTGGGGTGCCTTGCGATAGACTGGCATCCCATCCTGGGTATGTCCCCTCCCCCTCCAGCATTGCACCCTGTGTTGCTGGGTTAGGCTCCAGCTTGCCGCAACCCTCGCTCGGGACAAGTGGCTTCAGTCAATATGTGTGTGTGTGTGTGTGTGTGTGTGTGTGTGTGTGTGTGTGTGAGACAAATAATTTCTAAGGACAACTGTTCCAGCTGCTGTACGATAACACCGGCAGTTTTCATTGCTGAAAGACACCATATCTGTAATTGTCTGGCTCTCACTTATTCAGGTGTCTAGCAGCCATTGTTTTTTAATTTACAAAACTTCATCCTGTGCAAAGAATGTTTTGATTTTTTTTTTTCCAATGCTACCAAGCAAAAAAATAAGTATTCTGGTGGAGCAGAAAAACCAAAAGAAATTTAGATGTAGAAATGAAACTTAAACGGGTGGCACAAGCACCACTGCTGTCTCACAGCACCTGGGTGGTGAGAGAGGACATGAGTTCGATCCCCTCCGTGTTTTCATGTTCTCTCCAAGCCTGCATAAGTTTCCTACCTCAGTTCAAAGACATGCTGTTCAGATGAACTGGTGAGTCTAAGACACCCACAGTTTGAGAGTGATACAAACTGTTTCACTGTTCATTGATATATGGATGAATAACTCATTGTAAGTAGTGTACAAAGCAGTGTAAGTCACCTTGGGTAAATAAGGCGTGAGCTGATAACTCTACATAGTGTTCATTGGAAGTCACTTTATAGAAAAGAATCTGCTAAATGAAGTAATGTGAACAGTTAGTGGAGCATGAAAATACTGTATTATATTATTATTCTATATTAGTGTTCTTTTAACATGAATAATGTGTGATATAAGGGGGGTGCGGTGGCGCAGTGGGTTGGACCACAGTCCTGCTCTCCAGTGGGTCTGGGGTTTGAGTCCCGCTTGGGGTGCCGTCCTGGGTGTGTCCCCTCCCCCTCCGGCCTTATGCCCTGTGTTACCGGGTAGGCTCCGCGACCCCGTATAGGACAAGCGGTTCTACCACACAATGGAGCTTATTAACTGTTTATACATCCTTATGTTTTCTGTAATACATTTATAAGGGGATTTGCAACTTACATCGAAGACTACCTGTAAATGCAACATAAGGCAGGTGATGGCGAACAAAAGTACCTGCAGAGGTGTCCACATCAGTGCTGCGTTTAGAAAGTATTGCCTCTGGAGAAGGAGGCTCTTCTGAAGCTCGCTGCTCGCCAACAACTGACTTGAGATTGACCTCAGATGTCTGTTCAGCAATGTGCTCCTCTTCAGCTTCAAGCAGCACTGGGGAGGCACTGTCCAGCACAGGAACAAATTCAGTGACTGAGGAAGAGTCTAATTCAGTGTATGGGTCAAGTGAGGGCTCCTCTCCAGATGGGGGGGCAGAGTTTGACTTCTCAGTTGGTGGAATAGCTTCAGAGTCATGCGGGATCTTTGCAGGTGGCACCTCAGATTCGGAACGTGACTGCCAACAAAACACATGGCATATACAATGCAATTGTTCAAAATATATGTGCAGAGGTCCTCTGTTAACACATCAGAATGCCCAGAAAGGGGGAGGAGGCACTGGTATTGAGATGCGAGAGGTTTACATTTCTCCCCTTCTTTGGAGTTAGGAGAGTTTTGCTTTCCTCTCCTCAGCTGCCTAGTTTATTCAAATAGCAAAAAAATAAATGCTGCTACTCTATGATATACCTTGAACTTTGTTCAGCACTCTGTGCCACAGTGGAGCATTCCATAAAAATAAACTTAATACACTTTTTGCATGGGTATCTTCTGAATGGAGTGAAGAACAGACAGAGCATCAGTATAGTACAAATGGTTTCAGAGACACAGCAGAAGGAAATATCCAATATCATACAGCTCCTAATCTTCAGAGGAGTTACCCTGGGGCTGGTGGACAGGCCTGGGATGTCTCTGAGAGGGCTTGGCCTCCACAGTGAGGCCACAGTGCCAATGCTCCACTGTGTCATGATGTATGCTTTCTTCCCAGTCAGCTGGAGGAGAAGAAATTGCATTATTACATTTACGTTTATTCATGTATCTGACACTTTTCTCCAGAGCAACTTACAATGTTAAAGTACCTACACTTCCTTACCTACTTATAGGTAAACAAAAATCTAAAGGTGGTAGCTCTGACTACTATGTCACCTGCTGCCCCATTATTTACTGGTACATAAAAGAAGAAGGAAAAAAAAAAAACTGAGGGGAATAGGTGCACAGCCCATTGGATAGACACTAAAAGAAGGAGACTCTCATACAGAAAACTCCAGAACATCCACAATGGACTTCCCAGGTTTAACAGCTAAGATGGACATTGAGGACAATGAAATGAATCAGTAGCACTAAGAATAACACTTCACTTTGAACACCCCGATTGTGGGAGCCGGGTAGCATATAGCTGCGCCCACAGTGGCCAGGCCCAGCGATGCTGCCAGCCTCTTCATACGTGAACCTGGCAGGCAGAAGCACAAATGTTTGGGTAGTAAAACTTTAAAACTCTTCATAAAGATGCAGGATATAAAGAGTTACATTTAGCCAACACTTTTCTCCAAAGCAACTTACAATTATTTACTGATTCAAATAGCTTGGTAATTTTACTAGAGCAACTTAGGGCAAGTACCTTGCTCAAGGGTACTACAGCTGGAGGTGGGATTCAAACCTGCAACCTTTATGTCAAAAGGCAACAGCTCTAACCAATATGCTACAGCTGCCCTATTCAGCAAATACACTGGCTGCTAATGTTACAGACATGCAAATTATCAAGCATACAAACATTTTCCTGATTATTTCTTTAAATTGCATTTATATGTTTTATAAAACTTCTGTCTGTTGCAGACAAAAAGTGACCTTTATTTCCACATCCATTCATTAGTTAGCAGTAAAATGAATGCAAACAGAAAAGCAGTGTGGGATCGCCTTAATTCAATTTGCTTTTGCAGCATTTACAGCTAGTATCTGTGATTATGATTGGTAACATGATGAAAGTTGCACATTTATGGGACAAGTCGGACAATTATTGGCATTAAATAGAAGACTTACACAGTTTTGTTTTCAGTAGTTTTAAATGAGTTTGAATTATAATACGTTTTGAAATTTACAAAATGGTAAAGATTAAGGGATTATTAATCTTTTGACTGTGTAGCAAAAAAGATGCTGAAAGTGCCTATAAACTGGTAAAAACTTGCAGTTTTATTTATTTCTTTATTTATTTATTAAATTTCAAAACCTTATGGGATTAATTATTCGGGGGAGGTGGAAAAGAAGTTTCACTCCCCCCAAAAAAATTTAAATGATTTTAATGTTGTGTGAAGTTTAAAAAAAAAAAAAAGAGAAGTCTTACAAGGTATTTTCTCATTTATTACAGCTTTATATGAGGTTTCACTCACTCCGTATCATTCACCATAGAGGCATCTACCCAGGCTTTTAACTGGTTTTTCTAAAATAGAGAGAATTACCTCCTCATTGATACAAAACCTCTCCTGCATCACCTTACCACCAACAATCGACAGACTCCTTGACTTACTTGGTTTAACCGTCAATTTTGCCCACTCCAAATTATCATTCAGCTTAGACAACAAAGAGTAGAAAGAGCCGTAGCTGTAATTGTCCTTAATAATTAACACTTAATTTCCTTAGACTATTAAGTCTATAAAACAATTACAGAAAAGTATTCAACAACATGCATGCAGAAAATATAATAATGGTTATTTGTAATTATGGGATGAAGAGCCCTCAGGTCTTCCAGTCCTTTCCATGTGTCAGACAGATATTT